>NC_143558.1:81858437-82181875 GCF_054136105.1 Typopeltis vanoorti
AGTAGGTGTATATATTTGGACAATAAAAATATTAAAAGGTTGAGCTGCAATTTTTACTTTTGGATATTCACATTATTCTCAAATAAAGTGCTTCAAAAGCTCTTAACTTGCAACAAGTGTTATTGGTGATCCTGATGGGGGAAGAGAATTCTAATAAGCAGCATATTATGCGTGACTGTGTGTTAGATTTTGCATACTGTTATTAATGTCTGTGGTGTTAAGAGAGAGATAGGGTAATAAAGTGGCCTTATTCCAACATATTCTGTGGTGGATGTCCAGTTGCTGACCTGTCCAACAGGTCAGCAAGTTCTGAGTGCTGTATTGGTGGAACGAACCTGATTTTCTTGTGTTTGGATATCCTGATATTGACTGTCCTGCCTGTTTGGCCATAGTAGGACAATTTGCAACTGCAAGGGACCTAGTATACTCCAGGTAGGTCTAGGGAAAGTGGCTAGTCTTTGGTGGAGCAGATAATGGATGCCAATTTCTTATGTGGTTTGTAACTAGTTGTGAGGTCAAATTTTCTTAGGATTTTTGTTAGTTTTTCAGATATACTCAAGATATCTGGAATGGTGAGAGATTTAGAGTAATCTCTGTTATGAAGGAGGTGGTGGGTGGGTGGGGGGAGGAGGAGTGTGGTTAACTGGGTTTAATATTTTTTTGGGGTTGTAGCCATTGGCTAAGAAGGTGTTAACGATATGGTTAAGTTCAGTAGTTAGGACATTGTTATCTGAACTGATTAATTTTGCCCTGTTATGTAGGGTTTTATAATCCCATATTGTTGGGAGGGGGGAGTGGTGTGTCACACCACAAATATCAATGCTCTGACTACTAAACTTAATATTTTCTTGGCCAATGACTATAATCCCCAAAAATCCAAAATATATTAAAACAATTAACCGCCCCCCCCCCTCCCCTTCATAGCAGAGATTACTCTAAGTTAGTGATTTTCAATCTTTTTCATAATATGGTACATCTAGACTATTTATTAAAATTCTGCAGCACACTAAAAATATATTATTTTAATTTTTTTTTGACGATCTAGAAAAAAATAGACATAATTTGGATTGATTTACACACAAGATATTAATAATAGTAATTACTTATCCTTTTTGCTCCAAAAAAAAAAATGTGAACTATATTTTTGACATTTTGAGTAGGAAAAACAACACTCAGAATTATTTTAAAATATTTTTATTGATTTTTTCGAATGAATATTAAATGTATTAAATAATATACATACTTGCAGTTAATTTTAATGAGATATATGAGTTTGATGTTGTTTCCGAATGCTTTTGTGCGAGGTGGAATTTTAGATAGGCATACTCTTAAATCATCTTCCAAGGCTTCCAGCTGCGATCTATTTTTTCTTAATAATATTCTTTGCAGAAAAGCTTGATTCTCACAAATATGATATGGAGAATGGATAAAGTACTTCTATTGCTTTTTTGGTAATCTTGGAAAACGCACTTCTTAGAGATAACCAAAACGAAGTAGTATCTATTGTTGATTGTTTTAATTTTAAACCTCTGTCATTTCTTATATTTGGTAATTAGTTTACGGAATTAACAATGCATATAAAGTATATTAATTAAAGGTAACTTTAATGAATAACTTGAAGTTATTCATTAAAGTTACCTTTAATTAATATACTTTATATGCGTTGTTAATTCCATAAACTAATTACCAGTTATGTCTGACCAACGTATAAGCCATTTCTTATATCTGTAATTCATCCTCTTCTGTAATCTTTAAATTTCCCAATTTACATTCACTTAAGACAAACGGATTGCTTATCCAATCGAAGGATGATATGTCAAGTGAGGGAAAATATTTTTCAATATTTATATTTAGTAATCTTAAGGTTTGCAAAATTAGATCTATTAGATTTTCATTCAGTTTGCACTTTTTCATTAGTTCAAACATAGTTACTGCATTTTCTTTTCTGATTCTTTCTTCCCAAAGCATTAGTTTTTCCCTTGAATGCGTTAATTTTGTCAGTGGAAGTAAGAATGTTTTTACAGTCTCCCTGATACTTTTATTAAGTGTATTTATAGATTGAAATAAATCAGCAAGAAATGCAACCTTACTGCAACAAAGCTCGTCGCTAAGAAAATCTGATAACTCAGATTGTTGAGTTGTCAAAAAAAATTAGAATTTCCTCTTTTAGTTCATAAAATCTTGTAAAACTCGTCCACGAGATAACCATCTCGCTTCTGTATGTATTAACAACTGCATGTAAGAAGCTTCTATTGAGGAGCACAGTGCTGCAAACAATCTTGATTGTAATGCCCTAGCTTTTATAATTGACAATTTTGATAGGCTCGTCTAGTACTTTTTTAAGCTTAGTTACCAATGATTTTGATGCTAGTACTTCTCTGTGGAGAAAACAATATGTAACAATAATTCTAGGATTCTTATTTTGAGCCAGTGCAACAAATCCTTTTATATTTCCTGACATCGAGCGGGCACCATCCGTGCAAATACTGATGCAAGAATCCCAAGACAAGTTATGGCAATTAAAGTAATTATCAACAACAACATCAAAAATATCATGGCCCTTCATTGTTTCTGGGAGTGGTCGACAAAATAAAAAATTTTTCCATAATATCTTCCTTATAAATAAATCTACTGAAGGCTAGAAGTTGAGCTTTACCAGTTACATCAGTTGATTCGTCCAACTGAATAGCAAACATAGCTGCTTCTTTAATGTGAGATACCACTTGCAACTCAACGTCTTTGGCCAAATCCTGAATACGTCGATAAATGGTGTTATCTGACATAGGAATTTTTAAAATTTCCTTTTCATATTCCTTGCCAAACATGATATTAACAATTTTACAGCATGCTGGCAGAATTATAGATTCTGCAATTGTGTGAGATTTCCTGTTTTTAGCAACAATTTCTGTGATTGCATAACTGCTTCTTGGGTTTTTTTGGACACGGTTACAAATTTAGTCCATCTTTTTGCTTGAATAGTTTTATCCGGTACAAGTCTTTTAAAATATGCAGCCAGTTTTACGCTCAAGTGAGAATATTTAGATTGTCAATGTCTTTTTAATTTACTTGGAACCATAGTGTTGTTTGCTAATTTTTCACCACAAACTATGCATGTAGGACCTGGCAGATCTTCTTGACTGGAAATAAAGCCAAATGACAAATAATTTTTGTCGTAATGGCAAACGTTAGTTTTTAATTTAGTTTTAGAAGAACCAGTACTAGATATGGTATCAGCTGCTGATGTGCTGGGCAAAAACTAGCTTCACTTTCTTCATTGTCTTCAAATTTTCATTTTTTTATTACAAATTTATCCATGTTAAAGGAATACTATTGAATAAAATTAACTGAATGGAAAAAAAAAAACAAAAGAATTCTTACCAGTTACCTTAAAAATAAGAGAATTAAATGAAGTTATTTGTGAACACACTTATCAAAAGATTAAAGCTAATTAACACACAATTTTAAACCGATTCACCAACCATAAGTTTCATAAAATATAAATAAGGAGGCTTCAGGTGCAGATGGAAGACCAGACACTAATAAATAAATGCACAAATTATGACATTATTTCTTTCAATTAATTTGTTTTCACAAATCTTGCAGCAAACTGGTTGAAAATCACTGCTCTAAATCTATCACCATTCCATATACCCAGGGTACATACAAAAAACTAACAAAAATCCTAAGAAAATATGACCTCACAACTAGTTACAAATCTCATAAGAAATTGGCATCTCTTATCTGCTCCACCAAAGACCAGCCACTCCCCCTAGACCTACCTGGAGTATACCACATCTCTTGCAGTTGCATACTGTCCTACTATGGCCAAACAGGTAGGACAGCCAATATTGGATATCCAAACACAAGGACTACATCCAGTTCCACCAATACAGCCACTCAGAACTCGCTGACTATGCATTTGGACACCTATCACAGAATATGCTGGAAGAAGGCCACTTTATTAGACTGCAGCAAGTACATATATGAAAGATTATTCCTTGAATCAGCCTCAGCTTTGAAAAACTTTCCAAACTTCAACAAATTTGAATGTATGAGACTACCCCAAATTTGGGAAGCTTACATTCTAAGATCATCAGCCCAATTTAGCCTGCTAGGGGGGCACCTTTTAGGACTCTAGGACCAACTTTAGTTACCATTCTTCAGTCTCATTTGCTTAGTGTGAGTGCCTTTTTGCACATATCATTGTTTCGTGATCCCTGAAGATAGCACTGTAACATTACCGAAATATAGGTAGTTATTAATTAAAGATTTTATAATTAATAATTTAGTTACTTTGTCATTCCCTAAAAAATTAGACTGTATGTCTGACTAATGTATAAGCTTATCTACAAGAATCTGCCTAAGTATCACTAAGAACAGTTATCACATTAATCAGTTTTCTCTAGATCCTTTTCAACATATCCTCATGACCATGAAAACCAGAGGCCAAATCTGTGCATAATAATCCACACAAGCTGTAATGAGGGTCTTATACAATGGAACCAGAACCTCTTTATCTCTGCAAGTTAAGGTCCTCGATATCATTGACATAATCTGATGTGATGACTACAAAACTTGTGACCTCTTAACTTTGGATTGTTGTCCACCACCACCACCACTACCCCAAGGTCTTTTTTCTCCTCAACTTCATCCAAAATTTTTCCACCAAGCGTATACTTTGCATCCCCATTGTTACCTACCAAATTTCAGGACCTTAACTTTGCAACATTGAACTGACAGTTCCATACCATTGCCCACTCATATAATCCATTTGTTCCTGTAAGGCACAATATCTGCTTGATTCTTCATCACTTTCTCAGTTTTGCATCATCTGAAAACAGTTGTATATCACTAGTTAAACCCATCCAGTATCATTAATATACAGGGGGGCCATAAATTAACTTTCCCTCTTTGGAGGTACTGTAGCTAAAACTAATACATGGAATGAGACACATTTTATATTGAGACTTTCGAAGGCATGGAGAGATGAATTCTGCGGAAAAAAAATTTAGTACCAAAAGTCGCTGATAGGGAAATTTTGGCGCTGGTGGAGCCGAAAGCAGTCAAATATTTGCAGTAAACACAGGCAAAAAGGATTATGCAAATTTTACCGTGCATACGTGACAGCAGCGCCACCAATTCCACTTAAAAAGGGATTGGGAATGTTCAGGCAGTTATTCGAATGCCTGACGAATTTTGCTCAATATTCATCCTACCTTGCCTCAGCATGCTTTACTTGTTAAGTTGTTTTACCTTAAACAGTGCAATGCCGTAGCGGCCCTTTGGGAATTTAGAAGGCTTCATAACCTGCGTACAGGTCCTATGTCAGCTATAGCACTGGGAGCCATGATTAAGAAGTTTGAAGAAACTGGATCACTAGGAGTTAGACTTGGCAGAGGATGGAAAGCAGTGCAAGAAGAGACAGTAACAGAAGTTTCTACTGTGGTGTTCGACGATACAGGGACCAGTACTGGTCCAAGCGCGTGTGCCATAGCTCGCAAACTTGATATGGCTTATGGTACAGTCAGGAAAATCTTACAGAAAATGCTTCACTTCTATCCATATAAGTTCAGTCGTGTGCAAGCACTAACTACCGCAGATTATGATAAGCGCATGACCTTCGCACTAATTTTTCTTGCCCGAATGGAGGTCGACAATGACTCCCTTGGAGAATATCGTGGGGTGATGAGGCTCATTTTTATCTGAATGGGTTGGTCAACATTCACAACTGCAGAATTTGGGCATCTGAACAGCCCCAAATGATCCAGCAAGTATCACTGCATTCTCCAAAAGTAACCATGTGGTGTGGCTTCACAGCCGATTTCATAATAGGACCATACTTTTTTGAGCATATTACTCCTACAGGTCCTGTAACCTGCTCCATTACTGGAGAGATTTATTGACAAATGCTGGAAAATTTGTCATTCCTGCATTGCAGCAAAGACAATGTTTGAACTCCATAATTTTTTATGCAGGATGGAGCACAACCACACATTGAACGTTCAGTACAGCACCTTTTATGCCAGCATTTCAGTAATGAGAGAGTTATCAGTCAGTTTTTTCCGACGGCATGGCTGCCTCGATCTCCCAGACATCACTCCATGTGACTTTTGTCTGTTGGGATATTTGAAATCCGTTGTGTATGTTGGTGGCGTTCCCAGCGTGCATGTCTTGAAAGAGAACATAAAATGGGCTGTTATGAAAATACAATCTGACTCCTTATGCTCAGCTGTAGAACATGTCGCACACCGGATGCAATTTGTTGTACACAAGAAAGGTCATCAGATTGAAAATAGTGTATGTGGTCCATGGGACCCTCATTCTGATGAATAAAACATTATTTCTTGTGAGTTCAATCACTACATTAATTTCTATATCTCTCGCAAGTTGTTGTTTTAGTTTAATTATTATTATTCTTATTATCATGGTAACTCACATATCCAGCTGGAATGAGTGACGCAGCTGTCGCTTACACCGTCGAAATGTTATTATTCCATTTTATTTGCCTTTAATGTAATTATCCTCTTGTTTTTGGCTCCACCAGCACCAAAATTTCCCCTATCGGCGACTTTTGGTACTAAATATTTTTTTGTGGAAATCATCTCCCCATGCCTTCAAAAGTCTCAATATAAAATTTGGTCTCATTCCGTTTATTGGTTTTAGCTACAGATGCCTCCAAAGAGGCATCTGTAGCTAAAACCTGTACAAATTAAATAACAATGGTCCAAAAACAGACTCCCCTATTACACACCACTAGTGACTTTCTCTTCCAAGATAGTGCCCCCCCCATACTCAATTTGCTGATACCTGTCTGAGAGCTAGTCACCTATCCAACTCCCTAATCTGTCATCCAATTCCATCTGCTTCAGTTTAATAACTAACTTGTGATCTTGCAGTCTATCAAAAGTCTTTGCAAAATTTAAATATGTATTTCACTGTATTTCATCACCCTTGTGCAATACATTCATCACCTTGCTATAATACATAAGCAAGTTGGTAAAACACGACCTCCCTTTAACAAACCCTTGCTGACAAGCACAACGAATACCACTGTTAGTAACCCACTTTTGTATCCCATCTCTACCAACCTCTCTCTCCAACACTTTAACCACAATTCCAAATATACAGATTAGCCTATAATTTGTAGCCTCTGCCTTATCACCACCTTTGTGAATGGGAACAATTTTACCTTCTTTCCTTCTGCTCCTTTGTGACATGCTGTTGCAAGACTCTTCTTAACAGGTACTCCAATGCTGATACCAACTCTTTTTAACATTCCCCTAAGGCATATGGTGATATGTCGTCAAGTCCTATTGCTATATTGACATATAGCTCTAAATCTCTTGTTCGCTCACCATTAAGTCTTCTGTCATATCATTCTCTACACTTGAGCTTTTGAATTTCATTAGGATGAAACAACCTAATGAACTGCTCACTGAATACTTTGACTGTGGTCTCTGCAGCAGTTGCCAATCTCCCACTTTAATCCATTAACATCATCTTTCCATAATAATCATTCTTCTTTCTACTTACCACATATCGAAAAAACTCCTCAAGGTTTTTCTTGGTCTGATTTACTAATTTGTGCTTGTACTGCACTTTTGTTGTTCTTACCAACTTAGTCAATCTCCTGACTTGTTCTTTATACTTGTCATGTCACTGATTACTACCAGTGTTCATCTTGTACTGCCTCCAAAGTGCCTTCTTCTTCCAGATTTCATGTTTAATCCCCCTCATTCATTTATTCTGAATGAGGGGATTGATCCCTTTGATCTTTGGAATACATTATCACATTGATGTTAAGTATTTCTTTGTCAGTTTATAAGCAACATTTATCTCTTTTCTTCTTAGCTCCTGATTCCATGCTATAGCTCCAAGCTGTCTCCTAAGCTTGTTATGATCACTTTCCTTGTTGTTCACATATATCCGTTCTTCAAAGGTCTTCATATGGTTAGCCACAACCAAGGTGATCACTTCATGATCACTCTCACTCACTGGAAGGAAGTGTGAAACCTCACTCAATTACATTCTCTGATGAAATGATCAGATTTAAAACTCGCAATCCTTGTGTGCCCTCCTTTACACACTGCCTGAGAGAGTTGTCTCTAGAACTCGAGAAATTCATTTTCCTTATTCCCAAAGGGCTTTCTCTTCATTCCAATCTATACTGTTATATCCTTTCTTTCATGCTTACACGGTGATTAGAATACATTACGAAAAATTGTGGATACAACTACCATGTTAGAGTAAAACTTTAGTTTAATATAAACCAAAATATATACACTCGACCTTCACATTAAGGACATCTTCTGGAGTATGCGTATATATACAAAGAAACAAGCTGCATTACAATCTACATGACATGCTAAAGTTACTGATCAATCGTTAAAACTATTTATCTGACATCTGGTGTTTAAAAAAAAAACTACATCAAAGCTAGAGTCCTGTTATTATTATTATCTATTAGGTTACAAAGTTAATTAAGCTGGAGAGTAACATGTTCATGCATAAAATAATAGATAAATAAATAAACAGAAAATAAAACGACTTATATAAGTATACATATAAATTGCAACTGGTATGGATAATGGCCAATAAAAAATGAAAAATTGCTTAGAGTCCAAAAGTCAAGGTTTGCTGAAACTAAGTGGGCTGAATCTAACCTAAACCCCCATTATTATTAAGATTAGGGTGGTTAATCAAAATTTCACCAGGCTTCTTTAAATTTCCATTCATACTAAGTTTTTGTATGATGCAAAGAACAATTACTTTTCAAATCAGTTCGATGTAGGGTGTTAAGAGCGTGATCTGAGAGGCCTGCTTCAACAAAATTATTATATTTAATGTGTTGTTTGTGTTCTTTTTTTATGGATAGGACGTCCAGTTTCCTCAATATAAGGTAAGTTACAGGTGCAATAGATGCAATAAACTCCAGGGTATATAGCTTGCCACATATATCCATTTAGTTTCAGCTACTTCAGTCGTATCCCAATTTGTTCCATTTGTATGTTGATCATATCCATACATGCATCCACTCTTCCTGTGCTGTGCCTCTCTGTTCACCTTGCCCCACCCCTCCCATTTTCCTTTTTCTCTTGTATTCCCATTCTCTCTCTTCATATCTCATACTAGTGCTACTTCCATTAATAAGCACATCAGTCTCTTTCTTACCACTCTCCTGATCTTTCATTTCATCTCTTATTTCTGATCTCTTGCTTGCCTCACAAACTGTACTTTGATCTAGCAACAGTTTTTCCAGTTCATTCACTCCAAGCCATTCAATTGCAATCCGTAACTTCTATATAATTCCTTTCTTCCCTCAAATACTTGCCACACATCCACAAATTGCACTCCCCTTTCCTCACACAACTTATGTTAGACCATACAATGGTAATTTGTTAAATAGGCTTTTGTTGGCAGACCTGTAGCATAGCAGACTTTTCCAAAGCATGGATCCATAGATAAGTAATGCAACACGTGCTATGGATTGAGAGTAGTGGAATCTATATTCTCTGTTAGTGATTAACTTTGGAAATATGGGTTGACACTGGATGCTATTATGGTTTAGGAGTAAGTGAAAACATTATGAGCCTTTACTTAAAGAGATTTTTAAAAAAAGTGGGATATTATTATGAAGAATTTTATTATGGGTGACTAGAAGAACAAAACATCTGATAGTATAACAGGGAAAATATTTTTGGACAACTTTGTAATATATATTTTGAGTCTGTCTATGTGATCCTATTAGATAGAACAGGATCTTAGATTTGATAATAACATTAGAGGAATTAGTTGAGAACCATTTTAATTACCTGGAGCTGAAGTGGTAGTGATTCTTTGTCCTTGGAATGGAAATTAAGACCAAGGAAAAAAAAGTGTTAATTAGAAAGTATCAAGTGTCCATTTAAAAAAAAAAAATCTTTGAGAGTTGGATGAGAGATTTGAACATCTTATGTGATTTAATGTAGTGCTCAGATGTAGCTTTCTTGGACATTCTTTGACACTTTCTCTGCATTGCTGATTCCTGTACCATGCAATATATCATGGCAAGGCACTGCTTCAAGGTGTCTTTAGTCTATCATAATCACCTGCCTTATCCTCTCCTCTCTAGGGTCATTCATTGCTGAGCCATGAATGTCTAATGGGCGGTGAATTAAGACAGATGGCACCCATCTCCTCTTCTGTCTTTGTCTATATGTCCTATGACTGTATCCTGTATGTTCACGAGTCCGGTTTGCCTGTTTGCGGGATGTAAAACCCCAGGTTAAACTTGGGAAAAAACCCTGCTGTCCATGCCCAAGATCTTGGCTATGGCTGAGGAAGATCCCTGAGCTCCTCACATCTCTGACGGGAATTGAACCTATATGGTTGCGAAGTGCACAGCCACTAGGCTAACTGTGTCGACCACCTGCCTTATAGTTCCACATATATCCTTTTTATTTAAAACTCTCAGACAATTTGCATCTCCCATGTTAAAACTGTATGATCACTCTTTCCAACTGGAGGCAAAAAATCACTTCATTTATATATAGATTCTCAAATACTAATACTAGATGCAATGTTCTTGCACTACAAGTCCCTGTGTTGCTTATAATAGTTATCCCTTAGTAACTGTATAAATTCTCTTTCCCTTATCTTGCGTGATTTCTCCTCCTTCAGTGTATATCCCCAATCCCCATACTCAAAATAACATTACTTGTGTCTGTAATGTTTATCTGTACGAGGGTGGTCTGAAAAGTGGCCTTGACCATAGATGGTAACACTGTCAGCAAGTTTTTTTTTTCAAAGTTGGTATATCTGTCATAAGCATCCATTAGAAATTGCAAGTCATTCTATCAAGTAGTTTTTTATAGAGCTGTCTGAAGCAAAAGTGTTGTCTGTATCCCTTAAAATGGATAAAAGTGAGTATCATGCAGTTATAAAATTCTTTGTAAAAGAAGGTTTAATGCCAAAAGAAATTCATTCAATGTTCATAAAAGTTTACAGGCACTATTCTCCTTCATTTTAGACAATTAAGAAATGAGCTGCCGAGTTTAAACGTGGACATACAATCCTTGATGATGATCCACATGAAGGACGTCCAAAAATTGTGGCAATTACATCAGCAATCAATGATCAAATGCATGATATGGTATTGGATGACCGGCAAGTCAAAGTGTGTGAAATTGCTCAGACTATAGACATTCAAAAGAACATGTAGGATATACTTTGCATGAAGAATTGCAAATGAAAAAGCTTTGCACAAGATGGGTGCCGCGCTTGCTCACATCAGATCAAAAATTCACTTGCTTGAAAATCTCTGAACAGTGCTTGGAGCATTTTTACAAGAATAAAACTGATTTTGTGCATCGATTTATTACTATGGATGAGACTTGGATTCACCATTACACACTAGAATCCAAACAGCAGTCAAAACAGTGGACAAAAGCCGGTTGTTCAGTGCCAAAGAAGACAAAGTCAGTTCCATCAGGCAGGAAAGATCATGGCATCAGTGTTTTGGGATGCTAAAGGCATTTTGTTTATTAATTATCTTGAAAAGGGTAAAGAAATAACCAGGGAATATTATTCCGATCTTTTAATCAGACTAGACAAAAAAATTCGTGAGAAAAGACCGGTTTTTAGAAGGAAAAAATCATCTTTCATCAGGACAATGCACCTGCCCACAAAAGTGTTTTGGCAATGGAAAAATTAAGGGATTTGCACTATGAATTGAAGTTGAAAGTTTATTTTTCACTTGGTTAGAGTATAATAAAATTAGTTTAATCCTTTATCCAAGTGTGAGCAAACAAAGTTTGTGCCTGAAAGTATCTTCAGGACTGGGGTAAGGTGGTACAACACCAGGGCAACTCGTTGCAAAGGTGGAGCAACCTACCAACACTCCTATCTCAGTATCTCCTATAATGCAGAACACATCTCCTTGCGGATATATCACACTTGGATAAAGGATTAAACTAATTTTATTATGCACTATAAATTGTTGGAACATCCACCCTATTCCCCAGATTTGACTCCCTCTGACTTCTATCTCTTCCCAAAACTAAAACTCTTCCTCGCTGATCAGCGTTTTTCTTTGAATCAAGAAGTGATTGAAGCTGTAGAGGGGTATTTTGAAGACCTTACTGAGAACTACTACAGGGATGAGATAGCAGCACTGGAGCATCGCTGGAATAAATGTCTTAAGGGAGATTATGTTGAAAAATAAAAATAATTTTGAAATTATAAATTTGTTTTTTCATTGTTAAGCCGAGCACTTTTCCTACTACCCTTGTATATTCAGTTCACAATCTTCCTCAGATCACACCGGTATTCAGCAGCACCCAACTAACAGCCTGAAACTGAGACTGCATACTAGCACTCCTTTGGATTTCTATTATGGTTGGATTCAGGGAGAACAGGATAGCAGATCATTGCCTTTATTATGATGCTTCTGGCATTAATGAATATGCATGATAACTAACCACCAGCTAATATATATTCAAATAATAAAACCTGCATGGTTCATTTTAGTTAAGCAGCCTAAGTTGATTCACCTACTAAATTCTTTACTCCATTGCAGCAGCATTTTGCTTATCTTGTGTGACAAAACTAGCCCTGCCTTAGTTTCCTTCCTTCAGTACTATCATGATCTCTCTCTTTCATAGCACTCTCACTCATGTTGGATCATGCATCCAAGCCGCTATGCAGCTGCCCTTTCATTCCTAGTTAGCTGAGATTCACTCTCTTACTGAAAGAGTGAATTTGGTATTTGCTCTCTCACTGAACAGCAGTTTGAGTACCTTAACACCAAATCCATGTAAGCATGATCCATCCTGTTAAGTCCAAATCCTTCCTATCATCTTTATATACATCAACATATTGCACACTTTTTCTCCTTCCCTATTTCGATGCACCTTTTCTCTATTCACTGAAACATTAGTAATTACATCCCCTCTTTCTCAGCTTTCTCATTGTCATACCTTAGCAACAGGCTCATAATCTTGACTCTTTTTCTCTCCTTTTTTGTCTCATTCATCAACTTTTTCATATCTTCTCTCATACTGTACTTGACTTCTTTCAAATTGTTTGTTCTTACTAATACAATCACACCCTCCTTTTGTTTCTTCCTGCTTACATATAGTTGCAGTTTCACCACATATCTTCATTCTTGGAATACTTTTGTTGTTTGCTCATCTAGCATATTCCTAATCACAGAATCATTATATATTTATCACCATATATTTTTTCCCACCATTTTCTGTTTTTTCACTCCCTTCCCTTCCATATTCCATCTCCTTAGCTTTCCTGATAATAAGTGTTTCCAGGCTCTCCAGCTCTTATTTTGTATTATGAAGTCATTAAAACAGTGAGATCTACCTATCATGAGCTCCTTCATTAGAAATTTTACTGGCATTCGAATCCTCACTCACTCACTGTTATCTGCCTAATATACATTGTTGACAAATTATCATACTGTCCACTCTGTTCTCTTATAAACTAATCCACATTTGCTAATAGACATATTTCACACACATCACATTGTACAAAATTATTCAACAAGGACTAGTCACTGTACATAATAATAAATTCAACAATTAAATTAAAAATATATTATCAATATATGCTCACCTGTATTTAATTGAAACACTTAAATGGATCCTCTAACTAAACATAATCCTAAATTTTAATTAAGATAAGAACAAATAACTTATCTCTTTGGCAATTATTTATTATTATTATTATTTGACACCTCCAGGGAGTTCATAGACTCATCGAGGGAGGGCACCTTCTCTACAACTCTGTTTCCATCAACTGACCGCAACTACACCAACGCTATCTACTGCCGATCCCCACCACTAGTATTTCCACAGACAATCACAAACAACCATGACCACGGCAGGATTCGAATCCATAGCCTTTTGGTGGGAGAGTGGATATGCTAACCACTCGGCCAGCCATTGCATTTAGCTAAACAGTCTCAAAACCCAAGTAATGACTTATTTATTTCTGTGTTCATTTATATGAGTGTTAATAATCAAGATTGCATTTTTAAGAAGGTATAGTAGAAACTGTTCCAGTCTTAGTGGAACTCTGTTGAGAGTAGAACTATTTCCAAGCTAGTTAGAAAAGACCTACATTCAATTCTCGTCACAGCAGGATGAATCTTTATATGGGCTTTTTCAATTGAAGGCGAGTTAGCTGATTTCATACAGAAGTAACAGG
Source organism: Typopeltis vanoorti (assembly GCF_054136105.1). NCBI lineage: Eukaryota > Metazoa > Arthropoda > Arachnida > Uropygi > Thelyphonidae > Typopeltis > Typopeltis vanoorti. The sequence goes on from NC_143558.1 coordinate 81,872,637, forward strand.
GTTTTTCATCCTGTATACATGGAAATCAGTCATGAGAACACGCATCATTTTCAGCCAGAAAATACTATTGTTGTTGTTGGTGGTGGTGGTGGGCTGTAGTGGTATCGTGTATGTGGTTGGAGGATTAAGTAATAGGGAGGTGGTGAGATGTGTGTGATAGAGTAGAGTGCCCTCCCTTGATGGCTCTTTGGAGGTGTCACATAATAATAATAAATAAAATAAAAATGTAAATAAAAAATACTACTTATAAATTATTTGCCTTCAATATGAACTTAATGGAAAAGAATCACAAACACACATAGAAACAATCAAAAATGTAACACAAATGTTTTAGTAAGACACATACAGTGGCTAGTTCTTGTTGAATAGTTTTGTATAATGTGATATGTGTGTGAAATATGTCTATTATTAGCAAATGTGGATTAGTTTATAAGAGAACAGAGAGAACACTATGATAATTTCTCAAATTATTGACCATTGTTGTTGTATCTTTATCCAAACCTTGTTATTTTGTCAAAAATAAATTAGCAAAGATGAGGTGAGTCGAGGAATACTATTTAAACTGAAGTAAATAGATATAGGCCAGTGGACCTGTTGAGTGGGTGATATAATAAAGTCTATCCAATAGAAATTTGTTCTTTTGCAAGCCTCTTCTTGCACAAGAACAGACATATTATTATGTGACACCTCTAAAGAGAATTCCAAGGACTTATTGAGAAGGATAGTCTACAACTCCCTGTCTCCACTTTAATCTACCAATTACACAGAACCACTACCATCATCATCATCCACACACAATGCCATCTACTGGTAGACCACAAGATCAAGGATTTTATAAAAAATTATTATTGTTATGATAGCTAAATTGAGCCTCCGTAGCTCAGTCAGTATAGACAAAACCCTTTGGTTGGAAAGACCTGGGTTGAATTACTATCTATGATGTGAGGAACCATTATCTGGTCTCTTTCGACTAAAGGTGAGTTAACCGGTCTCATATGGAGATGGAGGGTTTTTTGTTCTGGTGACTTGGGTTTTTCATTCCTCAAAACAGGCAAACTGGTCCTGTGAACACACAGCTACAGTCATAAAATACTTATAGCAAGGAAGGCAACGGAAAACCACCTTGCATCATATCTTCTTCTTCTTCCTTCTACATATTAGGCCTACTGGCCTGTTACAGAGCTATCTTATGCCCTTCTAAGTTGTACCGTCCCAAGGATAAGGTGACTAGCCCTATGCCTCCCAATATATTCTATGGCTGTAGCTGTGTATGTTCATGAGGCTGGTTTGCCTGCTTGCAGGAAGAAAAACCCCAGATAAACTGGTGAGAAAAGCCCAGTTGTCCATGCCCGCTAACTTCGCTCTGTCTGAGAAAGATCCTTAAGCTCCTCACATCAGCAACAGGAATTGAACCTAGGACACTCCTTTCCCAGGCATATATATATATATATATATATATATATATATATATGGCAAAAGAGAGCAATATGATGGTGTGCTGGCCATTAATTTCAAACATCATCAGATGTAGAACAGAGATAACTGACTGTGAGCTTGCTGTATGGCTTAATGAGATGATATATTTAGAGGAATTAAATTGGTTTAAGAGTATTAGGAGATTGATTATTTGACAGTTGCGGAGGATAATTTATTTTTAGTTATCTCGGTTCTATATCTAATAGCTTTTTAAATGAAACCACCAGTACACCGTCATCTTGTTTCCTTGCTGTGTATATAACAGGTTTTTTGTTCCCTTTGCTTTTTTTATTTTCATCTCTTTTTGAACTCATAGTTTGTTTAATTCATTTTTCCATTATTGGTGGTATCCACATTGTTTTGGCAATCAATCAAGTATCTCTATAATCAATTATTGGTTCTTCATCAGCAATACCTCCTAATTACATTCCATCTCAGCTCTGATTTAGCCTCCTATTCCAGCTACTATGTCATCCTTGGACCTTCAAAAAATGCACACATGTATCAAATAAATATTCCTTCCTTAATATAGTCCCATTTAATTATCTCTTTCACCTTGGTTGGATAAAAGGGGCAGCTCCATTACCAAAATAGCTTTGCCTTTTTTCAATTTAAGAAATTAAAGGTGTTGTTGGTAGAAGTTCTAATGTCTTTTGATGTACTATATTTGATGGAAGGGCACTCTACAACTCTGTCTCCACCATTTAATCCATCAACTACACAGAACCACTACTACCATCATCTGCACACAATGCCGGTTGGTTTTGTGAAGCAGATCATTCTGGCTCTTTTATGTATTGCTTTAGTGATACCTGTACTTTTGCTGGATGATATTACTAGATTTATGGTGAAATGATTTGTATATGCGAGTAGGTTTGTGATGGACATTAAAAGGATTCTATTAGATGGACATTTTATCAAATTATCTCAGTAAAATAGACATTTAGTTTTGTTCACATGAAGATAAACTTGATTCATAATTTTGGTTCTAAATGTAAATCTTGGAATTAAATGAAAAAAAGATATTCAAACGAGTAAAATAAAACTAGAATTTTCATAAAACCTTATTTTGTAATCAACATTTATAATCATTTTCATATCAGAATGTAAACTTGTTTCATTTTAAATGATTTATTTATTGTTGAAATTCAGAAAATGGACCACAATGATCGCCCATGGGCAATGGCAGAACCATCTAAAAAGTCTTCTGCTAAACAACGTGAAAATGTGATATTTGTCCCGCTTAAAGGTAGGTGGTTTGTGTTGTACTGTTAATATGCATAAAGAGAGAGAGAGAGAGAGATTTTGTTCTCTGTTTTAGTGTAAATCTTTAGGATTCCAATATTATAATATCTTTAGAAAAGCAGAGAACCTAGTTATGTTTTAAAATAAAAAATATACATTATTATGCATTCCATTGAGCATATTCTTCTAACAAAGACATGTTCACAGTTGCACAAGTGCAACGTATAAAGCACATTATAAAGTCATGTGAATGTGACTATACATACTGATGATACAAACACATCACATCAAAAGCTTCCTTAGCATCCAAGAAACTACCATGCTCTTTTGTTTAAGATAATATTGTACACCCAGCAAACTCTTAACTATACACAAATCCCAAATCTGTCCATGCTTGATGTGGTGCACTAAGACTTCTCTAACAATTATTAATGCTATCCAGAGGAGAGCAATTCGACTCATAGACAATCTTTAACAAATTTTAACTTACAGATTCACTTTAACCTCTATCCCTCAGATTCAATGTTTTAGCTCTGTGTCTATTTTATAGATACTTAAATGGTCATTCCTCCACTGAACTGGCAACCATCATTCTTCTACTTTCTGTTACCTGTTCATACAAGAGCAGCAACTGGTCAGCACCCCTTTACTGTGCAACTACAAACACACTGAACCTGTTTTTCTTCTTCGTCTTTTATTCCATCTACCTCGGTCTTCTGGAAGCCTACCACAAGAAGTATTTGCAAACTACAACCTGCAACTCTTCATAAAAAAAATGGCAATGAACTGCTGTGTCTCCCCATACACCTGAGACATGGCATTGATGTAAAAAATATATACAGTATGGCATGAAAAAACAGTACTGAATAACTACAACGATATATGTTATGGAGTAAACAGGTTTATGAACAAAGAAATACATGCTTACACATGATGATATGTACACAGCTATCAGTGGAATATAGATTGAATAAAGCATTAACGACGGTAGATTACATGCTCAAAATGGGTGCCTTGTCTTTCAAGACAGGTTTCATAGCTCAATAGTGAAGGTTCTCTGTCATCTTGGAGAACAAGGGTTGGGACATCTGCTGGACATATCATGTAATTTTATCAATCAGTTCATCAAGGTTTGAATGCGAGTCATGGTGGAATGCCCATTCCTTCAACATATCCCAAACAAAGGCATCAAGCAATGTGAGATTAGTAGAATGTGAAGGATACGGGAATTCTGTGAACCTCAAAATGAGCATCCCAGGGAAGCATTCTGATAAATAGGCTCTAGAACCATGTGATGTGCAAGAGGTCCATCCTGTTGGAATACTATATGAAATGGAATGTTTTTTGCACAGCACATCCTGTGCAAATCCTGGATGAATAGAACCAACACATTCTTGATGTAATGTTTACTATTCAAGGTCACTGTTACACCACCCTGTTCAATGATGTATGGTCCAATTATGCCATGGTCAGGAACTGCACACCATGTGGTGACCTCGCCATGAAAAAGTTTCTCTTGGACATATTCAGGTGTAGAGGAAACCAAGAAACCTGCAGGTTCGTCTGTTTATGATTGCTTACATGGAAATGTGCTTCATCCAAGAATGGGTCATTATGGAGGAAGGATGGATCTTCATAGGCAGTGGCCAGCATGCATGCACAGTATTCCAGCCATGCAGCGTAATCCGTTACTGTTAAACACACACACACTCACCTGAATGATGTACAAAAAGGCACCCAACTATTTAAGGATTTTCTGTAGTGACTGCCCTGGTATCCTAAGTTTTACTGCTGTTTGGTGTTGTCTGCATTTCAGAGTCTGTAATTGCTCCAGCCAAATTAGCTTCTGATTCTCATTTGTGTTAGCAGTTTGTTGTCTCCCCAAAAGACTTGTATAGAAGGATGGCCTGCACTTGAATTCATTTGGCATCATAAGCCTGGCAAAATTACTTCTTGGAATGAGACCTAATGCAGAGAGTCAGGGAAACTAGATCATCAAGGGAGGAATGGGAAAAATGTGTGTGAAAGTTCAGCTATGGTATGCATCATCATCATCATCATCAAATTCCTGCCATGTACCCTCAAGGGGTGTACAAGATATGATAGTACTACATGAAAAAAATTACATCATTACTAACTTCCTATCTACAATTTTCCTCCAAATCAGTCTGTTACTTGTCAAGACTCCAACATTATCAGATCATATATTTCTATCGTCTAAGACACTTTGTACCGTATCAATCCACCTATAATCTTGGTCTTCCTTGAGTCGTTTTGCTGCCAACCTGGCAGAGAACACTTGTTTTGCTAATCTTTCCTCACCCATTCTGTTTAAGTGACCATACCACCTGAGATTAGCTCTGCTAACGCATTCCTGGATGCTGACAATGTCAAGTTCTTTCCTAATATCCTCGTTTTTAATATGATATTGCCATTGATGCCATCTGTTCACACATCTAATCTTTCTCAGGACTCTCATAACTGCGGTCTCTAGTCTTTGGTCAAGTGCTTTACTTCTGACCCAGCTCTCAGATCCATAAGTTAAAACTGGTGTGAACACTGTCTTGTATACAGCTAATTTAGTGTTCTGACTAATTTCTCTCTTATTCCATATGAATTTATTCAATTGATTTCCTACCATACCAGCTTTGTTGATTCTGTTGTCTATTTTCTTATTTAATTTACCATCCTCACTAAAAATCGTGCCTAAGTAGCTGAATGTTTTGGATTCAATGTAATGGACTTAAGTGTGTAATTTTGGTATATTATTGGGCTTTATTAACGTGGTTAGTGTACTAAAGTGTTTTATAACATAATCTATGTCGGGAAGTCGCAGCTAGATGAATTCATAATGTGTAGTGTTCGTGCAAGCTCCAGATAAGATAAGTATCATTTTCAGTTATCGATACAAATTACTTAATATTGTGTAGTTTTGTTTTGCTTGCCTTGCGTATTTTAGTGCGTCTGTTTTTAGTGTGTTATAACGTATAATTTGACAAAACACGTTGCAAAAAAGTATGGCACCTGTGTGAAGGAAAATGGCGGCCAGTAATGAAGGTTCGCCATCCTTATCAAAGAACGGTAGTATAAAAGAAATGAGTCAGTGTACTAGCTGTGAAATGTACGCTTTGCGGAGTGCGGTCGGAGTGTGGTTAGATGATAATAAAGGATCGAATGTGTGTAGAAAATGTAGGGAGAATGAGGAATTGAAGTGTATTTCGGATCTTGAGTGTGATATTTTTGTCAACCTTCAGAATTAAGGAAATAGGGATATGACAGGAAACGGCAAGGTTGTACATGAAAATTGTGAAAGTGTGAATGATAGTATAAATGGTTTCTCAGAGAATAAAAAAGATGAGATAGATGCATTGAGTGAGATCACGTTGTTGAATAGTGCGATAGAAAGAGCAAAACAGCAGCTAGAGTGCATGAACAAAAGTAGACTGAATGAACCAACCAATAATAAAAGGTATGACAGGAAAAATAGACGTATGAATGTGAACATGAACAAAATGAAGAATAGAGTGCTGTATGGAGACTCGTTAGTATGAGGTGTGTTAGTAGAGGATTTGACAAAATCGTACCAACCTGTGCGACCATAAAGGACGTAACTGAGTCTATTAGAGAGCAAAAGGAAAGGGTGAAAGAAATGATTGTTGTGGCAGGTACGAATGATTTGAAAGGAGATAAAATGGAAATGATAGAAGACCTGAATGAATTGTTTGAGGTAGCAAAAGAAAAGAGTGAGAGAGTTAGAATGATTAGTCTTTTGCCACGGTATGACAGTGAAATGTTTAAAAGGAGGGCCATAATTGCGAATGACTTTATGCGTGGGTTATGTATGACGAGTGGTGTGGAATTTGTGGATGTGTGGAGTGAGTTTGATGGGCGAAAGGATCTATATAAGATGGATGGCTTGCATTTGAATGGTTACGGTGTAAGAAGACTTGAGAAAGTGTTGCTGAATGTAGTGGATGTGCAAATTCAGGGAAACTAGATTTGTTAAGGGGGGGGAAAGTCCTTATGGAGGCAGTTGAACGTAAGAATGAATATAATATGCCAGAGCAAATAAGGACAACAAATCTGAGTGGGATAGTTAATATAAGGCATCAAGGTAGGGTTGGGGCTAATGGGGGTCTTAAATTCATGTACACTAATTCTTGTTCCTAATACTAGGAGTATTAGGAACAAGAAGGAAGAATTTTTGGCCATGGTTGGCACTTCCAGACCACAGGTTATAGGTATTAGTGAAACATGAATTCGGTGAGAGTGATCATAGCGTCTTAACTTGGGAGGTAGCTAAAGGTGTAGAATTTTCAATTAAGACAGGGTACATGTGGAATTATCGGGCTGGAAAGTATGACAAGCTTAGGAGTTTGATTGGTTCAGTGCCATGGCATGTACAACTGCAAGGACTAGAAGTTGATAGTGCATGGGAGGTAGTTAAGAAGTGCTTGCATGAAGCAATGGCTGACTGTATACCTAGAGTCCGAATAATAAATCAAGTAGGGGTTAAATGGATGAATAACACCATTAAGCTTGAGCTGCAAAAAAAGAAACAACTATGGAGAGAATTTAAGGAGAAGGGTGACCGGCAGGCACATGAACGGTATAAAGCGCAGGCCAGAAGGGTGACGAGTGTGGTAAGAAAAGCAAAAAAGGATTACGAAAGAACATGGCCATGCAGGCTAAAGAGAATCCTAAACAGTTTTTTAGATATGTAGCAAGTAAAAGGAAAAATGTACATGGCAGATTGATTTTAAAGAATGCCGATGGTAGGGAGGTAACTGAATCAGTTGAGATAGTTGAGTTACTGAGTGAGCACTTTGCAAGAGTATATCATCCAGGTGGTGACATTGCAGAAACAAATAAACCAGTAGATTATATGGGAATTGTGGTGAATGAAGTGGAGGTGAGTAGTCTATTGCATAACCTCAATGTCAATACATCTGTGGGATTGGATGGTATACCAGCTCGTGTTGTACGAGAAGCAGCTAAAGAATTGTCAGTACCCTTGACCATTTTGTTTAATTTGAGTCTTGGGTCTGGGTTAGTCCCGAGCGGGTGGAAAGAGGGGAAAATAGTTCCACTGCATAAAGGTGGTTCCAAGACTGCTGTTGTAAATTACCGACTGATTAGCATATCAGGAATCATAGTCAAGGTCTTAGAGAAATTAGTCAAGAAAAGAATACAGGATTGGATAGATGAAAATGGGATATTGTATGGGGGACAACATGGTTTTGTGAAGGGTAGATCATGCCTCAGTAACTTGCTCACGTTTTATAACACAGTGACGGCTGAACTGGATAGGGGTAATGGGTTTACAGTGATACTACTGGACCTTTCCAAGGCCTTTGATAGGATACCACATGGAAATCTAATCAGTAAACTGGAGCAGATGGGTATAGATATAGGGTTGGTGAGATGGATAGGAGGGTGGTTAAAGGAGAGATATCAAAGAGTGGTTTATTCAGGAGTGGAGTCTAAAACACGTCTTGTGACTAGTGGAGTGCCACAGGGCTCTGTTCTTGGACCACTGCTTTTCAATTTGTTCATCAATGATATTGGAAAGGATCTGAGAGGAAGTGTTCACTTGTTTGCTGATGATGCAAAGTTGGGTAGAGTAATTGTGAGTGCACAGGATGTCAAAATTTTACAGGATGATTTGGATAGTTTGGAGGACTGGGCTAGGAAAAATGGATGTCAATTTAATGTGGCAAAGTGTAAGGTTATGCACTTTGGGTGAAAAGAATAGCAGCAGTATATCGCATTGGTGGAACCATACTCCAGGAGATTGATGAGGCCAGGGATTTGGGAGTGTTGGTGGATAGGGAGTTGAAGTTTAGGAGTCACATTGCAAAAGTAACTAAAACAGCTCACCTAATCACTTGGCTTCTGAAAAATACTTTAACATGCAGAGACGAACAAGTTGTTGTTCCTTTGTATTGAGCCTTGATAAGACCCCATCTGGACTTCTGTGCCCAGTTATGGGCACCAGGGTTTCTTCGTGATGGGGAGGAAGTGGAGAGGGTCCAGAGACGAGTGACCAAGATGATAGCAGGTCTGTGGAATTAACCTTATAAGAATAGGTTGAAGATTTGTGGGTTGCAGAAATTGGACAATAGGCGAAGGAGGGGTGATATGATTGAGACATTCAAATTACTGAAGGGTTTTCATAAGATTGATCCAGAAGATATTTTTGAAAATATGCCTGGTGGTGGGAGGACTAGGGGCCATGCATGGAAGCTGGGCAAGAGCGTGGTTGACAAGGGTGTTAGAGCTAGGTTCTTTACTTGGAGAGTGGTAAACGAGTAGAATAAGCTTCCAGAGTCTGTTGTGGGTGCTACGACCGTGAATGAGTTCAAGGTAAGGTATGATAGATACTGTGTGAATGTTGAATAGTTGTTCTTGACATGATGTTGGGGCTTCCCTCGATGAGTCTGTCGACTCCTTGGAGTTTCCCGGAACAACAATAATAATAATAATAATAATGTTTTACTTGTTCCACAGGTTCTCTGTTCACAATGCAGTTGACATTTTCAATGATTCTGCCTATTTTCATTGTCTTTGTCTTTTTATTGCTGACCTTCATACCATATCTATTACAACAGCTATTCAATTTAGTCAGAGAATCTTGCAGACTTGTAGCAGATTTATTTAGAAATATGACATCATCCGCATAAGGAAAGAACTGACATTAACATCTCCAATTTTGATATCGTGTTTAATACCACTTTCCTTCATAATATGATCCATATAGATAATGAATAACAGAGGGGATAATGTACATCCTTGTCTCACACCAGATTTAATATTAAACCATCTTCGTGTACTTACTTCAATTCTAACTGCTGACTTATAACTGAAATAAAGACTAAGTATTGCTTGATATAATGCCCCATTGACACCATATAACTGCAGTGTATTGAATAGCTTCTCTCTTGGCACCTTGTCATATGCCTTTTCCTAATCGATAAAACTTAAATACAGATCTTTGTTATATTCCCATGCTTTTTCGACTATTTGTCGTAAAGTGAAGATCTGATCCTGACAGCCTCTATTTGGCCTGAATCCAACTTGTTCTTCACCAAGGTTTTCTTACACAATTCTTCTCAACCGTTTCTCAAGTATACTTGCATAGATCTTGCCAGGAACACTCAGTAGGGAAATACCTCTGTAATTCTCAATTCAGTTTTATTTCCCTTTTTATATATGGGTACTATGAGAGCTCTACTCCAATCATCGGGAATTCGTCCCTCTGTCCAGGCTTTCTGAGCTATGCAGTACAGCCACTGTAAGACTCTTATACCACCATACTTAAGCATTTCTGGTTGAATATCATCTACTCCTGCTGCCTTTCCACATTTCAAGCCTTTGATGGCTTTTTCTACTTCAAGTATGGATATGTATTCCTGACTGCATGCCTGGTCAGTGTTTTTTACCACTGTGCTGTCATCACTGCTTGTTTCATTTAGCAATTTTTCAAAGTAATTACTCCATACCTCAAGGATATCTTTTTCTACTGTTTTCATGTCGCCTTTATCATCTCTAACTCCTTTTACAGCACTCTTTCCCTCCATTCCTAAACTTCTTCAACAACCTCCAGAATATTTTGCCACCTTCTTGATATTTATTTTCTATATTCTTGCCAAAGTCCTCCCATGACTTTTGTTTAGCTAGTTTTACACAGTGTTTAGCATTCTTGCATTTGTCTCTGTATTCTCTAATAGCACAAGCTGACTTATTTGACAGGAACTTTTGATATGCTTTCTTCTTTTCCTTCACTGCCTCTTTAAATTCCTGTGTCCACATGGAGTCCTGATTTTTCTATCCTTGCAGACAACCTCACCACATGCCTCTCTGGCAGAATCAATCAATGTTTTCTTCAGAGTTTGCCACTGAATCTCCAAGGTTTGATTCCTGTTCTCAAACTCTTTCATTTTTTCTTCAATAATCTTTGTGTATTTTAGTCTACAGTTCACATCTGAGAGCTGCTCAACTTTTATTCGCTTTTAAACTTTCTTACATGTTATTCTTTTCAATATGAAATTCAATTTTATCCTGCTCAAGACTAAATAGTGATCACTTCCGATTTCAAATTCTCTGTACACTCTGGTGTCCTGCACCAGGGAGAAAAACATCACTATCAACAATAATATAGTCAATGAGACTTTTCTTATTCCTAGCCTCTTCTCTCCATGTGAATTTGTGCACATTTTTATGTTGGAACATGGAGTTAGTAATAACCAGTCCATGTCCTGAGCAGATATCCAACAGATATTTGGCATTATTATTAGCTTTGCTCTTTTCTCCAAATTTTCCCAAAATATTTTTGTATGTCTCACAATCATTTCCTGTTCTGCTATTTAGATCCCCAACAAGGACCAACTTTTCCTTTTTCATTGTGTCAGTTGCTTTTTCTAAAGCCTCACAATATTCCTCCACTTCTACCTTAGTAGAACCTTCTATGGGACCATAGACACAAATAAGTCTCATTGTCCAGTTCCCCATTCTCATATTTGCCCACATTACTCTACTTGAGACTGACTGCCATTCAAGAAGATTAGCCTCGTATTTTGTGTTGAATACTATGGCTACTCCTTCTTTTCCTTGATTGTTATTGCCTGAATATAACATTTTGTATTTATTGCTCAGAAAGATCTCACCAGTTTTGGTTTTTTTTTGTTTCAGTCACCCCTATTATGTCGATCTGGCACTTATCTAATTCCTCAGCTAGCTCCATTTCTTTGCCATTCAGGCTTCTTACGTTGATAGTACCGATCTTTAACTCTGGTGATGTTGAGTTGGGGTTAGTTTTCAGATTTGTTCCAGGCTGACTTTTCGCTGTTCACCCTGGTTCCAAGCGAAAACAATGGGGGCCTTGTTTAACCGCGTGATGCCCCAGCCGGCATGAAATTTTGTCATGTCGTACCGTCATTTTTTTTTATTTTGGTTTAACGAATAAGAATACAATTTGGTCGGCTAAATCCCAAATTGCCAGCCCATCCTTGTTCGTTCATTATCCAAGCAGATACCCAATAGGGTGCACCATGAGAAGGTGAGGATTGGACATTAGGTCAGAAGCCCTGGTCGGTTCTCCGCATTCCTTTAAAGGCTGTGTGGAGGTCTCCTCTCAGTTATATAGCTTTGACCCTTAAGCACCCCGCTATGGTGTGCAAACATGATAAATGGAAAATACAATTCTCCAAGTCTTTTTTTTATTTTTTTTAGCTGTAGCTGTAATCCCTTTAATGGATTACAGTTTTTTGATATAGAGAGAAACCTATTGGATGTAAATTTGTTGATGTGTTATATTCAAGTTTTTATCCTTCCTTCACACATGATGATGTTTTGTGAGACACAAAATGTAATATCTGCTAATTAATGTTAAATTAGTTAAACAAATTTATCTTTTCCTGTGTTTTACATATTCGTTAAATTATTGTAACAATTTTCTATTCTTCTGAGGCTGAATTTATTCCACTATCTGACTTCAAATGTTTGCCCTTGTTCCTCTGAAAATGGCAGTATTTTTTATTGGAAGAAGAATTTCATTGTCTGGTGTGATCCTACTGCCCCACTTCAAGCCTGAAGTCGCTTGAAAAATTTCCATGTTTGGTCTCTATAGCCGAGTTTTTGGATCTGGTAAAAATAAATAAATAAATAAAAATACCAAAAAAAATATCTTAAATCAATAAAAATGGGGGAAAAAAATGTTAACCCACCTATGAATGTACTATAGCAGTGATGGCGAACCTTTTTACCCAGGTGTGTCAAACTTTTTTTTTCTATAAATATTGGCATTGTTCATGTGCCACTTGCATACATGCATCATAAATATAACTACATAATCATAGATGGTGACTTATACATATCATATTAGGCTATTTATTTAATAGGACATTGATATAAAATCTATGAATTTATATTATACAATTAATTTAATAAACTGAAATTACAAATTTACATTACATTTAATGACTTTTCTGTTGCTTGACTACTGGTCGAAAGTTCTTTCAATGAACAAACCTACCTTCGCCTTAACTGAGAGCGATCTTACATGATTTATTGCAGTTTTTTCATCAGAATACCAATATTTTTCAACATCCAAGGTGTGTCACCTGAAACCCTCAAGTGTGTCAGTGCCGACACACGTGTCATAGGTTCGCCATCACTGTACTATAGGCTCACAAATAAACGTTTTGCAGGTTGGAGGCACATAAATAAAAAATGGAGTGACACACGAGCTGGCATGGCATTTCATTATGTCATGTTTTCCATCATATTTGTTTGTAATTTAAGCCAATACAGAATACATTTTTGTTGGTTAAGTCCCATATTACTGGTTCTTCCTCATTCCTTCACTGTCCAGCAGATATTATTATTACTACTACATAACACCTCCAGGGAGTCCAAAGACTCATCAAGGGAGGGCATCTACTTTACAAGTTTTCATCTCGACCAACCGCAACTACCTTGATATCTACACCAACGCCATCTATCGCCAACCACCACCACCACCACCACTAGTATTTTCACAGACAATCACAAACATCCATGCCCACAGCGGGATTCAAATCCGCAGCCTTTTGGCTGGAGAGTTGTTATGCTAACCACTCGGCCAACCAGGCTGGTGATATCTATAAACAAGGTGTGCACCACAAGAAGGTGAGGATTGAACACTGGTCAGAAGCTCCAGTTGGGAACTTAATTCATATTCCTTACAGGCTGTGTGGATCTCACCCAGTTATCCATCTTTGACTTAAGTAATCACTAAATATGGCATCGTGGGTGTGATTATTTATTGAATCATTATTATACTAAAAAGAAAAATATGTAAGAAGTAAGTTTTAAAAAGAAGTAAAGTCGAGAAGCTTTTAAAATGAGATGAACTGTAGACTTAACTATACAAATATCATTCAAGAAAAATTAGGAGTTTAAAAACAAGAACCAATCCTTGGGATCTGAATGGCAGACTATGAAGAAAACAATGATTGATTCATTTGGGAAAGCATATGAAAGTTCTTTGCAAGGATTCCATACTTCATAGTAGACACAAAAAGTTAAACAATCATTCATGGAAAAGGAAGAAATTGTATCGAAGATCTTAGTGAGTAAGTCAGCAGATGTCCTAAAAAAAAAAAGTGGGAGGCCTGTGTGGAAAATCACTAAACAAAACTCATGGGTAGATTTTGGTAAGAATATAAAGACAAATATCAACAAGTTGACAAAATGTTCTGGAGACTATTGAAAAATCTTTCAAATGGAGGAAAGAGTACTAAAAGAATCAGAGATAAAATGAAGGTTATATAAAAACTGAAGACAAAGATATTCTGGATATCTGGAGTAATTACTTTGAAATATTATTAAATGAGATAAGCAGTGACAGAATTGTGGTTGGAAATATTTAAGTGGAATGAGTATGTATCAGTCTTTGAGGTAGAAACCTGAAATGTGGAAAGGTAGTTGGAGTAGATGATATTTGACTAGAAATGCATAAAAAAGTTCTACACTGGCTACTACATAATTCAGAAGGCCTGTTCAGAAGGTTGAATTCGAGATGATTAGATTAGAGCTAATATTTCCTGCCTGTATAAAAGAGAAATAAAACTGAATACAAGACTTACTGAGGAATTTCCCTCTTAAGTGCTCCAAGTAAAATTTCAGTATGATTTAAGCAAACATTTTTGAGATGAGGATAAAAAAATTGTGTGGAGGGAAACTTGGAGAAGAACAAACAGGATTCAGCCAAAGGTAGTCAGAATCAGATTTTCATATTAAGAGAAATATAGTTCGCCCACCGATTAGAGATCCTTCGACACTTCTGCGCATCTCAGAAAAAGGAGAATCCATTCCGATAATAGGGTAATCAGTCCGTATTGTGGGATAAGTTGTTTATTATTACCGGTCGGAAAATTAACTTCTCTTTTATGATTATTTTAGTTAACTATGTTGCTTGTATAACAGTTGGAAAATTTTACCTATAAAGCACGTGATTTCGCATGTTGGCGACCAATTCGGACGTCCTTCGTTTCTTTCTCCCCTTCAGCATGAATCTACTATTCTTGGAAAGACGCAAAGCAGAGACCTACAAATGATGGGCAAACTATAGTAGAGAAATCATGGAAATGTAATAAGGATTATACTTAAGTTTTGTAGATCTAGAAAAGTGCATCCTGAAACACTGCCACAAGTATATGAGGTAAATGGAACATTATACAGACCAATACATAGTCTCTGTTTAAGTTCTAAGTCAGCAATTAGAATTGAAAGAGGTACAGGAAGAAAATCAGGTGCAAGATAAGTGTGCACCCTATTTTTCTGTTTTACTCATCATCTATATGAATCATATTGTAAAAGAAAGTGACATTAAACCTTATATCAGAATTGGAGATATCAATGTTAACTCTTTCTTTATACAGATAATGATATACTCCTAAACACATCTACTGCAAGTCTCCAGAAACTAAATTGAAGAACTGCTATAACAAATTTGTCAAGAATATTAGCAATAAAAAGACAAAAATTGAGAAAATAGGTAGAAGCATTGAAAACATTAGCTGCATCTTGAATAGGAAACTTACAGAACATGTAAAATATTTCAGCTATTTAGGCATACTTTTTAGTGAAGATGGTAAATTAAATATGGAAATAGACAATACAATAAGAAAGCTAGTGTAGTGGGGAGTCAGTTGAATAAGTTTATGGAATAAGAGAGAAATTAGCCAAAATACTAAACTAGCAGTATACAATACATCATGCAAAACAATTTTAACTTATGGATCCGGGAGTTAAATTAGAAATGAAACAGTTGATCAGAGACTAGAGACCACAGATATGAAAGTTCTCTAAGAAATTAGTTGAGTGAAGATGGCATCAATGGTAGAATCATATTAAAAATGAAGACTATTAGGAAGGAACTTTATTATTATTATCTGAGACTTCCAGGGATTCAAGAACTCATCAAGGGAAAGTTATACATCACCCAAACCATTCAGCATACTTACTCTTAAATTCATTCACACTAGATGCACTCACTACTTCAACATGCAAACGTATTCCACTCACTTAATGCTCTGTGAGAGAAAAATCTAGCTCTTCCTTTCTTAACCAAGAGCAAATTTAATTTCCATGGATGCCTTCATGTTTTCTCCCCACCTTCCATATAAAAAATTTCATCACACAATATCTTATAACACCCATTCAGAAGTTTATAGATCTCTGTCATATTACCCTACTTTCAACTACTAACCACAGTCTGTAGTCCACATACTCGCAATCTGTCCTCACAGTTTTAATTCCATAATCCAGGTGCAGTCTTATATCCTTGTATGCCAAGGTTTGCAATTCTCCTATATATTGTATTTGTAATTTTTGCTATGTGATCTCTGAACTTCAAATTCCTATCCCCATCAGTTTCTTGTAGCATAATCTCACTAGTATG
Organism: Typopeltis vanoorti; assembly: GCF_054136105.1. Taxonomy (NCBI): domain Eukaryota; kingdom Metazoa; phylum Arthropoda; class Arachnida; order Uropygi; family Thelyphonidae; genus Typopeltis; species Typopeltis vanoorti. Next base: position 81,888,802 of record NC_143558.1, read on the forward strand.
ATATGAAATTGGAAATCTCATCACGCCAAAGTGCATATTTATTTATTTATTTATCGTATGGGCTTGTACACATGGTTAAAAGTCAATAAGATAAAATACACATGAATATAGATAAGATACACATATATGATAATATGAATAAAAGAAAGTAAAACATCTACATTCAGGCAAATACAAATATGAAATTTATGACAAGCATCAGACAGAAGATTTATCATATTTTAACATTTAGATTTTTAATTCAGTTGATCGCCTCTGGGGATAGGGCAAAGATATCCTTAAAGTCACCTGGATATGCGGTCAGCTCACATTCCTGTACTATGGCAAATGGTTTGGATCTTGGCTCCACAGGGAGAGTGAGGATTTGGTATCTTACCCCACTTTGAAAGTGAGTCTTCACATACACCATGACCTATACGAATCCTGTTAGCCGTCGTCCATATATTCCTGGGCAGGTCAAGTCCAGATGGTTTTTGGAAGATGTTAATGTAATTACGAACTTCAGGTGATACTGCTTGGGACCACAGTACATCCCACCTGCTCACCAGACTATCATTCTGACTAAGAAGATTATGGGCGGTTTTTATGGCAGGTCTTCTGGATTTTAGTCTATTAGATAAAGCATCTGGAATAAATTCATGTATTGGGAGGTTTGGTTATTTAAAATTCTTTTATATTCACAAAGCAAGGCTTCCTGTCGTCACAGTTCCGGAGGAGCAATATGGCTCAGAGTTGGGAGCCATTGTAAGGGTGTACTCCTAATGCAGCTTGTTATTAAACGCAGAGTGGAGTTAAGTTGAGCATCTAGTTTATTGACATGGTAACTATTGAGCCAGACAGGAGCACCATACCCTGTTGCACTGTAAACTAGACCCATGGGTGCATCGCAGAGTTGTGGCACTTGAGCCCCATATAGTACCACAGAGTTTCTGAACTATGTTATTTCTGGTGCGAACTTTAGCAGTGATATTAATCATATACTGTTTATATGACAGAGTTCTGTCCAGAGTTATTCCCAGATATTTAGGTGTCGGATTAAATGAAATTAATGTTCCATCAGCATATATCTCTGCTTTTTGATTTGCAAGTCTATTATTGAGGTGAAAGCAAGAACATTCGGTTTTACCAGAATTTGGTGTTAATATCCATTTTTTATAGAACTGCCATAAAGTCGGCAGATCATTCTTCAATATTTCTTCAGTTCTTTTTATAGACTTGTCGCTGATTGCCAAAGCTAGATCATCTGCATAAGCAAACTTCCTGCTGGCTGTTTTAGGAATATCTGCGATAAAGGCTAAAAAGCAGTGGTGCGAGCACCTAGCCCTGAGGTAATCCATTCTTAAGCACTCTCTGTTTACTGGTGCTTCCTCTGGAGACTACCCTGAAGTATCAATCACACAGTAAGTTGTTTAGGAGATGACCCAATTTATGCCAAAGTGCATAATTTTTTAAACTTGCCAACATTGAACTGATAGTCATTTTCATTTGCCCAAATTTAAAGCCTATTCGAATCATTCTGTAAGTGTTGGATATCACAGCATCCCTTATTTCCTTGCCTATCTTTGCATCATCAGCAAACAGTTTAACATCACCTTTTACATTCTTCCTAATATCATTAATGTATAGATTGAACCAGTGGTCAAAAGGCTGACATTGACGTTGTTATTATTGAGAAATGTGAACAGAGCTAATCCAAGATAGTGTGATAAGTTAAACAGAATGGAGGAAGAAAGGTTAGCAGAACAAATGTTTGTTGCCAGGACCGCAGGAAAAAGACTCAGAGGAGAATCAAAATCCAGGAGGATTGATGCAGTTAAAAGCCTAGATGACAGAAATATAAGATACAATAATATTGGAGTGCTGATATTTGATAAATAACAAATATAATTTAGAAATATAACAGTTGCCAGCCTGGTTGGCTGAGTGTTAGCGTCTCCGCTTTCCAGCCAAAAGGCTGTGGGTTTGAATCCCGCTATGGGCATGGATGTTTGTGATTGTCTGTGGAAATACTAGTGGTGGTGACAGACTAAGATAAAGGAAAATTGTTGATAGGAGATTAGTATTATTTACATGACAAATGGAAATGTAAGCCATAATTAGGGAATTAACAACTCACTACAGATTTAATACTTAATATTATACTGCTCAAAACAATTAGGGGATATTTTGGTTTTGTTGTAAATTATAAAGTTGTAAAAATAATTTACAAATATAACAAATTTAACAAATATAATTTAGAAATATAACAGTTGCCGGCCTGGTTGTCTGGGTGTTAGCGTATCCGCTTTCCAGCCAGAAGGCTGTGGGTTTGAATCCCACTATGGGCATGGATGTTTGCGATTGTATGTAGAAATACTAGTGGTGGTAGTCAGCAGTAGATGGTGTTGGTGTAGTCGTGGTTAGTTGAAGTTGGTGGATTGAGTGGTGGAGACAGAGAGTTGTGGAGTGGGTACCCTCCCTCAATGAGTCTTTGGACTCCCTGGAGGTGTCACGTAATAATAATAATAATAATAATAATAATAATAACAACAACACAATTTATAATAAATATCGATTATTTAAACAATATCTCATCAATTACACCCTATCCATAAGTAAGAAATATTTATTCCTGTATAAAGTACCCAATAGTTATAATTATTTGCAGAAATTTATAATTATCTGACAGAAACTAAAATATCCCCTCATTGTTTTGAGCAGTGTATTATTTAGCATAGCATTTTCTCCCTAATATCAAGAGCATCTTCAGTATGACTTTCAAATTAAACAAGTAGAAGAGAAACCGGAAGACTCGATGAAAAGGCGCAAGCTACACGTACATAATATAGAATGGCACATTCTATATTATGTGTGTGTGTCTGAAATATTTTAAGGTCTTAACTGCACAAAAATTAAACGAGAGACAAAAGATTAATTCAAACAAAAAAAAAACAACTATTGCCTATGGAATATTTGGAGAAATACTATTTCCTATAATAATGATTATATTAGTTGATCATTTCTGTTGCGGTTCAAATCATGAAGCAAGGTTTCACAACTTTCTTTGTATAAGCATTCCATTAGATAATTTCTTTTGTGAAGGACTTTAATCTTCCTTCAAAGGATTCGATGTTTCGTAGATGGCGTGTTCTGTAATTCTTGACTTGTCTTGCTCATGGAATGTAATGTAATCATGATGTTCATCATGATGAATAGCCACCAATCTATAAGTCTGGCTAAAATATGATAACCTACACTGGCATTGAATATAATAGATCTCAGGGTGTGTGAAAGGTGGAAGTTTATCTTTTGCAGAGTTAAAAAAGAAGAAATTTTGTTATTAGGGTGAAAGGGTTCCTAAAGTCAGCTGATCTATGCAGCTTGACCGTTCCTTCATTGTCACTTTTAACATAAGGAATGGTGACATAGTGGACTACCTTTTGGGAAGTCAATGAGTAGTCCTACTTCCTCCAACACTTGCTAACTGTTTCATGGATTGTTTTGAACAGTGTCTACTGGATGGCTTCTAAACTGTTGTTATGGTACAGATATGTGGATGACATTGTTGCAGTTTGGCATGGTTCTCTTAAGATATCATCATGAAGATGAACAGAGTCCACCATCGCATCCAGTTCACTCTTGAGGTAGAAGAAGATAATTGAATTGTCTTTCTAGATCTTTTTCTTTGTCAGCAAGATGGTAGCCTTCACGTCTCTGTTTTTAGAAAGAAAATCCATACCAGATTTTATATTCATGCTCTTTTACATCATCGTCCTTCTCAGAAATATGGTACAACAAGCTCACTCATCGTGTTCTACTGAAGTGCTGCTGTCTCAGAAAGTAATTGCATCAGGTCTACTTCCTTGCTAATGGCTTTAACAAGTTTTATGTCAACAAAGTTATTAATAACTGTAGGATTTCCTTGTCATTGGCCAAATTTACATGATGCACCAACTCTTGGTGGCTCATCATGTCACCATTCCTTTTTTAATAAAGGTGTTTTTGAAGGAATAGCCATATTGCATAGATTGGTTAACATTCAGATGTCATTTAACCCTATTAGCAAGATTTCTGCTTTTTTTTAAGCTCTGCAAAAAGATAAACTTCCACCTTTTGCATACCCTTGGGTCTATCAAATTCTGTGTCAGTGTAGGTTATCATGTTTGGCCATACTGGTAGGTTGGCAACTATTTATCATGATGAACAAACATCTTAATTATATTAGATGTCACGAGCTGGACCAATTGAGACTTGCAGAACCTGCCATCTCCTCTGGAGAAAGATTCTAAGGTCTTTCACCAAAGTAATCTTATGTAGCAAAGATGACAAAATTGTTCTGCTTCATTGATGACACTAAGGCTTCAAATTATAGGCCAATCTCCTTGTCTGAAGTTGTGGTCAAGGTGTTGGAGAATCTAGTTAGGATAAGGTTTCAGAACTGGGTGGACAGCAGTAGAATTCTGTTTAATAAACACCATGTCTATTAAACATGTTTGCTAAAGGAAAATCATGTTTTAGCAATCTGTTTATCATAACAAGTGATGAATATATTGAACAAGGGGGATGCATATACAGTAGTATATTTAGATTTTGCAAAAGCTTTCGAAAAATTGCCACATGAACAAACTAGTAGTTAAACTTGAACAGATGGGGTTGGATAATAGATTAGTGCATTGGATTGGAGATTGGCTGTCTGAAACATATCAACAGGTTGTGTATGAGGGAGTGTTATCCCAGAAGAGGAAAGTCACTAGTGGTTTGGCCCAGGGGTCTGTTTGTATGTAAATGACATTGGAAAGGGCATAAATGATAAGGTACAGTTGTTTGCAGATGATGCAAAATTGGAGAGGGTTATGAGAAGTAGATCGAATTTTGTAGCTTTGCAAGAGGACCTAAATAGAATGTCTGAATAGACGAATGTGTGGGAATGTCAGTTTAATGTTGCAAAGTGTAAGGTTTTAAAATTTGGGAAGCAAAGACGGAATGCAGAGTATAGGATTGGTGTGGATATTTTGGAGGAGGTGATTAAGGATTTTGGGTTGTGGTGGATATGGAGTTGAAATTTCGTGGACATTTTTCCAAAATCGTGAGGACAACACAGTGGATTATGGGAATAATGTGGAGAACACTGACATGTAGAAGTAAGGATGTTTTGATTCCATTGTACAAGACTGATCAGGCCTCCTATGGATTACTGTGCACAGATTTGGTCACCAGGTTTTCAAAAGGATGATGAGATGTTGGAATGTGTCCAGAGATGATTAACTAAGTTAGTTTTTGGTCTCTGGAATGTGGAATATGAGAACAAATTGAGAGAATGCAAATTACAGAGCCTGGTGGATAGAAGGAAGAAGTAGAGATATGATCGAGATGTATAAGCTGGTAAGGGGTAATTATCAGATTAGTGTGGATGAGATTTTCTATAGAATATCTGAAGCTGAGGAGAACGATAAGCCACCCCTGGAAACTGCATAAGGTGGGTATGAGCAAAGGGGAGAGGAGTAGATTTTTTGCATGGAGAGTGTTGGGTAGGAGTGCATTACCTGATTGTGTGGTGAGTACAGGGACACTGAATGCATTTCATTCGAGGTACAGTGAGCTGTGCATGTGATAGCTGGACCTCCCATGATAAGTTGTACTCAAGATAACCTGGATATTAGGAAAAAAAATTTTGTACTAAATAAAAATATTATATAAATATCAAATCTGCAGTGTGTTGTTAATTCTCATTAGTAATAATATATACTTAATTATGTTGTACTGGCGTATTCTGTACATCCCTTGAAGGTACATATGAGGGAACTGAATGATCATGTAGGATAATTATATATATATGAAGTCATTCTGATTGTGATGTTTTAATAGAAGTTCTTTGTAATGTTTTTTTGCTTGAAAGATGTAATTAATAAAAAAAAAAAATTTGATTCATTATAAAAATTATGCAAACAACTACCGTGTTAGAGTAAAACTTCAGTTTAATACCTTGATTACCTAGATGGACCTGTGATTTCAGTCAGGATTTCTCCATGACTGCAAGGTCATAAAGAGTCCAGCTGTTCCTGTCTTGAGCTATTCCATTTTCTTCCAACTTTCTTGATCATGGGGTCTTCCCACCTTAAGGCTGGTCTTCCATGTTTCCTTTTGGTATCTTTCAGATACCAATTTGTTACTCTGTTTAATATAAACCAAAATAATTACTCGACATTTCGACCTTCATATTAAGGTCATCTGAAGTATACACATATATACAACGAAACAAGCTGCACTACAATCTACATAGTATGCTAAAGTTACATTGATTTGGTCAACCGTTAAAACTAATGGCCTGACCTCTGGTGAAAAAAAAAATCTTACCACATCAATGCTAGAGTCTTTTATTATTAATTTTACTTTTATTATTAATATCTATTTGGTTACAAAAATAAATTAAGCTAGAGAACAACGTGTTCACACAAAGCTACTCATGTAAGTATACATATAAATTGAAACAAAACAGTATGGATGGTGGCCAATAAAAGCTGAAATAATTGCTTAGAGTCTTAAAGTCAGGGTATGCTGAAAAACTTTAAGGACTAAGTGGACTGAATATGTGCCATCCAAATTCTTGGGATTTTTATGCCACCATTACTGTTAAGATTAGAATGGTTAATCAAAACTTTGTTAAATTTCCATTCATACCAAGTTTTTATATGATGTAGAGAACATGTAGTTTTCCGGTCAATTTGGTGTAGGATGTTAACAGCATGATCTGAGAGGCCTGCTTCACCAAAATTGTTAAATTTAATGTATCATTTGTGTTCTTTTTTACAGATAGGGATTGTACGTCCAGTTTCCCCAATAAAAGGTAAGTTACAGGTGCAGTAAATACGATAAACTCCAGAGTGAGCCAATGGGGGGGGGGGGGGGGGAGGATCCTTAGAGGAGTTGAATATGTTTTTAATTTTATAGGTGGTTTAAAAGGCATTAAGATTATAATGGTGTAGAATTCTATTTATTTTTTCTGATAACCCTTTAATGTATAGGATAGCTGTGGTTTTACTATAATCTATATTATATGTATTTTTTGATGAAGTTTCATGAAGAACTTTATTGATAGTATTTTTGCTATAGCCATTATTTATAAATATATTGCTAATAATTTGTAATTCTTGTTTAAGAGCTAGTTCATTAGAGCAAATTGTTATAGCTCTGTTTTTGAAGGTGCTAATGACTTCAAGATTTTGCAAAGGGTGGTGATATGAGTTAGCATGTGTATATTGGCCTGTATGTTTAGGCTTGCGGTAAACAGTGAAGGATAGGCTGCCTGAGGGAATACGTGTAACCAGTGTATCCAGGAAAGGAATCAAGCTCTGATTTTCAATTTCAATAGTGAATTGTATGTAAAACACTGATTTTGATATTTACCATCTTTTAAATATAACTTTTCAGTGTATAAAAAAAGTAGAAAAGAAACTAACTTAGATCTCATATAGTTATTTATTAATATTAATGAATAAATGTGAGTGTATACCATATTTATTTGAATATAACTTGCACCCCTGATTTTACTTTATGGAAAAAAAAAAAAAAAGAAATTAAAAAGTTTCGCATATATCTCGCACACAAAAAAAAGTCTAAGCATGTTCACATTGGGGTGATAGTAAGCTTCCCATAGTAAATAACACATCCCCCCTCCCCCAACAGCCACTGTACTGCAGAAGCAAGAAAAACAAGTAGTTTTATTGTATCACTGAATAAGATACAGTGACATTTGCAGTCTGTGTAATATATTTCTCAACAAATAGTGCAATTAGAGACAACTGGAATAAAAATGGTACTAACTAATAGATCACATGTCCCCCTCCCACAGAAACTATGCTGTATAGACTCAAGCAAAACCATATGTTGCACCGCAAACACAGTATCTTACTAAAAACTCTTTTCCAATTTTTCAGTTAAATGAAATAAGTGTTTGTTTGATTGCATTTGAAATTTTCAATGTCATTAAGAGAGATCACAAAAGCTAATTTCAAATAAAATTCTACCAAGAATTGAAACATGCCATATAATGTGTGTGCGAGTCTACCTGCCAGCTCGACGTGGAAGTGGCACGCAAACAAGCAGCAATAAAATTCAGCTGAAAGGTTGAAACTTTGTGTGAGTTGAGCCTGCCTACGTGACATGCAAGCGGTACACAAACAGTAATGAGAAGTTTTGTTGGAATGATAAATGGGCAAAACACTGTCGTGAACGTGTTAAAACTAAGAAATATATAGTTTATGTTGTTATGGCAGTTTCGAATATTATGGAATTTAGTTGAAGTGAATTAGCATTTCAACTCAACAGTTGTCGGCTTGCTTTTGTGTATAGGTCACACAATCTTTTGTTAATATCAATTATATGCATTGGTATTAACAAAATATCAATCATATGCATGTCTTCATGACTACTCTATCTACTGGTCTACCATTGCTGACTGTTCCCTGCTCTGCTTTAACTTCTCATTAGTCATTCGTGAAGGATTGTCCATGACATATCTCAAGTCGTATAAATTACTGGTAATTTTTGCTTGAAATAATTGGAAAGAAGATGATACTATTTGGGTAGATGACTTTGATAATGCACACAAGGAAAGTGCTCTCGAGGCTGGAAGTAGTGATAGTGAATAGTAAATTCTTGGTAAGTCATACCATTTTCAGTTTTTTCCTGAAAACTTTAGTTTCTGAAAATCCTCACATATATCTCACACCATGATTTTTTAGTCTTAACCCTCTCATGCATTTTTATATTCATTTATAAAAAAATATAATCACATGATACAGTACCATTTAATCTTACAGTATGAATTCATTAATTTTGCTAAATTTATGTCCTGTATATGTAAAAAATGATGTCCTTATCTGAAGACATCATGCACTAACAGCAACAGACTACTGACATATTTCTATGGAAATGACTTAGACTAAGGAATTTATTTTCATTGAAAGATTTCATTGAAAGAACAAGTATAACAAAACCGATTATAAACAATTTATATTTTGCTGAAACACTGTATGAATGATCAAAATTTGGATTACTTAGTACATGCAAAAAAGTGGAACAATTAGAATATGCAGTAGAGCTATGTAAATCAAGAACAGTCTTATTCTCTTTGCCTCATTTTGTATGGGAAGACTGAAAAACCTTCTGGAAAGATTGAAACCTCACATCTACCACAGATGCATCTTGTTTTACTCTTGCAGTGTACATCTCTGCAATGATTGGCATTAGCACCTGTTGTCTTCTTTGGGAGTGTCCACTGCCATCAAAATGTTTCTCATGTGGCACAGAGTGAGTTTTGCATTTCTTTAGTGCTGGTGGTGTCTGACTTGAAGGGTAGCCTCGTTTTTTTGTATCTAGCTGAGCTAAATCTTGATATATCAAAGCAGTTGCTACTCTTGATTTGAATTCAACAAATTCAGTTTTTCTTTTTCTTCCCATTTCCAAATGATCCGTGCATTACAAACAAATATATTCAACATATGGTAAAAAATTCTCATATACCATCATTTGTTCCTGGTATCATTTCGATACAAAGCCACAAGAGAGTCCATAAGGTCCACTCCATCCATATGTTTGTTATAAACAGCTATGCTGCATGGTAGCGGAATTTCAACATACTTTTTTTCTTTCCTGCTGAACCTCTGACCTACACTGATAGGCTCCTTTCCTAAGTAGCTAGATATCACATGTAATATCGAGTTATCAACCCATCTAGTGACAGTAATGCCATCAGAGGACGTCGTAACTTCTAGTAAGTTTTGATGTAGTCTCACTCTTTACAGATATCCTTCTGGCAGATGCTATTGAATTACTTTACAATGACTTTCCTTCTGATATTGTAAAATTATTCGACTTTGTCATCAATTCAGGATATTTCAGTTGCCAGAGCAAAAAAACAATTCTTGCAGACAGATAGAGGGAGCAGCTTTGGGATCTTTCCTTTTCCCTAATTCTAGCTAATTACTTTAGGGAACACTTCGAACAGCTGATTATGGCTGTTTTTTCATCTAATCCATCAATTTGGTACAGATATTGATTCTAACTCACATCATCACCCTTATCAGAAATATGGTGTTGTAATATAGAGTCGACTGCGGCATTGTAAAATATATGATACTTATATTCTTTAATTTTGATATGTATTCAGTATTTATCCTTTACTTGTCTTATTTATTTATTTAACTCAACTTATAAAACTTAACAGTCATAACTCCGAGTTGTTGTAATCTCGTTGCTTGAAATAATCTATTATCGTTAATGGATTATTTATTAATTTACAACTGCGCCATCAGAAATCACAGAGAGGAGTTGTATATCCTTCCTAAGAAAAAATAACTCAGCAAAAACACGGAAATATCTCTAAGTCAAGCAACGCAAAAATCTACTATTCGTCAGTGTTGGCTACTTTAACTTTTAAGGTCACACAGGTTCTGTCTTTTTATGAGAAGTGCATTGGTCAGGCAGAATGAGGCAAGTTATTTGACAAACAAAACAATTTATTCATGCTAAATTAAGGTACATATAAAGTTAATACTACTCATTCAAGACAATTCTTCAGCTCCAAGTTTTTCAGCAATTTTAACATAGAAATACTAAAACTCCATGTGTCTGGCTCTCCACTTGATTAATTAAACAATTCTACCTTAAGCCAAATGACTATTACAAAAATTACTCTCACATACATATCAGACATGGGAACAAGACTTCTACACACTTTGCATTATTTTAACTCAGACTATAAAGATTATTAAGCATACTAAACCTCTCACATATATCAACATTAACTAATTCCTTGTTACTCTGCTAACTACTTCACAATTGCTATACCAAGTGGCCTTCCATCTTTACTACGGCTCTCAAAGTTAACAAACAAAAAAATCAGCAATCTTTGCCATGAATTTCACACCTAGGAAAGTCTTACACAAAAGTCTTACTTGCTAATTAGTCATCCAGTTCCATATACTAGATCCTTGAGATCGTGGACACTTTCTTACACTTTCTGGTAATATTCACTCACGGGCACTTTTTGCAATATCGATGATACTTCCAAACGGAGTTCGTCAAGCAATTTAGCGTGGGAATTCTGGAACATTCCGTCTTTACTGCTAAAACGAATCTCCTATCGTCATCGGGTTTCTGTCGGCAGGACATGGATCCCTGTCCATAGAACTGCAGGACACGCTGGAAATTCTCGTAGCGAGAGCCGGAACTGAAAAAGAGCACCCGTTTCTGTCAATCCTTTCCCCCTTTTATTCTGCTCTGCCAATCTTGGAACTCCTATCGTTTCAATCACCTGGATTTTCTTAGAGGGGATTTTCCTAGCCACCCTGAGTTTGCTGAGTTAAAGCAAGAAACCCCGTACTTCACTGACTTTCGCGAGTTGCGATTGCCTCAGGTCTTACATACCGATCCCATCTGAGTTAATTGTTTGTTTTACAATTGTGGCGGTTACATAATTCAACAGCTCATTCTAATATATTACCATATTACATAAACATAAAAGAAAAAAATTGTTAATTAAACATCTATTAATTTACCATATAACATAATACATGGTTGAAAAAATGCTAATTAACTACAAGTATTTTGTATGGATTTTCATTCTCCAGTAAAATCGTATATAAGGATTTTGTACAAAAATCCTTCTATACAAGATTTTATAGTGTCAAGTCTCTAGTAGGCCTTGATAAGACCTCAGTTGAACTATTGTGTGCAAGTCTGGTCTCCTAGTTTCCTCTCTGATTCCGATATATTAGAGAGTTAAAAGGAGAGTGTTAAAAATGATATCAGGATTGTGGAATACTATGAAGACAGATTGAGAATTCGTAGACTGCAGATGCTAGCAAATAGGAGGGAGGGGGGGGGAGATGATATGATTGAGGCGTACAAACATCTGAAAGGGTCATACAGGATTTCAGTCGATGGAATTTTTCATTTTATGGAGCATGGGGAAAAGACAAGAGGGCATCCTTGGAAGCTGAGAATGAATGCTGCTAAGAAGGGAGTTTGGACTAGATTTTTCTTTCATAAAAACTTGTCTGATCTTCATGAATTTCTTGAAAAAATTAATTCAATAAACCAGAATTAAATTTCCCTTTGAAGTAGAAGATAACAATTGGTTTCCTTTTCTGGATGTTCTCATTCTACTTCAACCAAATGGTAGTCTATAGTTCTCAGTATGTAGAAAATCAAATTCAGTAATTCTAACTCGCATCATCACCCTTATCAGAAATATGGTGTAACTCACATCATCACCCTTATCAGAAATATGGTGTAGTAAAATCTCTAGTAGACAGAGCTCATAAAATATGTTCTACAGATTCTCTTCTAAACTGTCTCTTATCAGAGCTACCTTTATCTCTAATGTTTAGAATACAAAACTGTTGTAAAAGAATCAATAATTATGGCCATTGTCTTTACCTGTCTTAAGAAGTTACCAGAATTTGTATTCCATATTAAAGGACTTTCAGAAAAAAATAGATTACTTCGACAGATTAACTTACAAGTCTCTTTACATCCAGTTCATAAACTTAATACCTTCCTTATCTCTCCTAAAGACAAATATCCTCCTTGTTCTTATCCTGGAGTTTAGAGAATCCCCTGTACTTACAACTTATGTTATTATGGACAGACTGGTTGTTCTGCACAAATTCATGTTGATGAACATCAAGAGTATATTTCACTTAAAAAAACCCCCATTAAATCTGGTTTAGCAAACCACACATTATCTACAAAACACAGAATTCATTGGAATAAAATCAAAGTTTACATAAAAGTTATTTTTTTTCAGTAAAGACTGTACAAAGAAAGCTATGAAGCACACCTTCACACTCCAAACCTAAACAAAAATGATTGCCTTAAACTTTCTTAATTTTGGAAGTTATACTGATTAATACTCACCATTCATGTGTTCCATAAATTGTAATTAATTAATTGCTTATATTTAAAAATATTTTATTAACTGATTTATTTAATTGTAATTACTTTTGTAATTACAATTAAATAAATTAAATATCTGTGGGCTGCAGATGGAACTATTCTTCTGTAACCAATAGTGCATATAATATCATTCACTTTCATTTGAATTATTCTCTTTTTTTTATGAGTTTTCCTATAATTATATTGAAAATGGCTATAAAACATAGCCCAAAATTTTACGAATAAAAATATTTAAATTAACATAATTTAACTAAATTAGCTGTATACAAGACAGTGTTCAAACCAGTTTTAACTTATGGATCTGAGTGCTGGGTCAGAAGTAAAACACTTGACCAAAGACTAGAGACCGCAGATATGAGAGTACTGAGAAAGATTATAGGTGTGAACAGATGGCATCAATGGCAATATCATATTAAAAACGAGGATATTAGGAAAGAACTTGACATTGTCAGCATCCAGGAATGCGTTAGCAGAGCTAATCTCAGGTGGTATTGTCACTTAAATAGAATGGGAAAGATTAGCAAAACAAGTGCTCTCTGCCAGGTTGGCAGCAAAACGACCCAGAGGAAGACCAAGATATAGGTGGATTGATACGGTACAAAGTGCCTTAGACGATAGAAATATAAGATCTGATAATGTTGGAGTCTTGACAAGTAACAGACTGATTTGGAGGAAAATTGTAGATAGGAAGTTAGTAATGATGTAATTTTTTCATGTAGTACTGTCATATCCTGTACACCCCTTGAGGGTACATGGCAGGAATTTGATGATGATGAAATTAACATAAGTGATTTCGTTATTAATTAGTTATAATGAATTCTGCAATTTGCATCTTGATTTTTAGATCAACTATAGTAATCTAGATTGGAATGAAGAGTTGTTATAGGCAAAAAAGGTGGGCAAAGAGAACAAAGTTCTTGAGTTTGTGAGGATTAATGATGTAACAAAGAGCATGGATCAAGAATCTAGGATTTAATCATCTCATTAGAGGATGTTAATGGGGGTGTTGAATCTTGCTCCATAACCAAGTGATTACCTGGGTAGTGGTGAAACATATGAGAGCTACTGTAAAGTAAGGATATATGTGGAACTACAGCGCCAGTAATTAGAAAAAGTTCAGGAGACATCGTGGAGCTTTATCATGGAATGAGGAATTGGTGGAAAGTGGTCAGTGCTCATGAGACACTATTCAAGAACTATAGCAGAAGCTGTATCATCTGAATGATGATGAGCAATCCCCTGTTTGCTCATCATCATGAGCAACAAGGGGCATGTGGGAAACTGAATAAACAAGATGTAAATAATCCTTTCTTTTAGGCTTGCACGGTGATCCGAATGCATTTTTGGAAATTATGGAGACAACTATCGTGTTTGAATAAAAACTTTAGTTTAATATTACTAAAATTTTACAATTCGACATTTCGACCTTTATGTCAAGGTCATCTTCTGGAGCGTACAAATATACACAAGGAACAAGCTATACTACAAACATACTGGTTTGTTAAAGACACTGACTAACCGCTACCACAATTGTTGGCCTGACCTCTGGTGAAAAAAAAAAAAAAAAAAAATTACACATCAACGCTAGAGTCCTATTATTTGTGTTGTCTACTATATACATATATTAACATCTTTCCAGCCAGTTGGAGTGGAATGGTTTCTAATACTAGCGGATTGGCTAGAGTCCTGACTTATGTTGAATCTTTCATATTAGGTTGGCTGAATGTGTGCCATCCAGATCCTTGGAATTTTCATACCATCTTTATTGTTGATATTTGGGTGGTTTATCAGGATTTCGCAGGATTCTTTAAATTTTCTTTCGTACCATGTTTTTGTGCGGTGTAAGGAGCAGGTGCTTTTCCAGTTGATTTGGTGTAAGGTGTTAAGTGCATGGTCTGAGAGGCCTGCTTCACCATAATGGTTATATTTAATGTGTCTAATGTGTTCTTTCTTGCGTATAGGGATTGTCTGTTTTGTTTCACCAATGTATGGTAAGTTACAGGTGCAGCAGATGCAATAGACTCCAGGATGTGCTAACGGGAGGAGAGGATCCTTAGAGGAGCTGAATATGGTTTTAAGTTTAGTGGGTGGTTTAAAGGTGGCATTGAGGTTATAATGTTGTAGGATTCTGTTGATTTTTTCTGATAACCCTTTAATGTATGGGATGGCTATGGTTTTACTGTAATCTAGATTCGTTTTTGTTGTGGTTTTATAGAGTATTTTATTGACAGTATTTTTGTTATAGCCATTGTTTATGAATGTGTCACTAATGATTTTTAGTTCTTGTTTCAGGGCTTGCTGGTTAGAGCAAATAGTTGTGGCTCTGTTTTTAAGGGTGTTTATGACTCCATATTTTTGTGCTGGGTGGTGGTATGAATTCGCATGTATGTATTGGCCCGTGTGTGTCGGTTTTCGGTAGACCATTATGGTGAAGCAGGCCTCTCAGACCATGCACTTAACACCTTACACCAAATCAACTGGAAAAGCACCTGCTCCTTACACCGCACAAAAACATGGTATGAAAGAAAATTTAAAGAATTCTGCGAAATCCTGATAAACCACCCAAATATCAACAATAAAGATGGTATGAAAATTCCAAGGATCTGGATGGCACACATTCAGCCAACCTAATATGAAAGATTCAACATAAGTCAGGACTCTAGCCAATCCAACAGATAAGCTTAGGCGTTGATGGTTATTCAAGACTTATTTTTCACGGTATTAACAACACCACAAACACTTTTATCAACAAAGATGTTTTATTAACGCTAATATTTCGCTAATTTTCAAATTGGCATCATCAGAGCACAACACACATGTAAACACGACAGTGAGTGAAACAATATAATTGCAAAAGACAAAAGATCTAAAGTCCTATTTTTGGCGCCCTCTAACGGAAAAAAAAAAAAAAAAAAAAAAGCAGTTATCCAGGAGTTTTTCTTAGGATAACCGTCTCCCAAATTTTTGGCAAATTAATGCAACCATATTTGTTAAGGTTGGGAGAATTCTTCAAAGCCATTGCTGACTCAGAAAATAATCTTTCAGATCTATAACGACTCCTAAATAGCACATTTGTTTTCCTCCATCTAATCCTGTGTGAAGGAGTGTCCAAAGCGTGGTCTGCCAGTCCCGACTTGCCATAGTAATAGTAGCGAATGTACCTTTCATGTTCTTCCAGGCAGATGTTCACTGATCTTCCTGTTTGCCCATAATAGGCCAAGTCACAGTCACATGAACTTCATACACTCCTGGGTGTGCTAAAGGGTGAAGTTTATCCTTTTGCGAGCGGATCAGAGTTGCCAGCTTGACATGAGGTTTGAAGGTGGTGCGAAGGCCATGTTTCAACAATACTTTGGCTATCTTTTCCGATGTACCTCTGATATAGGGAATAGAAATGGTCATATTGTATTCTTGTGTATTAGGGGAGGGCAGAGTAATGGGCCTATGTAGTATTTTATCTATTTTGTAGGGATTGTAGCCGTTGGCTAAGAACGTATGGCACAGGTACTGGAGTTCAGTGGCCAGAGCTGTATCGTTAGAACAAATGGCTATGGCTCTGTGTGTAAGTGTTTTTAAAATGCCGTACTGTTGGACTGGATGATGATGTGATTGTTTATGTAGGTATCTTCCTGTGTGTGTAGGCTTTCTGTAAATAGAAAAAGATAGTGATCCATCTGAAAGGCAGGTGACTAATGTGTCAAGAAATGGTAAACAGTTATTTGATTCTTTTTCTACTGTGAAGTGAATTTTGGGGTGTTGGCTGTTTAGGTAGGTGACAAAAGCATCCAAAGTGTCTTGTCCATGGGGCCAGATGGCAAATACATCATCTACATAGTGCAACCACACTTGTGGCTTGTATGTAGCTGTGGTAAGTACTTTGTTTTCAAAGGGTTCCATGTAAAAATTTGCTAACGTTGGAGAGAGGGGGAAACCCATAGCAGTACCATTAATCTGTTTGTAGAATTTCCTCTCCCATGTAAAGTAACCTGCATTCATGGTAAATTGAAATAATTCAAAAATATCTGGGAGAAATTTTGACTTGATTAAATCAAGAGTGTCTATAAGTGGTACATTGGTAAATAGGGAGGTGACATCGAAACTAACCATTATGTCTGAATTTTTTAGGATTAGATTTTTAACCAATGTTTTGAAATGGATTGAATTTTTTACAAAAGTAGAGGAGTTGCCAGTTAGATGGGAAAGCGACTTAGCTAAGTTTATATGTGGGACTATCTATGCTATCCACTATGGGGCGTAGGGGAATATTAGTTTTGTGGATTTTGGGTAATCCATAAATACGGGGTGTTTTAACATGAATTGGTTTTATTTTCCTGATGATTTCTTTGGGCCATGATGTCACTTTTTTCAGTAATTTTCGGACTTTTTTCTTTTGCGACATCGTAGGGTCTCGATGTATAATTTGATATGTGGAACTGTCACATATGAGATCTTGCATTTTTCTGTTATACTCTTCTTTATTCATGATAACTGTTGCATTACCTTTATCGGCTTTTGTAATAATAATATTTTTATTATTATATAACTTTTTTAGGGCAGTTATTTGTTTACGTGGCATATTGCTTTTTGGAGGCTTTGCCTTGTTTATAATACTTGCTATGTCTAGTCGCACGTTATTGGCCATTGCTGGCGGAAGATCGTGGATACCCCGTTCTACTTTCATCATAATTTCGAGTTTAGGAATTTGTTTGGGCGCGACGGCAAAGTTATGTCCTAAACTGAGAGCGTTCTTGGCTTCTTCAGCGAGTATTTCCGACGATAGGTTTACGACCACGTGGTCTCGTCGAAGTTGCGGTCGGGACTTCGTATGTTGGCGCTGTTGTAGTAGTTCAGATTTCTTTAGGTGTTTGCTTTTTACTTTTGTGAATTCTTTTTTTGCTGCAACTTCGGAGATCTGCTGTAGGACAGTCCATATTTCAGGATTTAACACGTTTATTAGTTCTTGTTGTAGAGCTGTAATAGAGCTGTTTAGCTTACTAAGCTCTATGCAAGTAGCGGCGATTTGTTCTCGAAGAAGCGCTAAACTCGCCCGTCGATAAATACGATGTGCCTTTGCCGATTGCAACAACTTTTCCTTGAATTTTAGAAAAGATGGAATAACATCGTTGTCGCGGCATCGTTTAAGGAAGGCTAACCGGTTCAATTTTCTGGACAATTTCAGTTTTCAACTTACCGAACCATCGCGCTTTGTAAACAGTATCTTCTTCGTGCAGAATCATCAATCTAACAGATAAGCTTAGGCGTTGATGGTTATTCATGACTTATTTTTCACGGTATTAACAACACCACAAACACTTTTATCAACAAAGATGTTTTATTAATGCTAATATTTTGCTGATTTTCAAATCAGCATCATCAGAGCACAACACATATGTAAACGCGACAGTGAGTGAGTGAGTGAAACAATATAATTGCGAAAGACAAAAGATCTAAAGTCCTATTTTTGGCGCCCTCTAACGAAAAAAAAAAAAAATATCAGAGGTACATCGGAAAAGATAGCCAAAGTATTGTTGAAACATGGCCTTCGCACCACCTTCAAACCTCATGTCAAGCTGGCAACTCTGATCTGCTCGCCAAAGGATAAACTTCACCCTTTAGCACACCCAGGAGTGTATGAAGTTCCATGTGACTGTGACTTGGCCTATTATGGGCAAACAGGAAGATCAGTGAACATCTGCCTGGAAGAACATGAAAGATACATTCGCTACTATTACTATGGCAAGTCGGGACTGGCAGACCACGCTTTGGACACTCCTTCACACAGGATTAGATGGAGGAAAACAAATGTGCTATTTAGGAGTCGTTATAGATCTGAAAGATTATTTTCTGAGTCAGCAATGGCTTTGAAGAATTCTCCCAACCTTAACAAATATGGTTGCATTAATTTGCCAAAAATTTGGGAGACGGTTATCCTAAGAAAAACTCCTGGATAACTGCTTTTTTTTTTTTTTTTTTTTTTTTCTCCGTTAGAGGGCGCCAAAAATAGGACTTTAGATCTTTTGTCTTTTGCAATTATATTGTTTCACTCACTGTCGTGTTTACATGTGTGTTGTGCTCTGATGATGCCAATTTGAAAATCGGCGAAATATTAGCGTTAATAAAACATCTTTGTTGATAAAAGTGTTTGTGGTGTTGTTAATACCGTGAAAAATAAGTCATGTCTAGCCAATCTGCTAGTATTAGAAACCATTCCACTCCAACTGGCTGGAATGATGTTAATATATGTATATAGTAGACAACACAAATAATAGGACTCTAGCGTTGATGTGTAATTTTTTTTTTTTTTTTTTTTTTTTTTTTTTTTTCACCAGAGGTCAGGCCAACAATTGTGATAGCGGTTAGTCAGTGTCTTTAACGAACCAGTTTGTTTGTAGTATAGCTTGTTCCTTGTGTATATTTGTACGCTCCAGAAGATGACCTTGACATAAAGGTCGAAACGTCGAATTGTAAAATTTTAGTAATATTAAACTGAAGTTTTTATTCAAACATGGTAGTTGTCTCCATAATTTCCAAAAATGCAAGATGTAAATAAGGTAGTAGGACTTGAAAATTCCCAGGAATTAACAACTGTTTTGTTACTTACTGGGCCAGGCTCCAAACGAATGAAAAGAGGACAAAATATTGTTCTGCTTCATAAAGGACATGATAAGATGGAGACTTCAAATTATATGTCAATCTAGATTTTGGTTGGTAGTTTGGTTAAAGTGTGTGTGTTAAAGAGGTTAGTGAGGGCCAAGATCTAGAATTGGATTGATAACATGAGTGTGCTCTTTGATGGACAGCATGTGTTTATTAAAGGGAAATTATGTTTTAGCAATCTCTTTATTTGTTGTGACAAGGTGAGGATTGCATTGGACAAGGAAAATGCATATATAGTGGTATATTTAGATTTTGCAAAGGCCTTTGATAGATTGCCACTGGACATCCTGGTATTTTGGGACAGATACAGTTGGATTGTAGACTGGCTGTCTGATAGGTATGAGGTGGTTTGTCACAGTCGTTTGTTAGTTTAATTGATTGTCAAATGACATCTTGGTAATTAAATTTGAACTGATTCATTTGGATTGGAGACTGGATGTCTAATAGGTATTAGGCAGTTCTTCCAGGATTGCTACGTCATTAGCAATATCCTGGAAGAGGAAATTCATTGGTGGTATCTCCAAAGGTCTGCTCTGGGTCTGTTGCTGTTGAACATGTATGCTAATGATATTAGGAAGGGTTGGAATGGGGATATGTAGTTGTATTCAGAGGATACAAAGTTGGGGAGAACTATGAGGAGTAGAGCAGAGAGCAGATGTTGTGGCTTTATAAGAGGACTTGGATAGACTGGGCGAGAGAAAGTGATGGGGTTGCCAGGTCAGTTGCATAGTGTAAGTTTTAAAAAATTTGTGAAGCTGGTATGTAAAGATGATATGTAGATTATGCAATTAGTGGGGATATCTTACAGTAGGTGGAGGAAATAAATGATCTGGATGGGGGGGGGGGGTGTAATGGAAGAGAAGGACCTGAAATTTAGGAAACACATTGCTATTTTTTCACTGGTGTTTGGCATTGTCTGCATTTTGGAGACTGTAATTGCTCCAGTGCAAGCCTGTGATTCTCATTTGTGTACAGTTTATGGTCTCCCCCAAATGAACTTGAATTGCATCAGAATACTCCCAGTTCATCAGAACATTTTGATTAAGGCAATGATGACACTATTGCTTTGGACAGTCTGCAGAAATGATGAACAAACTGCTAGCAAATATGTTATAGACTTGGACCATTGCTCTGCACTCCATATAAACGAAAATAATGCTTAACAATAAACATCTTTACTTCCAACATCAGCACCATTGCTACAGGCTAAATGTAATGACGTAGACTCTGAACATGCTCATCTATTAATGTGCATGCAGTTGAATGGCATATCTCCTAGCACGTGTACTCAAGGGAGTGGAAAGTTCAGTACTGTTTTTTGTGCCATACCATATATATATAAATCGATTAAATTATAAACATATGGAATACAACAATAAAACAAGATCCAGTTTGATATAATTTATTCATTTAATGAGAGAAATTATTGATGAATCAGTTCTTTATACATTATGAAGAATTAAATACCAATTAGCAGATTCTTTCTTATTACAAGGCTGTCATCAGGGAGAGAAGGAAAGATCAATTGACAACATTCAGAACTAATGTGAGTCATGTAGCTTGTGTTTGTTTACTTGAACCTTGGTCACATTTGAATAAACAGGATATGATGCTGTTTGAATTTGAAGGAAGCAGTGGTTGGTATTCTGTAATTAAAATATAGTGTTATAAATCATTAAAAAAACAAAAGCAAAAAAAAAATTCTTAACAGTCATTTATGATTTCTTCCTAAAATGATGTAGAGTTTCACAAGTTTTAACCATTATGAATTATTTGAGTGCAGATTCTTGATTTGATTGTAAAAAAACTCTGTGTTCCATGTTGTTGGCATAGTAAGCAAGGCTAGACTTATCAAAGTCCAAGAATTTAATGTAGTTTAGATGTCCTGGATTCAAATTTCAGCGAAACTGAATATCTGACTGTGAAATAACAAAATTAACAAGAACAGGGTACATGATAAACACCAGCAGGGATAGAGGTGATAATTTATTTTAATGAATGCTAGAAAAGAGAATAGTTTTTGTAATGGTTTGTAGGTAGTGCATTGATTAAACTTACAAAGAAACCCCATGCTGTTTATTCTGATGTTACTTTAAGGAAAGGTATGAGAACTTTTTTTTACAATTGATTGTGGCCTGGTTGAGGGATGATCGTTATGAATAATTTTTTGAATAGCAGTGTGGTTATATCCATTTTAAATCAGTAGAATAGATAGTGAACTAAGTGTATAGGATTTTTTTTTTCTTCATGGTTTATGCAACCCTTTATTTGAATTAAAAAGTACCAACCATTGTTTCTTTAAACTCTAATAGTGTTTTCTCCTTTTTTTTAGCTGTGACAGAGACAAGAGTAAGTAAATGCATGCTACATGGCCCACATCGGTTTTGAATGATGTCAAGTAATCTTTTCTTCTCTCCCCAGTGATGAGATGATCTTGTAATAAGGAAAAAATATATAGTAGTTAATAAAATCTATAATAGCCTCTACTTCACATGTTCCCTTAAAATGTCTGATTACTAATTGTATGTATAGATTAACACATTTTATTACAAGATAATAAAGATTATCTCCAAAAATCAGTTTATGGAGAAAATAGATTTCCTTCACAGAAGGAAACAGAAATCATGGTATTTAAAAGCAAACACCATATTAGATCAAGAATAGTCACGCAAGATAAAATAATAGAGCAAATAACACAGTTTAATGATTTAGGTTGCATAATGCAACATATAACTAAAAGATAGAGATATGGGTGAAAAAAAAAAAAATTCTGAAACCTGTGGTGAAACCATTACAAGGACACTGACAACAAAAATAAGATGAGGAACTTTGCTTAAATTTTATAAAAAAATGATCACTCCCACTGGTATTATGTTATTTCAGAAATATGGAGTGTTAAAAAGAAAGATCAAAGTAAAATACATGCAGCAGAAAGTAGATCTTTAAGAACATTTAAAGGAACACACAAAATTAGATTGTAAGAAAGAGAGATAGAGAAAGAGAACCATTTACAAAATAAGGCCAGTTAAGCAGGAACAGGTAAATGCATAATCCTTGATGCGAAGGTTTTATTATTATTATTTTTTTTTTTTTTTTTATCCCGAGGAAACATGTCACAAATCCTGCAGTTTGGATATACCATACTTGATGATATTTTTGCAGGATGATTTGGATAGATTGGAGGACTGGGCTAAGGAGAATGGATGTCAGTTTAATGTGGCAAAATGTAAGGTTATGCATTTGGGGTGAAAAGATTAGCAGCAGTATACCACATTGGTATACGAGCCCAGGGATTTGGGAGTATTGGTGGATAGGAAGTTGAAGTTTAGGGGGCACATTGCAAAAGTGGCTAAATCAGCTCATTAAATCACTTGGTTACTGAAGAATACTTTGACGAGCAAGTTATTGTTCCTCTGTATTGAGCCTTGATAAGACCCCATCTTGACTGTGCCCAGATTTGGGCGCCAGGGTTTCTTCTTGATGGGGAGGAAGTGGAGAGGATCCAGAGGCAAGTGACCAACATGATAGCAGGTCTGTGGAATGAACCTTATGAGAACAGGTTGAAGATTTGTGGGTTGCAGAAATTGGTTGATAGGCAGAAAAGGGGTGACATGATTGAGGCATTCAAATTACTGAAGGGTTTCTATAAGATTAATTCACAGAATATTTTTGAGAACAGGACTGGTGGTGGTGGGAGGACTAGGGGCCATCCATGGAAACTGGGCAAGAGTGTGGTTAGCAGGGGGTGTTAGAGCTAGGTTTTTTACTTGGAGAGTGGTAAATGAGTGGAATAAGCTGCCAGAGTCTGTTGTGGGTGCCATGACTGTGAACGAGTTCAAGGCAAAGTATAATAGATACTGTGTGAATGTTGAATAGTTGTTCTTGACATGATGTTAGGGCCTCCCTTGATGTGTCTAAGGACTCCTTGGAGTTGCCTGTAATAATAATATTCTACATTCAGCAACACACTTATTTATTAATTCATTATTATTATTTTTTCCCCCTCCCTTTAGGTATCCAGTTTTTGAAGCCAATATCAGGATTTTACTGCTCATTGTGTAAAATTTACATGGGAGATGCCTTGTGTGCTGAAAAACATATGTTAGATGTTAAACATAACCAAAATTATACAGTAAGTACAGTTTATTATTGTTTTTATAAAGAAATATAGAAGTGCTAAGTAATTCAAAATCAGCTATTCACCTTTGAAAACTTATCTTGAATGAACTAAAGTTGAATCATAAGGTCAATTTTATTTAATATTGAGTGGTATAAAGCTCAAGTTTTGATTTAATCTCTTTTTACTAAATTATTATTGATTGATTTATTTTTGAGTTGAATAGTGTCTTGCTATAAAAAAAAATGACCTTTTTTATTTTTATTTTGCCTGTTAATTGCATTTTTGGGTATAGTTTTAGCAGCTATAGTGAAATTTAAATCAGAGAGTTTGTGGTCAGACTATAATTTTGAACATCTGAACTGCTAGAATAGAATACTTATATAATAAGAAGAAAGAAAGAAAAGAAAATCCTACAAATACTGTTCTAGAGAAAAAGCTCATGCTCTTTTGGAAAAAAAACAATCAGTGAATGCTGGCCTGGTTGGCTGAGTAGTTAGTGTATCCGCTTTCCAGCCAAAAGACTGCGGATTCGAATCCCGCCGTGGGCATGGATGTTTGTCTGTGAAGTACTAGTGGTGGTGGTCGGCGGGAGATGGTGTTGGCATAGATAATGAAGGTAGTTGCAGTTGGTGAAGTGGTGTGAAACGGAGAGTTGTAGAGTAGGTGTCCTCCCTCAATGAATCTTTGGACTCCCTGGAGGTGTTGTATAATAATAATAATAATTGTTGTAGACCACATAAATGCTGAATCATAATTTTCCACAGACTCTTGAACACCAAAGAAAACTCTCGAAAAATATATTATCGTAATGCTCTCTTGAGACCAATATTTTATGGAATTAGTTATCTCAATTATAATAAATTAGCTTAACCATTGGTATCAAGGATCTTGTCAAATGCTTATGATTCTGATTGTCTGTTCTTTATTTGCCAGTGCTTCAGTTTCAAATACTTTAATTGATCTTATTTATATCTGACACCACTGTCTTATTTCAACATTACCCTATCTGTGGTAACTTTATATCTAATAATCTGCCCTATACAAATTGAAGGTGTAGCAATGAGTTCCTCACTCATTCACTCTTTCATCTTTACATGGAAGCTTTCAAGATGAACATCCTCAACAGAATCTCATTAAAATGCAGACTATGACTTATATATATGTTGATAATTTATCTGATCACTTAAGTTAGGGTACTCTAACTTGCTTTTTTTTTTTTAAATTAAAGTTTTTGTTGCAGTATTAAATTCACCATTGAATTAGAAAATAACAATGCACTATGTTTCCTAGATTTGTTATTTACAAAAAATCCAATTAGCTCTGTCACATGCATTTTTTTACAGAAAATCCACACATATTGGGAGGTATCTTTATATGAAATCATATCTTTATCCATTTGTGGTTTAAGCCAATAGCGAGTACAATTTGGTCAGCTAAGTCCCAAATTGCCAGCCCATCCTCATTCACTCAGTATCCAGTAGATACCTATTAAAAGGGCACACCACTTGAAGGTGAGGATCAGGGTCATCTTGAGGCATGGGCACACTGGGCAGGTGCCCTGGGGCACCCATTCTGCCATATTGTTCATGAGAGATTTCTTGGCAAAGTATATCAATTACTCGACCTCTCGCTGGAACATTGAGCTAAGAAAAAGAACTGGAGATGGTGCACAATACATCAGTAACTAAATACTTTTCATACTATACTATAAATAAAATTAAAAAAATTTTTTTTTCCAGGTGAATAACCCTTTGAGCAGAGATAGCATACTGTTATGAGCGGAGCACAGAAGTGTTTCCCAATGTTAAAACTGCACTCAGAGTGTTCATATGCATGATAGTGACTGTTGTCACTATCATGCATAGGAACGTTCATTTTCAAGATTGAAACTTACAAAGAATTAGCTTTGCAGCACAACAGGGCAGCAGCATTTGAACTGGCTTTCACTCATGTGCATGGAAAATGACATCCTGAAGGCTATTGACTTTAAGCCAATTATAAATCAATTCTCTACAAAGAAATTTCACAAAAGTTTGTGTTGATTTTTGTTAAAATTACCAATAAATCTATAGGCTTAATTTTATTGACCATTTACATTTTTATTCCAGTAGGTCATGACAAAATGAGTAGGGGGGCCCTCAGTGCATTGCTTTGCCCAGGGGTCTATAATACTGTTAAGACAGTACTGGTCAGGATTGGACATTAGGTCAGAAGTCCCAGTTGGTTCTCTGCATTCCTGAAAGGTGATGTGGAGGTCTCCTCCCAGTTATTTGGCTTTGTAGTGCCATAGAAGTACAAAATGTTGCAAAATGACAATATTGGAGCGTTCACCATTAATAGATTGATTTGGAGGAAAGTTGTTGATAGGAAATTAATAATAATGTAAACTTAATCATGTAATGCTGTCATAGTAACCTGAACATCCCTTGGGAGTATATGTCAGGAAATTGATGATGACATCGTTATCCTTTGACACTTTCCAGCATGGTCAAGGAAATTACTATTTCCAGGCAGCATTACAAGAAGAATTAAGTATGCTAATTGCCTTCAACTTTGATCAAAATGGTATTAATAATTAAAAACATTATACTCAGAACTTCCTCAACTATCCTTTGATCAAAATGGTTTAATACTTGCATTTGATAATATTGACCAAAATATAACATGGGCTGTCTTGGAATCCTATGGTGTGGACAATAAATTGATCCACCTGCTGAAAGATATAAACAGCCAAGCACAAGCAAAAATCAGAATAGCAGGTGAGACTGGAGATTAGTTTGCCACAAGTCAAGGCACAAGACAAGTGGGCCCAGTATCACCAATCATCTTCATCACATATCTGGGAAGAACACTGGATAAGATTAAAGAAGAAGGTGGAGGCATTTCATACTCAGAACTCCCTCAGCGCCATCTTCACAAAAACTTAAGTTTGTTATCACAATGTCATTGCCTGTTTATCAGTGAAAAATTACAAAAGTTTTAAGTAAAAATCATATCAAGACTTGTTTTCCCTTTGCTGGGGTATACAGAACTGACTGCAAACATGGTACCTCCCCACCTTTCCACATCAATGGAACTGGAAAAAGAAAAACAACCTTTCTTAAAAATAACACAAAGGTTACATAAAGAACTACTATCTATCATAAACAAACATTGCCTTGAATCATTAATGCAAACCACTTTGTCAATCAATGCAGCACTGAATTCTTGCATAGATCAGAATTCAGAGCTGAAGGACTTTCTTGAGGCTGCTGAGCAACTGAAATTCCTTGTGATACGAATGAAGATGATAAAATTTCTCCAAGTTACTTTTCAAAAGAAGCTAATGCTGCTTTGGAAAAGTAACTAGAAAAAGGCAAAGCTAGTTCACTAGCTTTGCCTTTCATTAGGAAGCACATATTTAACTACTGATCACACTCTTATAGCTACTGTCAGTATACTTGTGTTGTCTCTATGTATTTGAAAATACTAATTAGGAAAATGTAATAGTGAAATGTTGAGTTTTGTTTATTTTGATTTAATGAGTTAGTAAATTAATTGTATGCACACCTTGTATTTAAGTGTTTTCAATTCTGTACACCCATATATATAGATATATAGATAATCTGATAGATCATCCAAACTGGGACATTTTTGAGAACGACATGCTAATTTTATTATATCGATGAACCTATAACACTATTTTCGAATTAAACTTCTTTCTAAAGAAAATAAAAGCAACATATATGTTATATTAAAGCAAAATAAAAAACTGAGATATGTTGATTATCTAAGCATTAAAAAATAACAGGCAGAATAATTGTTCATGGCAATTATTCACGTACTTTAATCAGTTTTAGGGGGTGCTTAAGGGTCAGAGCTGTATAACTGAGAGGAGACCACCATGTAGTATTTTAAGGAATTCAGAGAACTGACTAGGACTTCTGATCTAATGTCCAGTCCTCACCTTCATATGATGACACAGTGTTAAGTAGCTACTGGATGCTGAACAAATGAGGATGTGCTGGCAATTTGGGATTTACCTAACCAACTTGTATTCTTATTGGTATTAAGCATAATAATGATACAGAATGAGAAAATTTCATGCTACTGGGATGTCGCCTGGTTATAACAAGGCCCCACCCATTGTTTTCATCAGGGAATTGGGTCGAATAGTGAAAAGTCATCCCAAATCAAAATCAGCAGAGTTCAAGATTGGTGCTATCAATGTAAGATGCATCAGTGAAAAAAAATGGAACTAGCAGAAGAATTGGATAAAGTACCAGATCAGAATAATAGGTGTGACAAACAAAGAATACAAAACAGGTGAGATCTTTCCAAGCAACAAATGCAAAATGTTATATTCAAGCAATAACATTCAGGGAAAATAGGGAATAGCTATAGTATACAAACAACACAATATGAGGATACTCTTTGAATGGCAGGCAATATCAAGTAATGTGATGAAAGCTAATATTAAAATGGAGAACTGGACAATGAGACTTATTTATGCCCATGGTCCCATAGAAGGCTCCACTAAGAAAGAAATGATAGAATTTTTTGAGCCATTCAAGAAGCCAGCTGACACAACAAAAAAGAAAAAGTTGGTCCTATTGGAATTTTAAATACAGAGGAGGAAAATGAGACATGGGTCTGTCTCCCACTGATGAGACCTTAATAAAAGTCAAAACTGGTCTGGGTAGTGACCCTATCCATAATGCCTAGCATTATTCCATCCAAAAGGATGCGTGCTTTGCATTATGAGATACTAAGGCAGTTAATGTGAAATCACTAAACTCTGTATGCAAGTAACCTAGTCGTGAAAATGCTAGTTGCGCAAATTTTTTTTTTATGTATGCTTGGTTAAAGGATTGAGCAAGAATATAAGTTGTCTCTGTTTATAATTATTTTGAATGTTTCATCAAATGTAACTGCTGAAAATCAGAGCCCTTCTTAATTTCATTCCATTCCAGCACAGAATATAAATTTATCCAATTAAAAATAGAGCTCCATCAACAGATACTTCCCAGAAGTCAAGAAATTCCAAAGTGCAATTATAGAATTGCAAAATTAAATCATTTATACTGTTCGAGCTGTCATCATTAAGTTTGTTTAGTTCCTCACTTGCTTTTGTAGAAACTAATTTCAATGTCTTGCTGTTTGCAATATTTGTTTTTAATAATTGCGATTCATTAAACGCTTCAAAAAACTGTAGTTCTTTGGTCCTCCATTATTATTAATATTATTATTATCCTAAGACCCCATGGAGTCAAAGTCTCATCTAGGTGGCCTCTTTTGTCATACACGCAGCTCATCATACCATGCCTTAAACACATTCAGATTCTCTGCAGAACACCACCATACTTTCAGGCAATTCATTTCAATCATTGACAACTCTCCATGAAAAAAAAAATACTATTACTATTATTACTATTATATTACACCTCCAAGGAGTGTAAAGACTCACCAACAGAGGGCTCCTACTCTATAACTTCTCCATCTCCACCACCTCATTAACAACACAGAACTGCTACTACTACCACCACCATCATCATCATCATCTACACCAATGCCATCTACTGCCCATCACCACCACTAGTATTTTTTGTCTGTAAATTGTGTGTATGTCCTGAAGGCCAATTTGTCTGTATTGCTTCTCATGCTTCTCACGCCCTTGCTCACACCATCCTTATATAGCTTCCAAGGATGATCTCTTGTTCTTCCCCAATTTCCCACCATTTTATGAAAAACCTCTTCAACATTAATCCTATAGCAACCCCTTACCAACTTGTACGTCTCTATCATATCGCCCCTCTTCCTCCTCTCCACTATATTCTGTATATTGCATCTTCTCAACATTTCTTCATATTCAGCATTTCATAAATCAGAAACTACCTTAGTCAATTGCCTCTGGACCCTCTCCAACATCTCTTCATCATTTTGAAAACCAGGCAACCAAATTTGTGCACAGTAGTCCATATGTGGCTTAATCATGGCCTTCTACAATAAAACCAGAATCTCATTACTTCTACAAATCAGTGTCCTCTGCATCATTGCCAGAATTCATTGTATTGTCCTCACAATTTCGGCAATGTGTCCTGTAAATTTTAGGTCTTTATTCACCATCACCCCTAGCTCTCTTATTTCTCCCACCTTGAACAATATATATTCCCACCAAGAGTAAATTCCACTTCCCATCTTTGTTTTCAATTCTTTCTGTTCCTTGATTTCCTTGATATAAGTTCTTTATCGGTAGTCAATTCAGGAAGTAAAGGTTGTGTGTGTGGGGGGGGGGCTAAAGGGATGTTGCAGTTCCTATATATGCAGAAGTAACATGAACAAGAGAGAGAGAGAGAGAGAGAGGAGTTTTTGTCATTGGGTAGTGGAACCTTGCAAAAAGTTATATGCATTAGTGAGATATGGCTAACAGCAGATTATATAGTTACAGGGATAGAATGTGAAGGTTTAGTATTTTCAGAGAAGACAAGGATGGGGAAAGGGGTACTGCTGGTGATAGTAGATCAATTGCAGCCAAAAAGAATAGGAGACATGCAGGAAAAGTGACTTTGCATTTGAAGCAGTCTGCAATCCCAGGGAGGGAGGGGGATTCCAGGGATGATCTAGAAGACACAAATCAGCAAATTAGTACAATGAGTGCAGGTAGAGTAAAGGTTGTGTCTATATCTCCATAGTTGGGGACTTCAACTATGGAGATATAGATTAGAAGAAAGAGAGATAAAGGCAGGAAGGAAATGGAATTTATACAACTACTGAGAGATAATTACTGGAGCAGCATGTGATGGAGGGGACTCAGAGTGCAAGAGTACTGATCCTGGTCATAGGATTACAAGAGTTGTCCATAACTAAGATGGCCACACTACCTCAGATTGGAGAAAGTGACCGTGTGGTCTTGACTTGGTAGATTGTAAAACATGAGGAATATTCTGTCAAGAAGGGAACTACAAGGTTATGACAAACTTAGGAGGAAGCTTGAATCTGTGCCATGGCATAAAACCTGCAAGGGAAGGATGTTATCAGTGCATGATAGATAGTTAAAGCACATCTAGAGGAAACAGTATTAAAGTGTATCTAAGGTAAGGAGGATTATGAAAGTAGGAGTTAGGTTGATGAGTAATATCATTAAGCATTAACTTCAGAAAAAAGAAAATGCCGTATAGAGT
Organism: Typopeltis vanoorti; assembly: GCF_054136105.1. NCBI lineage: Eukaryota > Metazoa > Arthropoda > Arachnida > Uropygi > Thelyphonidae > Typopeltis > Typopeltis vanoorti. Next base: position 81,919,678 of record NC_143558.1, read on the forward strand.
ATATTAGGAGAAAGGTGACCAGCATACTCATGAACAGTGCAAGAGACAGTCAAGATTGGTGACCAGTATGGTAAGGAAGGCAAAATGAAATTATGTGAAGAAACTAGCTGAGCACACCAAGGGAAATCCCAAAGAGTTCTCTCACTGTGTGGAAATTAAGGGAAAGAATGACTATGGAAGAATAACCTTAATGAGTGCTGATGGTCATGAGATCACAGAAGCAGATAAAAGAGTTGAGTTACTGAGTGACCACTTTGTAAGGCTATATCACACAAGGAGGTTAATGAAATGACACAGGTGACAGAGACTTATGTGGGAACAGAGGTGGATGAATTGGAGGTTCTTGGGATACTGCAGAATCTCAATGTGAATACAACTGTGGGATTAGATAAGATTACAGCTCACATTTTGAGGGAACATGCAAGGAAGCTGGCAGTGCCTCTGACAAGACTCTTTAAGTCTCAGTTCTGGTAGAGTTCCAAGAGAGGGGAAAGAGGACAAAATAATTCCCTTGAATAAAAGAGATTCTATGAATCCAGTAGCAAATTATAGAACAATCAGTATCTTAGGCGTGGTTGTAAAAGAACTAGACAAATTGGTCAAAAACAGAATTCAGGAATGAGTGGATGGGAATATGATACTCTATAAGGAGCAACATGGCTTCATGAAGGGATAGTAATGCTTTAGTAATTTACTAACTTTTTATAATTGAGTAAGAGCAACAGAAGTAATCAAAGAACTAAAAGCAATCTCTCCACCAGCAGAGATCTTTGAAAATGACATCTTGGAAGAGGAGGTGAATAAGGCTATAAAACATCTGAAGAACAACAAGAGTCCTGGAGATGACAACATAATAGGCGAGATGCTAAAATATGAGGGAGAATCAGTTGTAAAAGAAATGCATAAGCTGTGTAATGAAATATGGAGATCAGGGTATGCCCCTGAAGAGTGGAAAAAATCGGTCTTGGTTGTTCTTCATAAGAAAGGCAGTGCTTTAGAATGCACCAATTACAGAACTGTTGCATTAATGAGTCATCTTGGCAAAGTGCTGATGAAAATACTAACAGAACACCTGAAGGGGCATATGGAGGCACATCTTCCGGATGAGCAAGCCGGATTTTGACAAGATGGAAGTAGTGCAACAAATACTCACACTAAGACTAATAGCAGAGAAAGCTCGAAGAAAGAACAAAAAGATATATTGCTGTTTCGTGGACTTCCAAAAAGCATTTGATAATATTGACCAAAATATAACATGGGCTGTCTTGGAATCCTGTGGTGTGGACAGTAAATTGATCCGCCTGCTGAAAGATATAAACAGCCAAGCACAAGCAAAAATCAGAATAGCAGGTGAGACTGGAGATTGGTTTGCCACAAGTCAAGGCACAAGACAAGGGGGCCCAATATCACCAATCATCTTCATCACATATCTGGGACGAACACTAGATAAGATTAAAGAAGGTGGAGGCATTTCAATAAATGGCATGAGAATAAACTACCTCTGCTTTGCAGATGACATTGTCCTGATTGAAGAAGACGCAGCAAGGCTGGAACAGACATTGCAAACACTATACACAGAAGGAAAAAGATATGGACTAAATGTCTACTTTGAAAAAACTAAAAAAGTGATATTCGGACTACAGGAGTTACTGAACAGAGTTACGATAGACAGATTTCAACTGGAAAATGTGGAACACTTCACATATCTTGGATGTCACATGATGCATGACTTGGACCACAAAAAAGAGATAAAAATTAGAATAGCAGAGCAACAACTATTTTAAAAGCCATGGACAAAATATGGAAGAGCCGAGCTATAAAGATGCAAACTAAACTGTGCATTGTAGAAACCTGTATCTTCAGCAGCATGCTCTATGGATGTGAGGCCTGGGTACTCCTGAGAGAATCTGAAAGGAGGATATTGGCATTTGAGAGGAAGTGCTATAGAAAGATTGTGAGAATAAGCTGGATACAGAAAGTGAACAATGAGGAAATCTACAGACGAATACAACCAAAAAAAAAACCTGATCCAGAAAATAATCGAAAGGAAACTACATCTATTTGGCCTTATTATGTAGAATGAATGATGAGAGAAAATTAAAAACATTGCTGTTTGGAATGATTGAAGGAAAGAACAAAAGAGGAAGACCCAACAGAGAATGGGGCGATGACATCGTCAAATGGTGCGGAAACACAAACTGAGTCATCTTGCACAAAACAGAATGCAATGGAAGAATCATATCAAGATGGCAGCAGACACCTAGCACTGGACACATGGTTGTTGTTGATGATGATGATGATGAAGAGCTGAGTTGGATAAAGGAAATGGTTATATAATGATTCTGCTGGATTTTGAAGAGGCATTTGACCAAATATCACATGGAACTCTGTTACACAAATTAGAACAACTGGAGATAGATGTGACAATTGTTATGTGGATAAAAAGTGAAAGGGTGGTCTGAACAATGAAAAAACGAATTTATAATTTCAAAATTATTTTTATTTTTCAACATAATCTCCCTTAAGACTAATACATTTATTCTAGCGATGCTCCAGTGCCATTATCCTGTCCCTGTAGTGGTTCTCAGTAAGATCTGCAAAATACCCCTCTATAGCTGCAATCACATCTTGATTCAAAGAAAAACACTGACCAGCAAAGAAGATTTTTAGTTTTGGGAAGAGATAGAAGTCAGAGGGATCCAAATCTGGGGAATAGGGTGGATGTTCCAACAATTGATTTTCCCATTGCCAAAACATCTTTGTGAGCAGGTGCATTGTCCTAATGAAAGATGCTTTTTTTCTTCTGCAAACCGTGCCTTTTCTCACGAATTTTTTCGTCTAGTCTAGTTAAAAGATCAGAATAATATTCTCCGGTTATTGTTTTACCCTTTTCAGGATAATTAATAAACAAAATGCCTTTAGCATCCCAAAACACCGATACCATGACCTTTCCTGCTGATGGAACTGACTTTGTCTTCTTTGGTACTGGACAACCGACTTCTGTCCACTGTTTTGACTGCTGTTTGGATTCTGGTGTGTAATGGTGAAGCCAAGTTTCATCCATAGTAAAAAATTAACGCACAAAATCAGTTTTATTCTTGTTAAAAATGCTCCAAGTACTGTTCAGAGATTTTCATGCAAGTGCATTTTTGATCTGCTGTGAGCAAGCACGGCAACCATCTTGTGCAAAGCTTTTTCATTTGCAATTCTTCATGCAAAATATATCCTACACATTCTTTTGAAATGCCTATAGTCTCAGCAATTTCACGCAATTTACTTCGCCAGTCATTCAATACCATATCGTGCACTTAATCATTGATTTCTGGTGTTGTTACACTTTTTGGACGTCCTTCATGTGGATCATCTTCAAGACTGGTACGCCATGTTTAAACTCTGCAGCTCATTTCTTAATTGTCAAAAACGAAGGAGAAGAGTGCCCACAAACTTTATGAACTTCGAATGAATTTCTTTTTATGGTATATCATGCATGAGTTAAACCTTCTTTTACAAAGAATAGACAAAACTTTTGCTTCAGACAGCTGTATAAAACAAACTACTGACAGAATGACTTGCAATTCACATGGATGCTTATGACAGATGTACCAACTTAGGAAAAAAATCTTGCTGATAGTGTTGCCATCTGTGGTCGAGGGCGAGAACTTTTCAGACCACGCTCGTATATATCTAACATCACACATCGAAAAAGCAAGGGAATTCAATTTAAGTCTTTATCTATGCTTTATAGATTACTCCAAAACCTTTGACTGTATGAAGTGGGATATTTTATGGGATATCATGCAAGAATTGGGAATACCAAACCATCTAGTAACCTTTTTGCAGTTAGCTTCTTAGTCGTAATATTCTCTTCTTGTTCGCACTTCTTATCTTCTTCATATGTGTGCTGTTCTATTTGAAAGAGATCATTCTCCATTAGCTGTTCTGAATGGGAATTAAGCAAGTTTCTCACATCTTCATTATCAGTTCATTAAATCCAAATCCCTTTCCAATTGTGCTGATTTCTTCAATAATGTTATTAAAATCATTGAAATTAATATCAATTGAAATAACTGAATGGGAATTAAGCAAGTTTCTCACATCTTCATTATCAGTTCATTAAATCCAAATCCCTTTCCAATTGTGCTGATTTCTTCAATAATGTTATTAAAATCATTGAAATTTCGCATAATGTAAAAAATTCATTTCAAGTGATTAATCACTCGCTTAAAGCAGGAAATGGTATCATTTCACTCAATTATGCTAATTGATATCGCGCATATTGAATTCACGTTAAGCAAGGTTTTCCTGTATTTAAGTAGCTGAAGAAGATATTTTAATACAGATGTCATCAATTTTTAGGCATATCAAATTAAAATTAAAATTATGTGACTTGTGACTTTTATTATTGTGAGCTCAAGTTTTCACACACACTGAGTCTGAGACTGGAAACTTTACATAAAATTATTTTCATGGGCTGGCAAATTAGAGAAAATATTGATCAGAACTTGTAAGGAGGTAAAATGAATTACTTAACCTCAATATTTATTTCAGTTATCCTCTGAATTATATATGCAGTCTTTTCTTTAAGACCTTAACTTCAGCTTCTTATCTACTAAAACTCCAAGATCTCAAGCCTGATCATTTGGGGGTTGGCCACCAGAAACCTCCATTAGATTGCATAATCCTGAATTAATTAGAATGCTTAGTCTTCTTTATATAGATTCTCTCAAAGTTAATTGAATAAATTCATATGGAATAAGAGAGAAATTAGTCGGTACACTAAATTAGCTATACAAGACAGTGTTCAAACCAGTTTTAACTTATGGATCTGAGTGCTGGGTCAGAAGTAAAACACTTGACCAAAGACTAGAGACCGCAGATATGAGAGTCCTGAGAAAGATTAGAGGTGTGAACAGATGGCATCAATGGCAATATCATATTAAAAGCGAGGATATTAGGAAAGAACTTGACATTGTCAGCATCCAGGAATGCGTTAGCAGAGCTAATCTCAGGTGGTATCGTCACTTGAACAGAATGAGAGAGGAAAGATTAGCAAAACAAGTGTTCTCTGCCAGGTTGGCAGGAAAACGACCCAGAGGAAGACCAAGATATAGGTGGATTGATACAGTACAAAGTGCCTTAGACGATAGAAATATAAGATCTGAGAATGTTGGAGTCTTGACAAGTAACAGACTGATTTGATGGAAAATTGTAGATAAGAAGTTAGTAATTATGTAAATTTACGGTACAAAGTGCCTTAGACGATAGAAATATAAGATCTGAGAATGTTGGAGTCTTGACAAGTAACAGACTGATTTGATGGAAAATTGTAGATAAGAAGTTAGTAATTATGTAAATTTTTCATGTAGTACTGTCATATCCTGTACACCCCTTGAGGGTACATGTCAGGAATTTGATGATGATGGTGATGATGACTTATCAAACCAACTTTTCATTCTCTTCCTCCATTCTGTCTACTTCTGTTTCTTGGAACCTTCCTCACGTCATTTATCTGAAGAACTGCACCTTCCAGTTAGTCAAGAAACACATTAAAAAAAAAAAAGGGTGGAAATACTAACAAACAAATGCCATTCTTGGTTGGTTCCAGAAAGAACAGAGTGAGGGTGATAAGGACAGTTAATGTGATACTCAAGAAGTCTTTTGTAATATGTGAAACATAATGAACCTACTCGGGAGGAATATATACCATACATTTCTAAGAACTTACAGTAATAGCATAATATACAGATATTAAGCAAAAAGTATTATGCAATATTATGATATTATGCAGTATAGCAGCTCTCAACTTTGGAAAGAAAGTATTGGAGGCAAATTGGATGAAGGATTAATTTATAAAAATGAACCAAATGTAAATGCTGTTGTAGGAGAAGGAATTGTTGTAAATTAATAATAGCAGAGAACATCCACATAAGTGATGAAGGCAGAAACTTTGGGGAACAGAAATCTTCAGCATTTGAAGAAGATTTATTTTATTTATTTAGCGTATGGCATAATAAAGACACATGACATCAGAATATATAAATACATATTTGTGCAGGTAATAAAAATGAGACAAGCAATGCACATATACAAATATCAGGTAAAAAAAAAAGTCTAAAATTTTAAGTCTAGTTCAGATAGCCAATCAAGAGCTGAAGGATCTGCCTCAAAAAAGTCTCTCAGGTCACCAGGGTAGGCTCTTATGCTGTAGTCCTCCACAATGTGCCGGATGGTTTGGTTTATGGCCCCACAGTCGCATTGGGTGTAGGTGATCTTCCCCACTTGTATAAGCTGTCTGCACAGATACTATGTCCTGTGCGTATCCTATTTAGGCTTTTCCATAGATGACATGAAAGCTCAATCCCTTTCGGATATTGGTTGGGAAGGATATACTTGTTTATAATTTTTAGTGGAACCTGTGGCATAGTAATTAAATAATAAAGTAACACATAAAAAACCACAGTGATATCTTTAATTAATTATGAATAAGACTGACTATGAGACAAAAGTATCCAGCCTATTAGAAGACACCACGACCTACCAAGAGATCACATGTAATCCTACTAATTCACAAATTAAACAGCTAAATAAATTACTTGATGAGGTTATTAGTTGGGATCCTAACTACGTGGATAAAATACGCACCTATTTTTTAAGAACTCCTCGTCTTTATGGACTCCCAAAAATCCATAAAGAAGGCTGTCCTGTACGACCTATCATAAATTGCATTGACTCTCCAACTTATTGGATTGCAAAAGTATTATCACATTCCTTAAGTGCTCTGACTGGTCATTCCAGATCCTCTATAAAAAACTCAGCAGATTTTCTTGAAAAAATCAAGGATATAAAAATTACACAGTCTGAAATATTAGTCATTTTTGACATCATTTCTCTGTTCTCCAATATCCCATTAACCGACACAGTCAATTCTTTATGTGAAGATTACCTTCCAGATATCACAAGGATATTCGAATATGTCATCCACTCAGGTTATTTCATTTGGAAAAACAAAATCTACAAACAAATTGACGGTACTGCCATGGGTAGCCCTCTGTCTCCACCTCTGGCAAACTACTATTTGAAACAATTTGAAGATACTATGTTCTCATCCATTCATCCTCAACCATTTCTTTCGTACCGTTACGTCGATGATGTTTTTGCTGTTTGGCCACACACTGAAGATGAACTTTCCACTTTTCTACAACAGATAACCTTCACCCATGCATCCAATTCACTATGGAAAAAAGAAAACTCTAGTACTTTACCATTTTTGGACATCCTCCTTACTAGAACGTCTTCTGGTACCTTATCTACAAGCGTCTTTCGAAAACCCACATTTACTGGCAGATACATTCACGAAAAGTCTGCACACCACGTCTCAAAAATTTGCCATTCTTAAATCTCTAATTCATAGAGCACATAAAGTTTGCTCTTCCCCAATAATCTTACAACAAGAACTTTCCTTCATTAAAAAATTCATGGAATCAAACGATTACAACTCCAGTCAAATCCAACAGATACTTGACTCTTATGTTCCAACACCTACAGTTTCTTCAACAGTCCACAGAGTTTCTATTCCATACATTCCAGGAATCTCAGAACCTATAGGTAGAATTCTAAAAAAAAGTATCAATTGATTCCAACATATATTCCTATCAACAAAATTTCTTCTTTATTACCTTCTACAAAGGATAAACTGTCTTCTCTATCTTTGGCTGGCGTTTACCAAATACCTTGCGAATATGATCTCTCTTATTTTGGACAAACTGGCCATTCTTTGGAAAAAAGAATAAAAGAACATCAATATTATATTGATTATAACAAATTTCTGAAGTCTGGTCTGGCGCAGCACAGTATTGACTCTACTCATAGTGTCCAGTGGGATAAAGCAGTTCTCCTCATAGATGCAGATTCAAATATGAATGCTTATTCAAAGAAAGTTGTGAAACTATCTTACACTGACCGAATTTAAATAGAAATGACTGTATGTCTCTCTCAAATATCTGGGACACTTTTATCTTATGTAAAAAACCATTTATCTTAATAGATTAAATTTGTTATTTCTATTATTTCCTAGCACGCAGTAACAATTGTGTTTTAATAGGTAATCCACCAAGTTTTGCCTGTATTCCATTCCTATTACTGTTACAGACACTGAAGATGTACTATTAATTTTAGTACGAAATATATGTCCTTTACTAATTAAAGATATCCCTGTGGTTTTTTACGTGTTACTTTATTAATTAATTGATATACTTGTTTAGCAATTTTTCTTTCCAAGTTTCTAGCCATCTCAAATTAACATTGAAATTGCTATTTACTAGTTTTTCAGCCAGTATTAGTGGAGGCTGTCGGGATTTAAGGCGATTCGTATTTATATATGGGAGGTCTTCATGTATCGGCAACAGGGGATTTTAAAGTATTTTTAGTAAAATACTTTTACTAAAGTATTTTGTGCGCAGGTTTGGTGGTGCAATATTGCTCAAAGTTGGAAGCCAGTAGAGGGGAGTGGATTTGACACATCCTATTATTGTCCTCATCACTGCATTTATTTGTGTGTTGATTTTCTTGATATGAGGATTGTTTAGCCATACTAGTGAACAATATTCTGCCACAGAGTAGACTTAGGTCAACGAGGAGTATCACAGTATAGTAGCAGAAGAACCCCATGTAGAACCACACAATTTTTGTATGATGTTATTATGGGTTCTGATCTTTAAAGAGAGATTCTCCAGATGTCTTTTGAAAGATAGTGTTCTATCCAAGGTAACACCCAGATATTTAGGGAAATCTTGGTATTGCAGCATTGTGTTGTTAAAGCTGACCTGAAGTTTCCTATTTGCCAATTTGGTGTTTAGGTGAAAAGAGCTAACCTTGGTCTTATCGAGGTTTGATGTTAGTCTCCATTTATGAAAGTATTCCCCAATGGTTCTAAGAATATTTTCAGTTACGTCAATGCTCTTGTGGTGGATGGTGAGGGCTATATCATCAGCATAAGCAAATTTTTTTGACCTAGTTGTCAGTAGATCAGATGTACACCTAAACCTCTTTTTATGCGAATTCGGAGTTACGCAAATTGGGATATCAAAAAAAATTTTTTTCGCGATTTTTATTCACTTTTACATGACCAACCTAAAGTCAAAGTTAGGAAAAAATCTGTAATTCAAGAAAATTCTGAGAATTTTGTAGAATTGCATTCTCGTTTCAATTAAGAAAATTCTAAATTCTTACGAATTTCATTTATTTGGAATTCCCCCGAATTACATAACTGACTGCGCATAAAAAAGCAGTTCTTAGCAGTTTGAATTTTGTGTTTGAGTAGACAACACAGTCACCGCATTTTTTGTATTTGCATTTTTTAAGTGAAATCAAAATAAAAATCACTTTATATAAAATTAATAATTTCGCCAAGAAATAATAAATGGTAAGCTATATGTAATTTTCAAACTTTCATTTCATTAACCTAAGATTTTAATCCAGCCCTCACATGATGTTGCTGATAACCAGAAAAAAAAAGGAAAGCCGTTTCCTTGGATATAAAAATTCAAATTTTAGATCGTCTTCAAACTGGGGAAGGCGCGAACGGCTGTGGGTAAGCAATTTGGAGTCGTGAATCAACTGTCAGATCCATAAAGAAAAATGAAGAAGCTATTAGAAAAGCAGTATGTTCTTGTACAAAATCGAGTGCAAAATTATCTTCATACACAAGAGATGTTTTTCTAGAAAAGGACGAAAAAGCTTTAGTGATGTGGATAGAAGATAATGTACAAAAAAGAATGCCAGTTGACGGAAATTCCATCAAGCAATCAGCATTGAGATTTTATGAACAGATTAAAAAACTGCAGCCCAGATACTTCATCTCAATCGAGGAAAAAATATGAATTTCATGCAAGCAATGGTTGGCTGGCTAAGTTTATTAAAAGACATGCTCTTCATAATATAAAAATTAAAGGTGAAACAGCTTCTGCTGATGAAACAGCTGCTAAAGCATTTCCACAAAAACTTGCTAAAATAATTGAAGATGGAAGTTACACTCTTGAACAAGTTTGAAATATGGATGAAACTGGCCTTTTCTGGAAAAAAATGCCAAACAGAACTTACGTATCAAAAATGCAAAAAACTGTTGGTGGGTTCAAAGCACAAAGGATCGCATAACACTCCTATTTTGTTTGAACGCTTTAGAAGATTGGATGTTAAAACCACTGCTCATAAATCGATCATTAAGACTACGGCCAATGAAAGGCATAGATTTTCAAAAATTGCTAGCTCGTTGGATGGCCAACAAAAAAGCTTGGGTGACCATTGATATTTTCACTGAGTGGTTCCACAAACATTTTGTGCCAGAAGTTAGGCGCTATTTGAATGACAAGGGTCTCGAATTTAAAGTTCTTTTGATTCTTGATAATGCACCCAGTCATCCTACCATAGAACAATTTTTGCAATTTTTTTTCTGCCACCCATTACCACATCATTGCTACAACCTCTAGATCAGGATATAATTGCAACTTTAAAACATATTATGTCAGACGAATATTTCAGTACATTTTGAACAAGCTAAATGATGATGAAACACTATCAGTTATGAATGTGTGGAAAAAATTTTCAATTATGGATTATATTGATCAGGTTCGATTATCGTTATCTGAATTGAGACCAGAAACTATGAATGCATGCCGGAAAGCTATTTTGCCCACATGTGTTAAAGAGAATGCTCTTGTTCCCTTCAATCATACTGCAGAATTCCCCAATATAATAAGTTTGGCATGTGAAATTGGCAGAGAAGGATTCGATGATCTTACGTCGGCAGATATCGAAGAATTGTTAATTGATAAACCTCTTAGTGAAGACGAAATAGTGGAGATTGTTTCTGAGACTCCTGAAAGCAAAAAAATTAATGATAATGATCAAGATAATCCTACTTTTACTGTTGATATTATTAAAGAAGGTCTTAACTGGCCAGTAATTTAGGAAATTATTTTGCCTGACATGATCCAAATGAAGAACATGCTTGGAAGTTTTCACGTGAGCTTAAGTTGTTAATGTCTTCATACAGAGAATTATATCACGACTTATCTAAAGCATGACGATAATACCATATCTAGTAGTTCTAGTAATATTACAGTCTCACGAAAACTTTTGCGTTTATTGTCAGAAACTGATAGCGAATAACATAATTTTTTTATAGAATCCTTAGCAAACAACTGAAATGAATATGTTTTTTTTAAAGCTATTAAAATTCATTATATGTATGTATGTTCTCCATGAAATGTAAATAAAAATCTTATGATCCTAACGAATTTAATGTTCATTTTTTTTTCATTATTTTGCTTATATTTCAAGTTTGGAACCAATCTTCACTTTTTCTATGGAGTCGGTAGTTCTTTTTATGCGAATTCTATTTACGCATAATTTTTAGGAACGTATCTATCGCGTAAAAAGAGGTTTAGGTGTATATAAGTTGAATAAGATTGGTGCTAATACTGAGCCCTGTGGGAGCCCATTGTTCAGCTTTCTCAGTTTGCTCATTTTGTTTCCCAGTACCACATGGAAGAACCTGTCAGAAAGCATGTTACCAATAAGTCGTATGATGGATTTGCATGGTATGACTTGTATCAGCTTGTATAGCATCCCCTCTTTCCATACCGTGTCATATACAGCAGTAAGGTCAACAAACACAACAGAGGTTTTCAAACATCTCTGGAAGCCTGCTTCAATATGGGTAATAAGGCTTATTACTTGGTCTGTACAACTACGTTGAGTCCTAAAGCCTGCTTGCTCAACAGGGATAACTTCAGATATTTTTGGCCCAATTCTGTTAAGGAGTAGTCTCTCGAGGAGCTTATAACAGCAACTGAGGAGCGCAATTGGGTGTTAGCTCTCTGCTTAATCTTGAGGCTTGTTGGGTTTTAATATGGCTATTATTTTGGTTCTCTTAAAGGCTGTTGGAAGGTTTCCCATCCTTTAAATGTGAGAAAAGAATCTTGTTAGCCATTGACAAGCATTTCCCCCGCAGTTTACCAAGTATTCAGGGCGAACACCATCAAAGCCGGATGCTTTGCCGGTTTTCACCTCCTTTAAGGCCTCAGTTATTTCGTCTGTGGTGAATTTTCTTGAAAATTGGGAACTGCTATCTGCACTTTGTCGTAAGTTTCTGAGTGTTCGTTTAACCTCCCGTGTATGTGTTGATGACCTCGAGGGGCTCTAGACAGCGAGGTTATTCAACAGGCAATTTGATCTGGAGTCACCAAATGATCTTTACGAGTGATTGGGTTACTTCCACCTAACTTCTTTAATAGACTCCATGCTTTTCTATTTGATTTTTTTAAAGTCTAAGTCTTCTGTAGTTTTTATCCATTTTTCTCTGCACTCATTATCAACCTTCTGGAGTAATTCGTCAGATTCTAAGTAGACTTGGTATATCTCTTCACAGTCTTTATTCCAGCCAGGTATCTATTCCTTTTGGGAACCCCCTTGGAATAGATACCTGGCTGACTAAATTGAATAACTGTTGTGATAGATATGATATGAAGGTCAGCAATAAAAAGACAAAGACAATGAAAATAGGCAGAATCATTGATATGACTGCTCCAATGAATCTGTTGTAGTTTTAACTTACAGGAGGTATCCATCTTACTATTTTATCCAGTTCTTGTGAAAAATCCTGCCAGTTCGCTTTTCTAAAATTCCGTCTTGGTCTTGGAATGGACCGTAATTGAGAGGAGATCTCCACATAGCCTTTAAAGGAATGCAGAGAACCGACCAGGGCTTCTGACCTAATGTCCAATTCTCATCTTCTCGTGGTGCACCCTGTTGGGTATCAACTTTGATACTGAATGAACGAGGATGGGCTGGCAATTTGGGATTTAGCCGACCAAATTGTATTCTTATTGGTTAAACCAAAATAAAAAATGATGGTACAACATGACAAAATTCCATGCCGGCTGGGGCGTCGCCCAGTTAAACAAGGTCCCCGTTGTTTTCGCTAGGGAACCAGGGCGAACAGCGAAAAGTCAGCTACTGGAACAAATCTGAAAACACACCCCCAACTCAATATCACCAGAGTTAAAGATCGTACTATCAACATAAGAAGCCTGAATGGCAAAGAAATGGAGCTAGCTGAGCAATTAGATAAGTACCAGATCGACATAATAGGGGTGACTGAAACAAAAAAGACAAAAACTGGTGAGATCTTTCTGAGTAATAAATACAAAATGTTATATTCAGGCAATGACAATCAAGGAAAAGAAGGAGTAGCCATAGTATTCAACACAAAATGCGAGGCTAATCTTCTTGAATGACAGGCAGTCTCAAGTAGAGTAATGTGGGCAAATATGAGAATGGGGAACTGGACAATGAGACTTATTTGTGTCTATGGTCCCACAGAAGGTTCTACTAAGGTAGAAGTGGAGGAATTTTTTGAGGCTTTAGAAAAAGCAACTGACACAATGAAAAAGGAAAAGTTGGTCCTTGTTGGGGATCTAAATAGCAGAGTAGGAAATGATTGTGAGACATACAAAAATATTTTGGGAAAATTTGGAGAAAAGAGCAAAGCTAATAATAATGGCAAATATCTGTTGGATTTCTGCTCAGGACATGGACTGGTTATTACTAACACCATGTTCCAACAGAAAAATGTGCACAAATTCACATGGAGAGAAGAGGCAAGGAATAAGTAATGTCTCATTTACTATGTTATTGTTGATAGTGATGTTTTCTCCCTGGTGCAGGACACCAGAGTGTACAGAGGATTTGAAATGGGAAGTGATCTATATTTAGTCTTGAGCAGGATATAATTGAATTTCATATTGAAAAGAATAACATGTAAGAAAGTTTTAAAGCGAATAAAAGTTGAGCAGCTCTCAGATGTGAATTGTAGACTAACACACACAAAGATTATTGAAGAAAAAATGAAAGAGTTTGAGAACAAGAACCAAACCTTGGAGATTCAGTGGGAAGCCTTGAAGAAAACCCTGACTAATTCAGCCAGAGAGGCATGTGGTGAGGTTGTCTGCAAGGATAGAAAAATCAGGACTCCATGGTGGACACAGGAATTTAAAGAGACAGTGAAGGAAAAGAAGAAAGCATATCAAAAGTTCCTGGCAAATAAGTCAGCTTGTGCTATTAGAGAATACAGAGACAAATGCAAGAATGCTAAACACTGTGTAAAACTAGTTAAAAAAAAGTCATGGGAGGACTTTGTCAAGAATATAGAAAATAAATATCAAGAAGGTGACAAAATATTCTGGAGGTTGTTGAAGAAGCTTAGGAATGGAGGAAAGAGTGCTGTAAAAGGAGTTAGAAATGATAAAGGTGACATGAAAACGGGAGAAAAAGATATCCTTGAGGTATGGAGTAATTACTTTGAAAAATTGCTAAATGAAACAAGCAGTGATGACAGCACAGTGGTAAAAAAACTGACCAGGCATGCAGTCAGGAATACATATCCATACTTGAAGTTAGAAAAAGCCATCAAAGGCTTAAAATATGGAAAGGCAGCAGGAGTGGATGATATTCAACCAGAAATGCTGAAGTATGGTGGTATAAAAGTCTTACAGTGGCTGCACTGCGTAGTTCAGAAAGCCTGGACAGAGGGACGAATTTCCGATAATTGGAGTAGAGCTCTCATAGTACCCATATATAAAAAGGGAAATAAAACTGAATGTGAGAATTACAGAGGTATTTCCCTACTGAGTGTTCCTGGCAAGATCTATGCAAGTATACTTGAGAAACGATTGAGAAGAATTGTGGAAGAAAAGCTGGTTGAAGAACAAGCTGGATTCAGGCCAAATAGAGGCTGTCAGGATGAGATCTTCACTTTACGACAAATAGTCGAGAAAGCATGGGAATATAACAAAGATCTGTATTTAAGTTTTGTCGATTTGGAAAAGGCATATGACAAGGTGCCAAGAGAGAAGCTATTCAATATGCTACAGTTATATGGTGTCAATTGGGCATTATATCAAGCAATACTTAGTCTTTATTTGAGTTGTAAGTCAGCAGTTAGAATTGAAGGAAGTACAGGAAGATGGTTTGATGTTAAATCTGGTGTGAGACAAGGATGTACATTATCCCCTCTGTTATTCATTATCTATATGGATCATTCACATTTCCTTCATTCACATCATGAAGGAAAGTGCATTAAACATGATATCAAAATTGGAGATGTTAATGTCAGCTCTTTGCTTTATGCGGATGATGTTGTACTTCTAAATAAATCCGCTGCAAGTCTGCAGGATTCTCTGACTAAATTGAATAACTGTTGTGATAGATATGATATGAAGGTCAGCAATAAAAAGACAAAGACAATGAAAATAGGCAGAATCATTGAAAATGTCAACTGTGTTGTGAATGGAGAACCTGTGGAACAAGTAAAACATTTCAGCTACTTAGGCACGATTTTTAGTGAAGATGGTAAATTCAATATAGAAATAGACAATAGAATCAGCAAAGCTGGTATGGTGGGAAGTCAATTGAATAAATTCATATGGAATAAGAGAGAAATTAGTCGGAACACTAAATTAGCTGTATACAAGACAGTGTTCAAACCAGTTTTAACTTATGAATCTGAGAGTGGGGTCAGAAGTAAAACACTTGACCAAAGACTAGAGACCGCAGATATGAGAGTCCTGAGAAAGATTGGAGGCATGAACAGATGGCATCAATGGCAATATCATATTAAAAATGAGGATATTAGGAAAGAACTTGACATTGTCGGCATCCAGGAATGCGTTAGCAGAGCTAATCTCAGGTGGTATGGTCACTTAAATAGAATGGGAGAGAAAAGATTAGCAAAACAAGTTTTCTCTGCCTGGTTGGCAGGAAAACGACCCAGAGGAAGACCAAGATATAGGTGGATTGATATGGTACAAAGTGCCCTCGACGATAGAAATATAAGATCTGATAATATTGGAGTCTTGACAAGTAACAGACTGATTTGGAGGAAAATTGTAGATAGGAAGTTAGTAATGATGTAATTTTTTCTTGTAGTACTATCATAACCTGTACATCCCTTGAGGGTACATGGCAGGAATTTGATGATAATGATGATGATGTATTCCTACTTCTACGAATACTGGGCGATGTTGGCTGTGTGGAAAATGTTCAAGGCCATGTCTTGTTGTGTTTATCGGCTGATAAACACAACAAGACAAGTCCTTGTTGTTGTGTTTATCGGCTGATTTTGCAAATTTTGGGTAACAAAGCAGAGGTCAGGGTTGTAATCCCTCTTCCATGCTGCAGCCTTAAAGGTTCCTTTGTCCTTTGCATCAAATATTAAGCTAAGATTGTTTTGCTCAGCCCAGTTTTTTAATGCTTCACCATTTCCATCATTATTATTGTAATTCCACATGGCGCGATGGCTGTTAAAATCTCCTATGTAAATAGTAGAATGTGGAAATATTGGAATTACTTCAGGTGGCCATTCTACCAGGGGAGGCTTGTAGATGGTAACCACTGTGAAATCTTCCATTTTGGCTATGATAGTGTGTATATTCTGATTAATATGTGCTGATATTAAGTGGGCATTCTCTATATTATTGTGTACCTAAGTTGCACAGCTATGAGCTTGGTGACGTGTAGCTCCTAGTATATCGTACCCCGTAATTTTTCCTCTAGATTTCAATTGTTGTTCATTATCTGTGTGTCTCTCTTGAATGACAGCTATGTCCATAAAAATCAAAGGATTTTTGAGAGATATTGACTTCTAGTAAAGCTGATACCTTCAATGTTGAGTTGGCAAATCCGGAAATTTGCACCTAGTTTTCTTTTCTTGTGGTCCTGAAAAGGACAGTTTGGTGATTGTATAGCCTGTAATTTCATGTATCTATAGCCAGGAGATCGTTAAGATAGGTCTAGCTGCCAGCAGTTGCTCTAGCTCATTTAGTATTACCCAGGATGCACCATGTGGAGGCGAGTTTGGAATACACCCCATTTGAAGAAGAAAAAAAAAATTCTGCAAATGTAATTTGATTTTATAAGTATTGGATTTTGAATGATGAAACTGAAATAAGATAATTTAATGGAATCATTTCCTGATTATGTGAATTTTAACTGTTATCTTAATAAATAATAAAAATAAATAGATATCACAGCAGGAATATCATTTTATTATTATTATTATTAAGATATAAAAGATAAGATAGAAAGCCAGATAAGATAGAAACTTGAAAAGTTCTGAAATTTAAGAGTTTATGGGAGTGTATCCTTTGGCAGAGGAGAGTCCATGAGGACATGGACTCTCCCAGGAGCACATATGGTTGCCTTTTATTGGTGCTTTGAGGTTTCAATGTCCTGACACTGGTTTCAAACTTGGTTCTCATCAGAGAAACCTAAACCGGACAAAAACCTTCCATTCAGTACCATAACAACTTTATGGCAGGCCAGTGAAACCTCAATGCACTAATAAGGGCTGGCTGTGTGGACTCTTGGACGGGGTTTATGTCTTTTTAAGCAGTGGCCAAGTGTTATGTTCTAGTAAGCTCTGGTAAATTTTGAAACTTTTCAAGTTTCTAGCTTATCTAGCAATACCATCAGCAGATCTGTATAATTTATAATGAAGCCTCTTTATGCGCTTTATACATACACATATACACTTACACCCACCACCCATAATCCTAAAAAAACGTCTTTATAGGCAGATATACTAAATATATTTCAACAAAAAATTGCAATTTCCTTCATTTCCATAAGGCTGTTTAAGCTGAAGTGATGAAAATAACAGAATTAGATCCAATTTTGTTTTATAGCAACCTAGCAAGAGTATCTCGAATAAAAATTTCTAATTTTTATTTGGTTCCCCAGATAACATGTTTAGGCTTCAAAGTCGGCAATACTATTTTTTGAGGGCACTTTTTTTTTCTTCCTTTTTTTTTTTTTTTTTTTTTTTTTTTGTTAGAAGAAAGTCTTCAATCAAGATGATTTTGGGGCATGTATATCTAACACGTAAAATCAAACGCAAAAATTTAGACTAGGAATTCAAACTAGGGCGTGTGTGGTAGAGTACGAAATGGGAAAAAAGTGCACTCTGAACACCTAAAAGAAGGTGTACTGAGTTATGGCTGCAATCTTCAAAAACATTAGTTTAAAAAAAATGCCTACAAGAAATCAAAAATTACAATTTTCAGCATTAAAATAGCAGGAAAAAAAAATCGGAAATTGGACAGTCTGGAAATAAATAAGCAATGATTTATTTTGAACCTTTCGAAATTGTGAAAATACTCTGGATCTGAAGAATAAAAGTAGCTGTTATAATTAATAGGTTGTTGGAAAAAAATCTAAAAATCAATACTTTCTTCCATCTAAAAGGATATGGCGACAAAATAACTGTTTAATCAAAATAAAAAAATGACTCCCCCCCCTCCCCGATGATTTCACTTGAAATGACCTTATGTGCAAAATTTAAATAGTATAGTATATTTACTTACTTTGTGTAGTTTGCACTAAAATTAATTTTGTATACTGCAACTTTTTTCTGCATATAGTATTATGTTGCACTTCCTATCTGTATATATTATTTATAATGATGATGATGTATTCCATAACTCCACTACTCTATGTGTTTTGTAATATGAATTACTGTTTTTCTTAGGTTACATATGCAATTTTCCAAAATTTTGTAATATAATATGAAATTCATTTTAGAAATTATGGACTTTACAACCGTGTTATAAATAATTTTTAATTTCCCAACGTTTCGATCTTCATATTAAGATCATCATCATCTGGAGTATATACAAATATACAAGGACAAGCTGAGTTACATTACACACAAACTAAAGAAACAATGATTTGATCTCTGGTTATTCTGTTGGTATGACCTCTAGTGAAAAATAATAATAATAATTACAAATTAATTAATTATTTAGAAACTACATCAAAGCTAAATTCTATTCAAGAAAACATGAGAAAAACATTCTTTCTTATAGTTAGTCTTCTTTCAGTAACAATGATGTCCTATTTATAACATTACAATTGTTATTTTTGATTTAGGATTCTGGATTATCTACAGTCCTGTTTATAGTTAACTCTTAGAGAGAAAAGTTCTGTGGGTAGAATATGTGCCTTCCATATGCTTGGGATTTTTAGACCATCATTATTGTTCAGATTATGATGGTTGATAAAAATCTCACAGGCTTCCTTAAATTTTTGTTCATACCATGTTTTGGTGTGATGTAAACAACTGGTGCTTTTCCAGTCAGTTCTATGTAAAGTGTTCAGGTCAGAAAGCACAGCTTCGCCATAATTGTTATATTTAACGTGTCATTTATGTTCCTTTTGTTTGATTGGAATTGTGCATCCTATTTCCCATATATATGGTATGTTAGAGGTGCAATAAATACGGTATACTCCAGGGTGGGCTAATGGAGGGAGTGGGTCTTTGGATGAGTTGAGTAAGCTTTTTAATTTTGCAGGAGGTTTAAAGGTGGCTTTGAGGTGGTATTTTTGTAGTATTCTGCTTATTTTATCTGATTTCCCTTTAATGTAAGGAATGGTTATAGTTTTATTGTAGTCTGATTTATCTTTGTTTTTTATTGAGGTCTTGTAAAGAATTTTGTTGATAGTGTTTTGGCTGTAACCATTTTTTAGAAAAATATTGCTGATAACTTTAAATTCATCTTTCAGAACTTGTTCATTGGAGCAGATCTTTAAGGCACTATTTTTTAGAGTATTAATGACATATAGTTTATGTGTTGGGTGGTGGTAGGAGTTTATGTGCATATATTGGTCAGTATGTGTCGGCTTCTGGTACACAGTGAAGGAAAGGCTGCCAGAAGGAAGATGTGTATCTTGAAATGGAAGTGTGTTTTGTTTTTCAATCTCAATTGTGAACTGTATGCATTTGTGTTATTTGTTTAGGTGGCTAAAGAAAGTCTCTGGCAGCCATGGGACCAGATCGCGAAAACATTGTCAATGTATCTAATCCAGACTTTGGGTTTTAAAGGAGAGGAATCTAGAGCATGTTGCTCAAAATGTTCCATATAAAAGTTAGCAATGGGGGGGGGATAATGGCTTGCCCATGGCTGTGCCTTCTTTTTGTAGGTAGAAAGCATTTTGCCTATCAAAATAACCAGAACGTAATACATGCGCAAAGAGTGCCGTGGTATCTGGAGAGAATTTGTTCTGTAAAAGAAGTATTGTGTCATTGATTGGGACATTCGTAAAGAGGGCAGAGACGTCCAAACTGACTAATAAATCATCTTTTTCTAATGTAAGATCTTTGATTATGTTTATGAAGTGTTGTGTGTTTCTGATATGAGGGGCGAGTTGAGTAAGCTTTTTAATTTTGCAGGAGATTTAAAGGTGGCTTTGAGGTTATATTTTTGTAGTATTCTGTTTATTTTATCTGATGTCCCTTTAATGTAAGGAATGGTTATTGGCTTATTGTAGTCTGATTTATCTTTGTTTTTTTATTGAGTTCTTGTATTCATCTAAATTTGCCACTCCCTCTGCTGGCCCACCCTGGAGTATACCATATTTATTGCACCTGTAATATGCCATATATAGAGGAAACAGGATGCACAATTCTACTCAGACAAAAGGAACATAAACGACACATTAAATATAATGCCTATGGCAAAGCTGGCCTTTCTGACCATGCCCTGAGCACTTTACATAGAATTGATTGGAAAAGCACCAGTTGTTTACATCACACCAAAACATGGTATGAACGAAAATTTAAGGAAGCCTGTGAGATTCTTATCAACCACCCCATTCTGAACAATAATGATGGTCTAAAAAATCCCAAGCATGTGGAAGGCACATATTCTACCCACAGAACCTTTCTCTCTAAGAGCTAACTATAAACAGGACTGTAGGTCCTGTTTATATAATCCTAATCCTAAATCAAAAATAACAATTGTAATGTTAAAAATAGGACATCATTGTTACTGAAAGAAGACTAACTATAAGAAAGAATGTTTTTCTCATGTTTTCTTGAATAGAATTTAGCTTTGATGTAGTTTCTAAATAATTAATTAATTTGTAATTATTATTACTATTTTTCACTAGAAGTCATGCCAGTAGAATAACCAGTGATCAAATCATTGTTTCTTTAGCTTATTGTGTGTAATGTAACTCAGCTTGTCCTTGTATATTTGTATATACTCTAGATGATGATGATCTTAATATGAAGATCGAAACGTTGGGAAATTAAATTAAAAGAGTTATTTATAACATGGTTGTAAAGTCCATAATTTCTAAAATAAATGCTGATCACCGTGCAACACTAAAAGAAAGGATAATATGAAATTCAGAATAAAATAATTTGATTTAAAAAAATGCAAAAAAAAAAAAAGTATTATCTATTTTTATGTGATTTCCATCTACAAAAGGTTGTAAATCTACAGTAAATATACATTAGTACAGTGGGTGGGCTAAGGCTTTTTTTTTTCCTCTATTTTTTTAATTTTGATTTTTTAAATTTATTTTCTTACCTTGTCTGGAAACCGCTGCCTAGAAACCAAACATGGAACCTTTTCAAGCCACCTCAGACCTCCGTTAAATATAGTAGTCATCTCAAACTGATGAAATTTATATTCCACCTAAAGATCATCACATAGATCTGTTGGTTGGAGAGCTGATGCACCAAGCACTTGGTCAGACAGGACAGCAAAGTTAACTCATTAATAGAACAATGTCCTCCAGCGATAAATAATACTCTCTGTGTGCATAGCTTTACCTTCTTTTGTCGCTGTTGCAATATTGAGGATCATAAAGAGATGGTTATATTAAGCCATTTACTACTTCCAGACTGGGTGCTTGCAAATGGGTTCAGGTTTTCATGGAAAAACCTGAACCCATTTGCAATAAATTTTGAATTGCAAAAATAAATATGAATACATTTTTGAGCAGAAATGTATGCAATACATTTCTGCCCAAATGTAGTCTTCATCCTCACCCACAACTAAGGCTAGGACAAACAACGATCCCAGTTGTTATAGAGGTGAAGTTTTGGGTAATATTCAATATAAAAAATACACTTCACATACATCAGATATAAGTGTCAAAGATTAACGAATATCCTTTGCACCCAGTTTTCCTCCTCTTGGAGCACAGACTAATGTTCTTTACTCCGTTTATGTCAGACACTTATCAGATCAAGACTTGATTTTGAGTCTCAAGGCTGTGCCTCTACTGCTTGATGGTTACATCTCTCATTTAAAACTGTGACTGGAACATTTCAAACATCGCCTATTCCTAAGTCTTTACATTAAAGCAACATTCTTGCACTTAAGATTATAAAAGAAATCAGAAATATTCCAAAAATAAGTGATTTTATTGGTAAAAAATATTGGATATAAAATCATGTTTTTCTAGTATAAAACGTTTTTTTTTTTTAATATAAAGTTTAGTATAAAGGTGAAGGGATAGAGGATTTTTAAGTCTGTAGACACATCATCTTCACACATTAATGAATTTCTTTAATACTTAATATGAATTTAATCACTTAGATAAGGCATTATATAATTTATCTTTGAGGTGATAAGGCAGTTAATCCTATCTGCATTGTCTGATAAGTTTGTAAATTGTGTATGTTCTTCTGTCTGTTTTGCATAATGAAATCCCAAATTTCTGGGAGGGGAAAACTCTTCTACCTCCATATGATACCTGCTAATTCACCTTCCTTCAGTTGAAAAGCCCTGATAAAGGTTCTCATCCTAGATGGGATTCAAATCCAGGTCGTTCCAACCAAAGGATATCATCAAAACCACGGAGCTATGGAGGCTTTCTAGTCGACACATTAAATTGTGAAATATATATAAGTATAACTCAGGAATGATACATTATTGTAACTGTATTGCCTTCTGTTGCTCTTTCAGTAATTTATAATATTTTCTAAATTGCCTTTAGTATTGTGTATCTATTAAAAAAGAAGCATTTTGTTGTTTTTTTAGAAATTTATCCTGTTGAATCCTGTTTATGAACGTCGCTGGAACCTGGATAAATCTGCAGGAATGGCTTCTATTGAAATTGAAAAAAAGAGACAGCGTGATGTTAAACGTCGCAAGAAAGAAGAAGAATCAGATAAACAAAAACAAGAATTGATACAAGCAGAGAAACAAAGACATAAAGAACTAAAAGAATTAGACGAATTACCAGTAGTTTCTTCTGCACCTAAATCAGTACCACGTGATGATAGTCCAGAGAACTCAAAAGGGAAAGGAATAAAGCTAACTCTTTTGAGTGACAAACAGAAATTTGAGAAGCAAAAGCAAAAAAAAATTGAAGAAGCTAAAAATGCAAAGGATGTGAAGCCTGTGCCTGTTGTTTATATTGGTAAAGCTCCAAATTTTCGTTCAATGCTAAATTCAAAACAAGACCCATCCAAATCATCTGGGTTTGGTAAGTTTTCTTGGAAGAAAGAAAATAAAGATAACTCAGCTGAAGATAAAACATCAAATAATAGTAATTCTAATGCAGAAAATAATAATGATAAAATAGTCTCTTTACTCGAAACTAACAGCAGTAGTAGTATTGTTGAAATAAAAAGCACAACCACAAAAGAAAATTCAATTACTATTTCTGAATCTTTGTCAGTTCCTGCTCCTGTAACTAGTAAAAATAATTTTCCATTGAGAAAAAAGAAACAACAGCCTCTTCGAACTTATGGTCCAGAACCCCTTCCCCAGTTGCAGAATGATGTTACATTCTGCTCTGATAAAAGTTCACAGTCTACTGGTTTATTACCATCAGAAACTGATATTGCCAATGCATTTGCAGGAAAATTTTCACCAGGTGATGAGAGTAATGATCACTGTTTAGGTAACCAAACCAATGATAGTAATACTCAAAAAAATGTTACTAGTGATGATGTGCTTGGATACCATTTATCTGAATCAGATTTTAACCTTGAAAAAAAAATAAATTCTTTTAATGCAGCTGGCACTCATGATAGTGAAGATAAAAAATCAGTTTCTTTCTCAGAATCCTTTCCAGTTCTTCCACCCACTACTGTCAAAGAAATGAAAATGACTTATGGCTCTCAGTTACCATGTAACATGACATCTACATCTCCAAGTATTGAACATAGTGAACTCTTGCCATCAAAAATAGATGTTGCTAATGCATATAGTGATTCGGTAAATTTAGATATTGTTAATCAAACTGTAGCTAGTGAAAAAGATAATGCTGAAATAATGTTTACTAATCATCCGATTCATTCATCCCATGACATCAAACAAAATATGGATACAACTCTTGCTGAAACTAGCAGTTGTGTTAAAACATGTAAAAATTCAAATGTGGGTTCTGAAGAAAGAATTGGACTTTCAAAATTATTTCCGATTTCTTCATCAGTTTCAAATAATGAAAAGAAATCATTTTCTGTTATGGAATCTTTGCCAATTCCTTCACTTGTTACTCGTACGTATAACTTTCCTTATGATCCATCTGTGGGTTTAGGTAATCAAGAAGGTACAAAAAAAAAAAATGCCATCACCAATGAAAATGTATTTAACCATTGCAAAGAAAGAAAGAATTCAAAAAAAGTTGGATCCATTAATAACAAGCGAATAAAGAATGCTAAAAGTGGTAATGACCTGTTGCTTTTATTCAAATTGACTCAACCACCACCACCACCACCTGGACCTTCATCCCTTACTGAAGAAGAACAAGATCTATTATTGTTAGGCATTGACAAAGCAGACATGGAACCAATTGCCATCCCTAAGCCACCACCAAGTTTAACTAATAAAATGTCTGATTGTACTGAGCATGCAGTGGAAGAATTAAATGAAAACTGCTTTGACCAAAATAATGTTTCAAGTGCTAAAAATAATGAGAATAACCACCATCCAGCTAACCCAACTTCTTTAAATGTGCTTTCTTCATCACATAATGAAATAAAGAATAAAGAAATGTTGTCTGATTTAAATTATGATAAAAATGATTCTGGTCTTTCTCTGCCTACAAGCACTTCTGACCTATCAAATGCAAACTCTTATAATAGGTTGGAAATTGTTTCTAGTGGTACAACCTTTACACCAGTACATTTCACATTAGAGGGTACCAGTGAACTGCCATCAAGTTCTTTAGACTATTCAGAAACTGCTTCTTGTAAAAAACATGAAACATTAAATGGAATAATGTGCAGTGCATATATTGATGATAAGATGAATATTGTTCCACAGACTAAATTGCAGTCACGACATATTAAAACAGATTTACCGTCTAGCACATTGGATTTTTCTGAGGCAGTTCAAACAACATATGTAGATGATGGCATAATAAAGATATCAACAGATAATGTAAGTTTAATAAACCCCAGCACTGGTACTAATTTACAAAATACTCTTAATTATGCAGATTTTAAAAAAGAATTCAAAATACCTAGATGCAACAACAGTTCATCAGATAATTACACTCCAGTCTCATTAAAATGCACTAAAAACAGTGGACAGTTTTTTTGTGAAACTGCTGCTGAGAGTTTTAAGCTACAGTCAGAATCACAAGGTCTGAACATTAATAATGAATTGCCATCAAGCTCCCTGGATTCAAACTTGATTAAAAGTGTAAACATGAAAAATTATGAAATATTAAATGAACTTGCAAATGAAGCAGTTTCTGTACACAGTGAAGCAGCTATTCCAAAGGCGATAATGAGGCATATTGACACCCAGAAGAAAGGATACATAAAACCAGCTCCATGTAACAATGAGCATGATAATTTCCAGTTCACCAGCAGGTCAGATCATAGTAATGAACTGCCATCAAGCTCTTTGGATTTCTCAGAATGTGCTGAAATGCCAAAGGTGCAGATTTCAGAAATCGAAAAAGAACAAAATGCGAGCATTTCATTAAATAGTAAAGATACTTCAGCTGTAAAAATTGTGATATCTTCTTCTAGCTCAGAAAGCAACTCGAAATATACTGGTAAACATTCATCTTCCTGTTTATCCATATCTAAACCAAAATGCAAAAAGAGAAATCTAGAGTCAAATCCGCATCAAGAAATTACATCTTCTGCTGTGAGTAGTACATCATATGAGTTAAGACCACGTCAAAAGAAGGGAACAGAAATTCTGCTAAATAACAGTAAGAAATCTAAAATTAATTTTAAGAAGAAGCTTCCTAATTTTGAAGGCACAGCTAATAGCCCTAGCAATATGGGTAAGTTATAGAATTTTTACTTCATCAAGTTAATGATTTAATTAAAATTTTTATGAATAAATAATTTACATGAGTAAATTCATTTCTTTTTCATTTTTGAATGCCATCTAAACCAAGTTATGTTTTCATAAATAACATAAACTAGAACAACTGTTGTTTTTTATATCATGCTATTTTGATCTTTTTCATGAAAAACAGGAATGCTTTTCCTGCGTGTCCAGGGGTATCCTCTGCATAGTCTCTTTTTATAAATAGTAGTAATAATCACAATAACAAATAATAATGATGTTTTAATGGGATTATATTGATCAAGTGCATATAATAAACAACTTAGTTATACCAACTAGTTTCACCAACTAAGGCTGTTGGCATCTTTAATGCCTTACATCAGTACATAACTGATGTAAGGCATTAAAAAGTAAAAAATTGTTACAAACTATAATCAACCGATTCCAATTATATTAAACAAAGAACAGAGCATTTACAATACATTCATAGAGCGTGGATGATATCACTTGTTGTTATTTAGGAACGTTCTATAGTTGGCACTATAATTCAGTTCTGGCAAGTTGAAAGATCTGATAAGGGTCTTCCAGATCACGGGCAAGATTAATCCTTGGTTCCTGTTAAGGTTTTGTATGCAGCAGGCAACTGTTGTGGCCTCCTTAAAATTTCGGGAGCGGAAGTCCTCCTCCATGTAAGGAATTATGCTTCTATCCCACTCTATGGTATGGTTCGTTCTTGAGAAATGAAAAGCTAACCCCGATTTTTCTTTTCTGTTATTATTGACTTCACCTATGTGTTCTTTTTGCCTAATTTCAAGGCTCCTTGAAGTTTGGCCGATGTAATTCAAGCCACACGAGCAGGGTATGTTATAAACTCCAGCATATTTGGAGAAAGGATGGCTATCTTTTGGAGATCTTAAGAATTGTCTAATTGTTTCTGTGGGTTTAAAGGCCACTCTTATTTTATGTGGTCTAAGGAGCCTAGCAATCTTATTGGAAACTGTCCCTAAGTATGGAATGACGATGGTAGAAATAGAACGTACATCATCTTGTTGTCTTTGTCGGGGTTCAGAGAAAAGTATCTTGTGGACGAGTCTTCGAGGAAATCCATTCATGGTAAGGTCGGTGGATATCAGGGATAGTTCTTCCTGGAGGTCTTGTTGATCTGTTGTAAGGAGAGAGGCATGGTTCTTCAACATGTGTACAATACTAAGTTTCTGAGAAATGTGGTGGCAGGAAGTGAAATGTAAATAACATCCTGTATTGGTAGGTTTGCGGTAAACTGAGAGGTTGATACCACCATTCGGAAGCTTCTTAATTAAAGTGTCCAGAAATGATAATTGAGTTATCTTTTTCAAGTTCTAGAGTGAATTTGATTGTGTGGTGTAGAGAGTTGATTTTGTTAAGAAAGTCAAACAGGTCCTTTTTTGTGTGGTTCCAAACGATAAAGATATCGTCCACGTATCTCCACCATACTGTGGGTTTAGGGTCTGTTTGAGTTAAGATTTTACTTTCAAAATCTTCCATAAAGAGATCAGCACAAGATGGAGAGGGGGGGGGGCTACCCATTGCAAGGCCAGTCAATTGCTGATATATGGTTTTATTCCATAAGAGAAAGTTTGATGTTAAACAATGACTGAACAGAGAAGTAATGTCTTGTGGGAGCAAACTTCCTAAAATGTTGATATGACTTCCTCCACAGGGATGTTAGTGAATAGTGATTTAATCCACCAACCTTACCATGAATGGATTTCCTCGAAGACTCATCCACAAGATACTTTTCTCTGAACCCCGACAAAGACAACGAGTGACATACGTTATATTTCTACCATCGTCATTCCATACTTAGGGACAGTTTCCAATAAGATTGCTAGACTCCTTAGACCACATAAAATAAGAGTGGCCTTTAAACCCACAGAAACGATTAGACAATTCTTAAGATCTCCAAAAGATAGCCATTCCTTTCTCCAAATATGCTAGAGTTTATAACATACCCTGCTCGTGTGGCTTGAATTACATCGGCCAAACTTCAAGGAGCCTTGAAATTAGACAAAAAGAACACATAGGTGACGTCAATAATAACAGAAAAGAAAAATCGGAGTTAGCTTTTCAATTCTCAAGAACGAACCATACCATAGAGTGGGATAGAAGCACAATTCCTTACATGGAGGAGGACTTCTGCTCCCGAATTTTTAAGGAGGCCACAACAGTTGCCTGCTGTATACAAAACCTTAACAGGAACCAAGGACTAATCTTGCCCGTGATCTGGAAGACCCTTATCAGATCCTTCAACTTGCCAGAACTGAATTATAGTGCCAACTATAGAATGTTCCTAAATAACAACAAGTGATATCATCCACACTCTATGAATGTATTGTACGTGCTCTGTTCTTTGTTTAATATAATTGGAATCGGTTGATTATAGTTTGTAACAGTTCTTTACTTTTTAATGCCTTACATCAGTTATGTACCCTGAAGATGCCAACAGCCTTAGTTGGTGAAACTAGTTGGTATAACTTAGTTGTTTATTATATGCACTTGATCAATATAATCCCATTAAAAGTCTTTCCAGAGCATTTTGCTCAAGAAAATTAAACGTTTTTTAACAGAAATAATAATGATATTATTTTATCGTGTTAATTCTTTATAGTTTTTTATTTGAAAGGGCTTAGTATCCATTTGAGAAAGTTGCTGCAACAAGAAGTAAAAAGATTACAGTGTAGTCGAAAATGTGGTGAGCATATTGCTTGGGTATCACCGTCATGAGTTGGGATGTAGAGATGATGAATGATGTGATTATGCTGTCTGTGTATGTATTTATGGGACAAAAGATGTGCTGTTTGTAAATATATGTAGTGAATTTGAGAATTAGCTGGAGTAGTTTAAGAGAGAAAGAGAGAGGCTGCATCTTAATAGGTTGGGCATTTGGAGCAGTTGTTGTTCATTGAGAGAGAAAATGGATGGAGTGAGTAGAGATAGAGAAGAACAAGGAACCATGAATGACTTTGTGAAAATACATGAAGAATCTAGATGTAGCTATGAAAGACATCAGACTAAGTAAGTATGTGAGGATAATTAGAGAAATCAGTGTCCTGAACAGAATGAGGTAGGCATAAAGTGTGTAGCAAATAGCATGTAGATAGGTGGTTTTGGTGGGATGACATAAACAAAGTGGAATCAAATAATCAAGGAAGTAAGTTATAGTATTATAAATGGGAGTTTGGTGAGGTCATGGATTAATAATGATAAGTATGCACAAGAAAATAACAAAATATAGTTGCTTGTTTCAGATGGACTCTTCTGTTTACTAATGTCAAGAATATTAGAAATAAGGATGATGAGTTTGTAGCATTGACTGATTGAGCTATTTTGTCTGTGGATTTTGTATATGCAAAACTTGTTTAACTGAGGATGATATATAGATGGGAATAAAATTGATAGCAAAGTAATTATGCTCACTTAAGATCGAGGCAAAAGAAAGCAATACACATAATAGCTTTGAGGCTGTCTGATATGAGATTGAAATAAATAGAGGATGTCTAACAGAATGGTGCTATAGGCCTAGGAATGTAAAGTAAAAATGACAGTGAAATATTTCAGTTAGCTGGGAAAATAAAATTAGAGTGATTCTAAATTATAGAATGATGTAACATTACACATGTAACAAAAAATATATAGAATTTTATTTAAAAAAACTCCAATATGTTTCATCCAATATTAAGTAGACATCATGAGGGATTCAAAACATGAATCACAATAATGAGTCATACATCATGCTTATATTAGCTCTTGTTTCGGTTGCAGCTGAATTATATGATTACACTATTAAAGTTCATAGGAACAATTGTAAAAAGTTGCATAGATAAAAAAACAATTCAAAATAATTATTTAAAAAAAAAAAACCAGCTTGTGAACAATTAACAGTAATCACTTCCCAAAGCTTGGAGATTGGCATGCAGTCTGATCGGTGGAGGTTCGGATGATTTTGTAGTATTTCACTTCTCAAGGAAAAGATGATCAAATTTGAACTTGCTGGAATGAAAACGTTTTGTCTGGTTCCAAAGAACTCTCTGCCTAGTATTAATAGCACGAGAAATAAGGCCAGACTTGTCAGATTCTAAAAATGTAATATAGTGCTGATGTTCTTCGATTCTAATCAAGGCAAAATAGCCAGTCTCTCCAAAACAGCAAAGATGATATGAGCTTCGTGCTTGATGACATCTGGTAAGAAAAGAGGTGGTTATGTATCCTTTGTAGATGGTAAGAAGGAAGCATATAGATTGAATTTACAAAGAATCTTTACTATTTCTTCTGAAGTTCCTTTAAGGTAGAATATTGAAATTCTTTTCACATCAGATTGTGGTAGAAGGATGATAATTGTCAATAATTTTTGATTGGTAGTTTTGTTATATCTAGTCTGTCTCCCTAACGATGTCCACATAACGTTGGATGAAATGGAGTTTTTGAATAAAATTTTATATATTTTTTGTTACATGTGTAAGCTGTGAAAGTTATTTAACTAGAAAGAAAGAAAGGAAGAAGAAGAATAATGGTTATCAGTGGAAACTTGGATAGTTGATGAAAAGTGTGTGTGTGGGGGGGGAGGACTAAAATTATGTGCAAGTAATCCTCTCCAAGAGGAAATTGTGTTGCACTTCAGTATAAAGATAAGATTATATAGAGTAATGGAATGACACTTATGTTAGGAAAAAATTCTACAAGTGTTTAAATAATTTTATTGTAATTTTTATTATATATATTTTTTTAATTTTTAGATAAACAGAATAAGAACAACACTTAAATTGCAAGCACCTGATAGCGTATACTATCAACTGTAGGAGGATAACTCCATCTACAGCTATAAGAATTCAAAGAAACAAATTTAAATAATTACAGTTTTAAGAAACACGGGAGTATTACTTAGGATCATTTCCCAAAATCGGGAAGGTTCAATATAAAGGATTACTGCAGATGATAACAACCTCATAAAGTAAAATTATAATAAATTCCATTGCTAGGTGCTGCATAAACGATATTTTTCACAACCTTTCCATACTGTATCTGGAGTATGTCTGCTAGCTCTCTTATTATTTATACAGCTGATAGATTATGTTCTCGAATAGACAGAAATGACACATACTAGAGAAATATTGTGGAAAATAACTAAAACTGGATGATTTAGATTATGTAGTTCAGTTGGTATAGATGAAGCGCTTTGGTTAGAAAGACCTGGGTTCGATATCCTTCCCTGACGTGAGGAACCTTTATCGGGTCTCTTTCAACTAAAGGTGAGTTAGTTGGTCTCATACAGAGATAGATGGTTTTTTTCACCAGAAACTCCGGTTTCTTTTCCCTCAGAAGAGACAAACCAGTTCGTGAACACACACATTTAGAGTCAAAAATACATACTTAAAATCCCATATTGGAGGACTCAACTAGTCCTAAGGTACGGATGAGGAGAATCGGGGGAATCTCACAATAACAACATCTGTTTAATTGCTCATAGACACATTGATAACCAAAATAAACTAATCACATAACAAAAAAAAAAACACTGAAAGTTGGTTTGAAAATGATAATAAACATTACCAAAGGTCAAAAAGAGGTGATTAAAAATTAATAAATACAAACAAAATAAAAATAATGAGCATCAATATGAATCACATTTACCAAGTACAGTTGAAAATAAAAGTTTATATCATTTCAGCTTTTACATATCTTGGTAATGTTTCATCTGCAGATTGAGGAGCAGTTAGGGGTATTGATATAAGGAGTTGAAAGGCAAGAGGTACATATACTAAACTTAATAGATTTTAGAAAATGAAAAATATTCTCACAGATACAAAAATAAAAATATATAATACATTTATAATGTGATTCTGAAACATGGTTGGTTTCAAAGAAAATACAACGAAACCTGTAAACTTTCATTAACTGGGGTCTGCAGAGTATACAACGAATATGGTAGCCTCATATTATTACTAATGAAAATCTTGGGAAAAGAACATCAGCAAAACTTTAACCATGAAATCAGCAAGCAAAAAGTCAAGTGGATACAATAATAAATTTAGCTTAATCCTTTATCCAAGTGTGAGCAAAAAAAAGTTTGCGTCTGAAAATATCTTTCGGACTGGGGTAAGGTAGTACAACACCGGGTAACTCGCAGCAAAGGTGGAGCAAGCTAACATCACTCCTATCTCAGTATCTCCCTTTCTTCATCAAGTGGATACTTTGGAAATATCATCACAAAATCTGTCATGCAGCCTGGAATGGAACTCACAAGGGAAGAAAAAGACTAGCCATCTTAAAGATATTTGAAGGAGATAGTTGAATTTAGTTTTAGAGGCTGTATCATCCAAGTAGAGATGCCTTATGAACAGAGATACTGTGTTACGTGGTGCTTAAGAGTCAAAGCTGTATAACTGAGAAGAGACCTCCACATAGCCTTTAAAGGAATGTGGAGAACCGACCAGGGCTTCTGACCTAATGTCCAATCCTCACCTTCTTTTGGTGCACCCTGTTGGGTATCTACCTGGATACTGAACGAACGAGGATGGGCTGGCAATTTGGGATTTAGCCGACCAAATTGTATTCTTATCGGATCAACTAAAATAAAAAATGATGGTACAACATGACAAAATTTCATGCCAGCTGGGGCGTCGCCTGGTTAAACAAGACCTCGGTTGTTTTCGCCAGGGAACCAGGGCAAACAGTGAAAAGTCAGCTACTGGAATAAATCTGAAAACACACCCCAACTCAACATCACCACAGTTAAAGATCGGTACTATCAACATAAGAAGCCTGAATGGCAAAGAAATAGAGCTAGCCGAGGAATTAGATAAGTACCAGATCGACATAATACGGGTGACTGAAACAAAAAAGACAAAAACTGGTGCGATCTTTCTGAGCAATAAATACAAAATGTTATATTCAGGCAGTGACAATCAAGGAAAAGGAGTAGCCATAGTATTCAACACAAAATGCGAGGCTAATCTTCTTGAATGACAGGCAGTCTCAAGTAGAGTAATGTGGGCAAATATGAGAATGGGGAACTGGACAATGAGACTTATTTGTGCCTATGGTCCCATAGAAGGTTCTACTAAGGTAGAAGTGGAGGAATATTGTGAGGCTTTAGAAAAAGCAACTGACACAATGAAAAAGGAAAAAGTTGGTCCTTGTTGGGGATCTAAATAGCAGAATAGGAAATGATTGTCACACGTGCAAAAATATTTTGGGAAAATTTGGAGAAAAGAGCAAAGCTAATAATAATGACAAATACCTGTTGGATTTCCATTTGAACCTGTTGGAGACCTGTTGAATTTTTGCTCAGGACATGGACTGGTTATTACTAACACCATGTTCCAACAGAAAAATGTGCACAAATTCACATGGAGAGAAGAGGCAAGGAATAAGAAAAGTCTCATTGACTATGTTATTGTTGATAGTGATGTTTTCTCCCTTGTGCAGGACACCAGAGTGTACAGAGGATTTGAAATTGGAAGCGATCACTATTTAGTCTTGAGCAGGATAAAATTGAATTTCATATTGAAAAGAATAACATGCAAGAAAGTTTTAAAGCAAATAAAAGTTGAGCAGCTCTCAGATGTGAACTGTAGACTAACATACACAAAGATTATTGAAGAAAAAATGAAAGAGTTTGAGAACAAGAACCAAACCTTGGAGATTCAGTGGCAACCCTTGAAGAAAACCTTGATTGATTCATCCAGAGAGTCATGTGGTGAAGTTGTCTGCAAGGATAAAAAATCAGGACTCCATGGTGGACACAGGAATTTAAAGAAACAGTGAAGGAAAAGAAGAAAGCATATCAAAAGTTCCTGGCAAATAAGTCAGCTTATGCTATTAGAGAATACAGAGACGAATGCAAGAATGCTAAACACTGTGTAAAACTAGCTAAACAAAAGTCATGGGAGAACTTTGACAAGAACATAGAAAATAAATATCAATAAGGTGGAAAGATATTCTAGAGGTTGTTGAAGAAGCTTAGAAATGGAGGAAAGAGTGCAAAAGGAGTTAGAGATGATAAAGGTGACATGAAAACGGGAGAAAAAAATATTCTTGAAGTATGGAGTAATTACTTTGAAAAATTGCTAAATGAAACAAGCAGTGATAGCACAGTGGTAAAAAAACACTCAACAGACATACAATTAGGAATACATATCCATACTTCAAGTAGAAAAAGCCATCAAAGGCTTGAAATGTGGAAAGGCAGCAGGAGTACATGATATTCGACCAGAAATGCTGAAGTATGGTGGTATAAAAGTCTTACAGTGGCTGCACTGCATAGTTCAGAAAGCCTCGACAGAAGGACAAATTCCCGATGATTGGAGTAGAGCTCTAATAGTGCCCATATATAAAAAGGGAAATAAAACTGAATGTGAGAATTACGGAGGTATTTCCCTAATGAGTGTTCCTGGCAAGATCTATGCAAGTATACTTGAGAAACGATTGAGAAGGATTGTGGAAGAAAAGCTGGGTGAAGAACAAGCTGGATTCAGGCCAAATAGAGGCTGTCAGAATCAGATCTTCACTTTACGACAAATAGTCGAGAAAGAATGGGAATATAACAGAGAACTGTATTTAAGTTTTGTCGATTTGGAAAAGGCATATGACAAGGTGCCAAGAGAGAAGCTATTCAATACGCTGCAGTTATATGGTGTCAATGGGACATTATATTAAGCAATACTTAGTCTGTATTTGAGTTGTAAGTCGGCAAGTTAGAATTGAAGGAGGCACAGGAAGATGGTTTAATGTTAAATCTCGTGTGAGACAAGGATGTACATTATGTCCTCTGTTATTCATTATCTATATGGATCACATTATGAAATAAAGTGGTATTAAACATGATATCAGAATTGGAGATGTTAATGTCAGCTCTTTGTTTTATGCGGACGATGTTATACTTCTGAATAAATCCGCTACAAGTTTAGTTTGCAAGATTCCCTGACTAAATTGAATAACTGTTGTAATAGATATGGTATGTGAAGGTCAGCATTAAAAAGACAAAGACAATGAAAATAGGTAGAATTGTTGAAAATGTCAACTATGTTGTGAACGGGGACCCTGTGGATGAAGTAAAACATTTCAGCTATTTAGGCACGATTTTTAGTGAAGATGGTAAATTAAATATGGAAATAGACAACAGAATCAACAAAGCTGGTATGGTAGGAAGTCGATTGAATAAATTCATATGGAATAAGAAAAAAATTTGTAAGAACACTAAATTAGCTTTATACAAGACAGTATTCAAACCAGTTTTAACTTATGGATCTGAGAGCTGGGTCAGAAGTAAAACACTTGACCAAAGACTAGAGACTGCAGATATGAGAGTCCTGAGAAAGATTAGAGGTGTGAGCAGATGGCATCAATGGCAATATCATATTAAAAACGAGGATATTAGGAAGAACTTGACATTGCCAGCACCCAGGAATGTGTTAGCAGAGCTAATCTCAGGTGGTATGGTCACTTAAATCAGAATGGGCGAGGAAAGAGCAAAACAAGTGCCAGGTTGGCAGGAAAACGACTCATAGGTAGACCAAGATATAGGTGGATTGATACGGTACAATGTGCATTAGACGATAGAAATATAAGATCTGATAATGATAATATTGGAGTCTTGACAAGTAAAAGAATAATTTGGAGGAAAATTGTGGCCCAAGTGGAGATACCAGGCAGAAGCATTAGCAAGGTCATCTCTACCTATTATTACCTATGTCTATGGTGTTGTACTACCTTAGCCCAGTCCTGAAGATACTTTCAGGTGCAATCTTTGTTTGCTCACACTTGGATAAAGGATTAAACTAAATTTATTATAGTCTAACCAAGTGAAAAATAAACTTTCAACATCAATACTATAATATCCTGTACATCCCTTGAGGAGTACATGTCAGGAATTTGATGATGATGATACTGTGTTACAAAATTTCATTGTGATATAATGCCATAGGATTATATGGGAAACTGGCTTAGTGCCTCTGACATCAATTTAATTTAAGTATCAGCTGTTTAAAGTAAGTTAGCCTTATATAGTCACTTAGCCCTTTCATAGTTAGACTTAGTGCTGTTAATGATTTTTTTGCAAATGGGCTTTTCGAACCACTTACATTATGTATATTATTTCTGGGAAAACTCCCATGTTACTCCTCATTATAAACTATTATAATACAGCTATATTGCCTGCTTCAGTTTAGGAGCGCCCCTGTTTAAATGTCATTGGCTATTTACTCATGGGTTCTTAGGGCATTATGAGTGTAGATGTACTAAAAAGTATATGTAGCTTAAGGAATAGAAATTGCACATACCTTTTTCTGGGTGTTGTGGCTTTTCCTCTGTCTGCGATGTCGAGAACTGCAGAGTGTGTGTGGGGGGTGGGGGGGTAGGCAGTTTGGTAGAATAAGTTAGAAAAACCCGGGTTTTTTTTTTTTTTTTTTTTCGTAATATATAGGAACATATACTTTTATATAGGGTGGGGAAAAAAGTGAAAGGGTTAATTTTTTAAAATAAGGAGGGGGAAGGGGAAAGGTGGTTGGAAAGTGGAAGCTATGTCAGGTCGGGTGGGTGCTTCAGAGGTGTTTGTGTTGTCTCCTATTGGTCGGGATTGTGACCTCAATTTAATGTTGTGAAGCTTCCAAACCTCGGAGATTATGTAGGGCCTGTGTACGTTGATCGAGTTCGCGTCACACTTTATAGCTATTGTTTCCGATATTCTGAGCATTGTTTCATTGTCTTGTCTGTCTATTATGATGGCCTTGTCTATCTGCGGGGTGTGTTTTTGTTCAAGGGCGTGAACAGCTATTTCCGTTTTTCCTGTGCTTTGTATACGATTTTTCTTTTTATTGTTGCGTTTTTTAGTGTTTAAATGTTCTGGAATAGGGATGTTACAGTCATGGAAGTGTTCTTGTAGTCTTGCCCATAAAGACCTGATGGTGGAACCTGTGTAGGTGATGTCACAGTCTTGTTTTTTGACTGATGCCACATGTTTTTTGACTGCCCTGTCAGACATCTTGGAAAAACCTGGCATTGGATACTAGGTGAGGATTGACCAGAATGATGACCTCAATCCAATGATCCATGACCAAAAATTATTATGGATAATTTTTGGTCATAACAAGTGTCATTATTGAAAAGGACTCAGAGGTAGACTGCAGGTGCAATGAGAGAATAATATCCAAAAAGACTTAGCTGAAATGGGAATCCAGAACTGGAATGAAAGAGCTCTAGACAGAAAGGAATAGAAATTGGTGTGTGTGTGCAGCAAAGAAAGTTGTTCAACTAGCTGAAGAAGAAAGAACCATGGCCTTCATTGTAAACTGTGTATGAATTTGAAATTTTTGTTTCTAGCCACTTACATTATATATATATATTTATTTTATTTTATTTATTTTTTTTTTTGACTGCCCTGTCACAACAAGTGTCATGATATGGAGAACAGAAACAGTAGTCTATGAAAAGTAAGCATGGCAGTATAGCTATACCAAGTGAGAAGATCTGGTTGGCATATAAAGAATTGTTGGATATTCTTATTGGTAGATGAATAGTTTGCTTTAGATCATTGCTTATAGCAAACAGCTCAGAATCTCTTCCACTTTGTTCATTGGAATTGGAAAAGGGGAACCAGTTGGAGAGTGGATATTAAAGTCACCAATGAAGATGAATTCACTGTTTTAGTAGTTGGATTGCAAGAAATAAACTTCAAAGATAAAAATTCAAAAAGGTCAGAATTATTTTAAGAATTGAAGAAGCAGTAGAATTAGAGACAGCAGATGAATGATACATAACGAGGCAAAGAAAACTTACACCACCAAAGGTCAAAAAAGAGGTGATTCAAAATTAAGCATATTCTTGCAAAGTATATCAGATTGCACAGATGCACAAGTGCCACTCTTGTCATAGATGAAATCATAAGTAATACTTTATGAAGAGTATAGTTTGAACACTTACGATGAATTGTTGTTGTTATTGTGGCAATAATTTGGGATTCCAAAACAGGAGATTGGGTTTGGATGTCTGTAGGTGATGGTGCACATAATAATTTAAGTTGGTATTTATGCCACAAATGTAGGTAAAGTGAACGTGAAGTTGTAAAATGTTTTTTTTTAAATTTATTTTTTAATATTTTCGTTTTTGCAGTCATGATTAAATAATTTCTCTTCATAAATCTGAAGCACTATGATGGCAACCCTGTAAAATCAATGACATTTCCTTCTGTTGCCAATAATTTTGCTCGTTGAATAATCATTTTTTTAGATATGTAGCAAACCGATCTTCTTTGATCCATTATCCAAATATTTAATTCATTTTCAATTTCTGGTCCTTTTACTGGTTTTCTGTGGAGACTGTTTTTCAGAATTTGCTTCTATTAATTGCTGCTCTTGTTTCCTCCAAGTTCATGCCATTTTTTTCTGTAGGCAGAGGCACAAATTGGTGCTCTGCTGCCACTTTGGGCATCTATTGCCATTCTTTTTTGTGTACTCAATCACACTACACTTAAATGCAATTGTATAGCTATGTCTGTGCTTCGTAGAATCCATGGGGTATAAAAAAAAAATTTAAATATAGTAATGTATTGATTACTAGTTTAAATACATGACAGTTAATGACTGTGCAAGCGATGACACATCATAACTGCACATACATAAAAAAGACATCGGGAAATAAGATGCACTGGTTTATAAGATGCATCCTAATTTTAAATACAAAAAAGTACACTTTATAAGGCGAAAAATACTGTAGTGAATTTTTTATTTTATCATTCAGCTGTATAGTCATATAAGTTATTAATATCTCATTGCTTAACTTAATTTTTTGTACATACATATTATTTACTAATTTATCTTTTTATGACTATTTTATTGATACCCTGCGTACTGCTGTAATGTTTGATATGGCACAGTATGACCTTTGCTGACCTTGCACCAGCAAATCTTAAATCTATCAGTCAACCAACCTTCCTGATGTCTTCATTTTTAATATGATTTTATATTGATACCATATGTTTCACTCCACTGATTTTTTTTAAACTTATATCCACACTGTTTCCAACCTGATACTTCCATTCCAACACATAAGTCAGAATTGTTTTGAATACTGTGTTATGTACTGCCGGTTTAGCATTTTGCTGATTTCTCTCTTATTCTATATAATTTGTTCAGCTGACTCACTATCATACCAGATTGCTTATTGTATATTTATTTATTTCCAAACATAATTTACCATCTTCACTAAAAATTGTACATAAATAGCCAAAATATTTTACTTGATCTATAGATTTCTTCATTACAGAGTACAGTTGATATTTTCCATGCTCCTACAGTTGATAATTTCAATGATCCATAGTTTGTCTTTTCATTGCTGATTTTCATGTCATTATTATAGTAATTATTCAGTTTAGTTAAGCAATCCTGAAAATTTGTGCTGAATTTATTTAGGAGAATAACATTATTTCTTTCATAATGTGGTCTATATAGATGGCGAACATCGTAAATGGCATGAGCTATTGTCTTGCACCTAATTCATCAGACACTATCTTCCTGTACCTCCTTTCATTTTAACTGTTGATTCATCAGTTGCTCTATATAATGTCACATTTATGCTACATAATTGCAGTCTTTTGAAGATATCTTGAATATTTTCTACTATAGTTCATCACTGTTTATCTCATTTATTAATAATCTTCAAATCTTTTATCCCATTATGGGATAAAAATGGGAATAGAGTGACTGATACAGAGGACATAGTGAAGTTTTTCAATGAACACTTTATTGGGGTATTTCATCCTGGAGAAGTAGTAAACCTGCCCTATCCCTTTAATACTAGAGGGATAGGGCAGGTTTAGAGGTGCAAGAGGGAGAGTGTGTTTCAAATACTGAATACTCTGGATGTCAATAAAGCTGTGGGACTGGATGGAATTTCACCATGGGTTTTGAGAGAATGTACTAAAGAACTGAAAGCTCTGTTGACCTGCTTTTCAATGAAAGTCTTGCTACCTGAAAGGTACCCAAGGAATGGACGGAAGGTAAGATAGTGCAATTGCATAAGGGCGGTAGCAGACCTGAAGTGTCAGATTATAGAACAGTTTGTGTTTCATCAGTAGTTGTTAAGATCTTGGAGAAATCAGTGAGGGACCATATACAGTGTTGAGCAGATGAGGATAATATTATCTGAGAGTCAACATGGATTTGTTAAGGGGCACTCTTTCTTTAGTAATATGAATACCTTTTATAATAGTGTGATAAGAGTGGTTGATGAGAGGAAGGCATATTCTTTCATTTTTTTTTCTTTCAAAGGCATTTGAAAAAAAAAATGATAAGCTGATATTTAAGTTGCAGCACATGGGTTTAGAAGTCAAGTTAGTGAACTGGATTCAGGATTAGCTATCTGATAGGTATCAGAGTTGTATATAGTAGAGCAATATCAAGGAGGCTGAAGGTTACACGTGGGGTCCCACAGGCCTCAGTACTGGGACCTGTATTGTTTAACCTTTATATCAATGACATTGTCAGTGGACTGCAGGAGGATATTCAGTTGTTTGCAGATATGTGAAGCTAGGAATGCTTATTAGTAATAGTGCAGATATGGCAGCCCTGCAAGAGGATTTGAATAAACTGGACAGATGGGCAGATGAATGAGGGTATCAGTTTAATGCAGCAAAATGTAATTTTTGAAGTTTGGGATACATCAGTGGGAGGCTGCATACTCTGTTGTAAGAGCTGTACTGGAGGAAGTAGGGAGAGACAAGAGATCTGGAGGGATGATGATTTATTGAAACCTGAAATTTAGGGAACATATTGTAAAGGTGGTGAAGGTAACCCAGAGGATTGCTGCAATACTGAGAAGGACGCTGATCTGCAGAGATAAAAGAGTTGTTGTTCATTAAAAAATCTTCTCTGGAAAAATCACTTACAAAGTTTGCTCGACAGTGTTTCTTGGAACAACATTAAGAAGGTCAATAACCATTTTGCCTCTAGATTACAAAATGCTAACAAGCTAAAACTTATTAAAAAATTTAATTTCCTTAAACAAGAACAATCTGCTCTCGCCAAATCTGCTGAACTTCCCCCCCCATTCAAAATAAAGTGGTTATAAACTTATCTTCTCACAACTTCTCACCCGCAGAAGATAAAATTCTCTCAAGAGGCCTCAACTTTGTTCTATCACCAAGATCTATTCCTAAAGAATTATTTCTCACAAAAATTGAAAAGGCCGCTTCTCTTCTCTCCTCCCAAGAAGCTAACTTACTCTGCATGGAATCAGTTTTCACCATCAACAGCGCCAAACCTCCTGCAGACAACATTCTACTTTGTGAACGGCAGGCTCTAAAGCAATTACAAAACAATAAAGATATTATTATCCTTCCAGCCAACAAAGAAAATGCAACTGTAATCCTAAACAAATCAGATTATCTCCGAAAACTCTTGGAATTATTAAACTCGGACACTTACTCTCTGCTGGACAGGGATCCCATGAGAGAGACCCACAACGCACAAATAACTTACTAAGAACTACTTCAGAATTGCCTAGGAACATATGCCTTTCATTCCACTCCCTTCACCCACTTATCCCTCGTCTTTATGGCCTTACTAAGATACATAAGGAAGATACCCCTTGACATGTTCACTATCGATCACGCGATATCGCGTGATGCGAGTTCTCGTCGTTTGGTCGATCACGCGTTATCGCGTGGACGCTGCTATCGAGTAAAAAAAAATTTGGCCACTGCACGAAATTCCAATTTTTAGCTTGGCAACGAATGTGTTAAGACCTATAGTCGAAGGTATCGATTCTCCTACCTACAACTTGTCAAAATATCTTGCCTCCTCTCTGAAATGCTTCACAAGAAAATCTTTTTCCTTCATTAAAAACTCATCTGACTTTATTTCCAGGATTAAAGACTTCAAATTTTCCAACTCGAATATTATGGCCAGCTTTGACATTGTGTCCCTGTTTACAAATGTTCCCCCTGAAGAGGTTCTTTCTCTTTTAAAGAACAAGGTTTCTAAAATGATCTTTGCACTACTACTATCGCACTGTGTCAAATCAGGATATTTAAATTCGAAAACAGTATTTACAAACAGAAGTCCAGATTAGGAATGGGAAGTCTATTATCTCCGGTCCTTGCAAACATCTTTCTTGAAGACTTCAAAGAAAAAGCAATTTCTTCCTCTCCATTAAAACCAAAGATATGGCTCTGCTACATAGATGACTTATTCTTGATTTGGTCACATGGTCTAGATAACCTCAAAATATTTCAAAATCACCTGAACGATATACATCTAAATATTAAATTCACATATGAGCTAGAAGTGGGGCCTCTCTTTCTTTCTTGGATATTCTATTAACCAAGTACATATCAAATTCTCCATTTTTAGAAAACCGATGCGCACCGACAGGTACCTTCACATGGACTCGCACCATTATCCACCACAAAAGATCGGCATCATCTCAACTCTGGGTCATCAAG
Organism: Typopeltis vanoorti; assembly: GCF_054136105.1. Taxonomy (NCBI): domain Eukaryota; kingdom Metazoa; phylum Arthropoda; class Arachnida; order Uropygi; family Thelyphonidae; genus Typopeltis; species Typopeltis vanoorti. The sequence continues at coordinate 81,962,263 of NC_143558.1, forward strand.
CAAGATCTTTGTTGTCATATGAACAAGAACTTCACAATGAACTCAATGCCTTCAAAATACCTTCAAAAACAATGGATACTCATGGAGATCTATAATTAGAATATTGTTTAACTGTCACCATCAACAACACAATGAGGATACAACCAATTCCAAAGACTGCATTTCCTTACCTTATATTAGCTTTCTATCACCAGTTTTAGCAAAAATTTTAAGGAAATACAATATCAAGACTTTTTTTCACTACTTTACTCAAACTTCGCTCAATCTTAAACCGTCCAAAGGATAGACATAATAATCTTCAATATCTTGGTGTCTACAGAGTTCTCTGCGATTGCGGTAAACCGTACTATGGTCAAACAGAAAAATCCATCGAACTCTGCCTAGAAGAGCATCAAAGAGACATCTCCTACAACAGAACTCGAGTAAGCGCCTTGTCCAGCCATGTATTATTTTCAGCAAACTCTAATGAAGAAAGCCTCCCACATCAAATTCACTGGGATTTAACTAACAACATTCACAGATGTTATAATGAATTAGAGAGATGGATTATACAATCTAAGGAAATCGTTCTTGACCCCGTTCACATTAATAGCAACCTAAGCTATAGTCTGCCATTCAATATTGGATATCGTGAGTCCTTGCATGCATGCATACCCATGATGCTACAGCCAGAGTTCTTTCTTCCATTTAAATGTTAACTTCTGTTGTTTTATACATACTGCTATGTAGAAATCCAGTGCTTGTACAGTTCTCTCTGATATTTTTTGTCCTTTTCGCTTACACCTGATGAAGTCTATTCCCAGATGAAACTAGTTGTGTATATTAATAAAGTTTAACTCAAAACCTTGGTTTTCAGTCATTAAATAATTTTAATATATTATCAAACCAAGTAAACCTTCAATTTAATAATATATATGGGGAGAGGGTATTAGTAGCATTCATTGTGTAAAAATTATGGAAACAAACTCTCATGTTAGAGCAATTTCTTAAAACTAAGATAAAATCTTATCTTTAAATAAAGTATTTACCAGTCTAACAGGGAGTGTATCTCCATAATTTCTACACATTGAATGCTGACTACTGTGTAAGTATTAAAGAAAGAATATTTAAGTAGCAGTATGAAAAGGCATAACAGACTTTTCATTCTAATATATATTTTCTTGGAGCCTCCGTAGCTCACTCAGTATTGACAAAGCCCTTTGATCGGAAAGACCTGGGTGTGATTTCCATCAGTGACTTGAGGAACCTTTATCTGGTCTCTTTCTACTAAAGGTGAGTTAACCAGTTTCATACTGAGGTGGAGGGTTCCCCCCTGGTAACTCTGGTTTTTCATCCCTCAAAACAGGCAAACTGGTCCTGTGAGCACACACGGCTACAGTCATAAAAAAATGTACTACGGCAAGGAAGGCAACAGGAAACCACCTTACTCATAATCATCTCCCTAGTATGGTAGCATACAGCTATCCCCCACCAGCCATATGATTGAGGGAAGAGGATATATTTTCATAAGAAAATGTATATTGGAATACATGTGAATAAATATTAGTATATTAGAAACATTCTGCCAGTAAGAAATATCCTGCACATCCGCTGAGGACACATATCAAGAATTTGTTGATATTGATGATAAACTTATTCTAATATACATTTTCTAATATTCTAATACATTTCTTGAAGCTCAGAAAATAAATAAATAAATATAATAATTATAATAATAATAATAATAATAATGAAGATTATTCTTCATTCTTATTAATAGTTTATAAGGTTTGGAATAAGAGATGCATCATTATCATCAAATTATATGTACTACCATCCAGGGGGATACTGGGATAGGATTACATAATAAGTTGACATTAATTACTAACTTACCTGATTACTAATACAGTAACTGTCACAGATATCTTTAATGAAACCTGAACAGCTATGCATTATTAGCTTAATTTACATAAAAATGACTGAATACTCATTTCTCATACAATAATCATTCAAAACTGCAACATATTCTTTTCTTATTCTGGAATATGTGCTCTACGTCTTGTGACATTTTGAACTGAAATATTCCCGGTTTGTTTCATGTTCCAAATCTTCTGATGACTTTCAACTGTGAACATTATTTCCATACCTGTTGCCATAGTTTGTTAATTCATTCATAGTTTCCATTTTTTGCCTTTAATAGCATAATTTGCACTCCAAACAGTGAACAGTATGTTGTATGACATGCTGCAATATTCTGTTACTGTTTCGCTTAAACATGTTTTGTACATCTGGTTTGATTTTTGATATTTGTGCTAATTAGGCATATAGAGAAATATGAGGTTTTGACTATGCATGAGATTTCTAACAAAGGAATTGACAAATAATGATGCTTGGAAGATAAAATGTAGGCATAAATGCAAGTAGTAGAGTGCATGCCAGTGATAGCAGTGTGAAAGAGGTGGATAAGTGTAAGATGAGTAATATGGAGGTAGTAGAGATAAAAGCAATGCATTATGATGACAGAAGTCCCACTGTTTTGAAGACTGCTTTATAATACAAAACAGGAAGACCATTTAATAAGTATCAGAAAAGCAATGAAATGAGATGAAATAGTAGAGGAAGAAATAAAAGGAGGGTGCATAAGAACTGAAAATATTGAAAAATGTTTTCAGTTCTGTTGAGTTGAGAGTAAGCTGTGATTGCTACTGATTCAGTGCACATACTATTCAGAAGTGATGTGCATTATGTTGATGTGTGGGATGGTTTTGATGGAAGAAAAGATTTGCACTTTGCAGGATGGATTATACTTACTAACTGTGGAATTTGACATTAGATGCTTGGAGAAATCTTTATTCAGAGACAGAATGAATATATGTAATCAGGGAAGCTATCTCTCACAGAGTAGACCTTGGATGCATGCAAAATTTCATTTATCTTTATTTCTGACATTTCTGGTATATGAACATTCATGTTAACCAAGCTGCCTTGCTGATGCATATTCAAAAACTCTTAAAACCTGTCTGTTTCAAATAAGTAGCTAGAGTTGATTCATCAAACAAATTCCTTACCTCACAATACTTGTCTTGTCTGAGAAAACTAGAGAAGGGATACCTCCCCCCATCTTGGATGGGCCAGGTATCACTTCCATTCAGTCATTCTCTCTCTCTCTCACTCACTGACTTAACAATCTCAGTTTTAGCATTAGTAAATGATATGAAAACAGAAATTATTGCTGTAGTGAGACCTGCTAACATAAGGGAATACCTTTACAGGAATAGAATATAGTGAGTATACAGTGTATTCACTTTATTAACTGTATCTTCCCATAGGGAGGATAGAAAAGGTGGAGGGAATATTGCTAATGATTGTGGAGGGATTAAATAGAAACAGAATAGTAATACTAAAAAAATGGCATTGGTAGTATGAATAATATAAGGACTGGGTTTGAAGCTGTTTGGTGAGAGATAACAAGCCTTAAGCAGATGTGATAGAAGGGAGACTTGTGATACAAGAATACTTGGTCTAGTAATAGCATCTGAAAATTTGTATAAAAGTGGGGTAGCTATTTTGCCACAATGCAGGTGATTATTATAATGAGAAGGTGGCATGAAGCAGTATAGGAGATATGGCCAAAGAATATCTGCAGTCAGCTATATTTGACTGCATTCCTAGTGTTAGGTGAATAAATCAAATAGGCGTTAAATAGATGGGGAATGACAAATAATAAAAAGGATGAAGTGAACAACAATATAGTTTTATTCCTTCCACCTTTGAACATTCTGGCGATATTTGTTGTTGTTTTTTTAAGTCTCCATTTGATTTCAATAATTTTTACTTGATAATTCAATTTTAATTTGTTTAGATAATTATAAAATATATATTCATTTAATTAATTTAAGTCTGCCTGTGGACCACAGGTTGAGAAACACTGGTCTAAAGGGTATAGTATCCACTTATTTACAGTTAATGATACAAACCTGGGGCAAGCGACCCTTCAAGCTGATTTGAACAAACTCATTCTATTAGCAGATGACATAGGTCAATGTTTGCAACTCATTTTGAACTGAGAACATTAATGAAGCCAGTGATGACTTGATGGTGACACTGGACAAAAAAGCGAAACTTTAGAGCTCATTACTAAGGTGGTTAAGTTATCATATCAGATAACTGCAGTGACTAACTCTAACTGAAGAACACTGTATGAAGAAAGATATTATTCTACAGATTACAAGTTTTTGATAAAATCGCACCTGGTCTGCAGTTCTTCAATATGGTCATTTGGATTCTCTGTGGATAGGGAAGACTGTCAGAAATACAGCAGCAAGTAACCAAAATAATATCTGCCTGTGGAATTGTGCATATAAGAACAGATTGAAGAAAGATTATTATTATTTCGGTAACCTCCATGGAGTCAATTGACTCATCATGGGAGGTCCACTCAACCAGCAACATGTCTGTCATGATGAACTTTGAAGTTATTTACACTTAATATTCAAAGTTTGAGAAGTTCCAAAATATGTCGCTTGTTTCTGTACTTAACAGTATAGAAAGTGATATTTGTAGCTTAAATAAGGAAGTAGAACTTAGGCATTTCTAGAAGCTGAGTAATGGTTTTTTTTAGGAAACATATGAGGTCCATATTCTACTCATGGTGTGTGCCGAGTATGTGGAATCAGCCACCACTGAATATTTTGAGTACATCTTCAGTGAATGTGTTCAAGAAAAGATATGATAGATATATTTATACATTGTGTGATCAAGAAGACGTCTTCCCTGGAGGAATTTATTTTTATTTTTTTTTATTACCTTTTTCAGTATTGGTTTTGTAATGTTTATCCTTTTTCTTAAAGATTAGTTTAATTGAGCTTCTCATATATTCAGTTATTTCTTTACTTCCATATTTAGCTTTTCTTTAAAATTCTGACTGATTTCCTTTTTTTTTTTTTTGATGTTTTAAGATTATTGATTCTATTAATTCAATATTTACTTCTAATATTTTCTGATATAAAATAGTTCTGATATTTTTAGTTGTTCTTTACCTTTGCTAGTAATGTTGGCTGAGTGATTAACATATTCACTGTGCAACCAACAGACTGTGGATTTGAATCCCAGTGTGGACATAGATGTTTTGACTGTGTTAGATGGGAGATGAATTTCATTATCCAGTAAGCAGAGCATTGTGAGACCACCATCCAGTTGCATACTGGATGCCTAAAGTAACTTGAAAGAATTCCATGTTTTGGTCTCTAGAGCAGGGGTTCCAGATATGGAAAAATAGATAAGGGGGGAAAATATGGATATATAAATAAACTAGTTAGAGAACAAGAACAAACAGAGAACAATTTAGCAAATTATATATATATTCATTTATTTTTATAATGCAGTTCCCATCCATAAAAGATTTATTTTTATTTTGTGCGTGAGCGAGCGAGCCTCCAGTATGTGTGTGCCGTAGGTAGGCTTTTTTTTCCTTCTATTTTTATTAATTTTATTTTTTACGTAGTCCAGAAACCCTTCTCTAGAGACCAAGCATGAAACTTTTTCAAGCCACTTGTGTCCTATAGTAAGCAGTAGTCTCACACATGGTGATGAAATTTATCTCCTTCCTAAAAGGAGATATAGATATATTTTTTATTTATTTTATTTTATGTGACTTCCACTCAGCATTGCACAGTCCTGATATCAGTTTTGAGGTGACCAAATATGTGTACAGTAGATGGATGCAGTCTGATTAGCACCAATGAAACTAATTCATCTGTATTTCTGCTGGTTAATGTCCTTCAAACTGTTGCAGTAATCCTCAGTGTTTATTACTAAAGAAAGAGCCAAAAGGCTTCATTTCGGCAATGTAATACAAGATTGTATTCTCGTAAGCTCTCAGGTCAACTTATGAAACTTTCATGTTTTCTACAAACATTTTGCTTTGAAATAATGTTGGATTTAATATCCACTTAACCTGTATAATTTTACATTGCCGAAATGAAGCCTTTTGGCTCTTTCTTTAATAATTATTTTTACACACCGACCGAGAGTTCACTTACTAAAAATACATTTCGCTGACATTTTTTTCATTTTCTTAGTACTGAACGAGAGTTCTTGCTCTCTTAGGTTCCTGCTGAGGGCACTTAAGATTTTGGAGGATTTTGCCTGAGAGCATTTTGAGTCTCCAGGGGAAGTGCTTTCCGGTGTGGTTCTTGAGGGACCATGTCAGTGGGTAATTTTCCCTGGAATATGAGCAGTTCTGCTCAGTGGTAGGGTGAGCCTGTCACTGGGCAGAACCAATGCTGAGTTGGACAATCTTTCTGTCACTCGTAGTGAGTGGTCTGGGGGGGATCACCTAATTTTTAGAGAGACCTTTACTTAAACAGTGTCTCTGAAAAGAGCTAACCAGTTCGAAGCTGTCAGGCCAGTGAAACCCTTATCAAATCGACTAATAAAAGGTGAATATATGGATGCTTGGGCAGTGCCCATGTCTTTTTAATAGTCCATACTAAGGCATTTCAGGGATGCCAGAGATTGTATTCTCTTAAGCTCTCAGGTCAACTTACAAAATTTTCATAGTTTCTACAAACATTTGGCTTTGAAATAATGTTGAATTTAATATCCACTTTGCCTATGTAATCCTCTGTGTTGTCTTCATTACCATTGAAACATATCCCCCCTGTATTCCATCATCCTGTTCATTCCAAAATATCTTCCTTCCTTCAGTACACTTCACCAGCTGAAAGCACAATATTGATTTGTAGAGCCCAAAATTCCACTAGCATTCCCACTTATCATTTTATCACCATTCCAGCTTATTCAGATTCTCAGAAAAGCCATTGTAGCACACTCTATCTTTCCTAGTCAACTGAATATCTTCATGTAATCCATGTATAATTCTGGTCTCTAAGCTTATATGTTACTCATTTTGTTATTTCAGCTAATGACAATATAGAAGATTTAATAACTAATTATTAATTCCAATAGTCTTCCAAAGTTAAATTGGCATCATCAAGGGAACCATATATAAGTATTGTTCTCCTGATGATGCCAGTGCACACTAGCATTACATTAGTAAGCGACATTGAGAAAAGATAAAAAACACAGACATGCCTACAGTCCTAAATAGTATCTCCTATTGAGATTGACTGTGTGTTCTTTGCCAGGGACTTTTAATGAGAATTTCTCACATGGGATGCAGCTTGATGCAAGATCCTGTGGTAGGTATCCAAGGCAAGGTCTTCACTGCTTTTCAACCTCATTTGAAGCTGGCTGCCCTCATTTACTCTCCTAAGAATCCACTCCCTCCCCTCTCTGTTCCAAATGTTTACTATTATTATTATTATTACGGGTATCTCCATGGAGTCAGTAGACTCATCGCGGGAGACCCAAACTAGCAAAACAATATCTGTCATATCTCTTCTTGAATTCATTTACAGACGAAGAGCTCACAACTAAGTCAGGCAATGAATTCCACTCATTCACCACCCTCCAGGCAAAAAACCTTGTTCTGACACCTTTGTTAACCGCACTCTTCTTTAATTTCCAGAGATGACCTCTTGTTCTTCCATCACTATCACACAGCTGAAACATTTCCCCTGCATCAATCCTATAAAAACCTTTTAGTAATTTTAATGTTTCTATCATATCCCCTCTTCTTCGCCTATCAACCAATCTCTGCAATCCACAAGCTCTCAATCTATCAATGTAGGGAGCATTTTTTATATCTCTCACCAACTTGGTCACTCTTCTCTGAACCCTCTCCACAGCCTCCTCATCTCCAAGGAATCCAGGTGACCAGACCTGAGCACACTAATCCAAATGTAGAAGTATCAATGCTTTATAAAGAGGAATAATAACTTCTTTATCTCTTGATGTCAGTGTGTTACTCAACAACCAAGTAATCCTATGTGCAATCTTGGACACCTTAGCAATGTGTCCTCTGAACTTCATCTCCCTATCTACCAATACCCCTAAGTCCCTAGCCTCATCAATCTCTTGGAGTACCTTTCCATCGATGTAGTACACAGCTGGTAATCTTTTAATCCCAAAATGCATGACTTTACACTTTTCCACATTGAACTGACATCCATTTTCTTTTGCCCATTTTACCAGCTTATTTAAATCCTCCTGCAAACTTTCAACATAAGCTTGATTTTTATTGCACTACACAATTTTGCATCATCAGCAAACAACTGAATATCTCCCTTTAAGCCGTTTCCTATATCATTTATATACAAATTAAACAACATTGGCCCAAGCACAGAGCCCTGAGGCACATCACTGGTCACCTGCCTCATTCTGGACTCGGCTCCTCCATACACCACCTTATGGTATCTCTCCATGAGCCATTCTCCTATCCATATCACCAATTTAATATCCATTCCCATCTGCTCCAATTTGCATAACAGTGTTCTATGGGGTATCCTGTCAAAAGCCTTAGCAAAATCTAGAAGTACCACTGTGTAGCCAGTTCCTTTGTCCAACTCAGATGTTATTCTATTATGAGTAGTTAATAGATTGCTAAGGCAGGATCTACCTTTAACAAAACCATGTTGGCCTCTATAGAGTATCATATCCTGATCCACCCATTCTTGAATTTTGTCTTTAACCAACTTTTCCAATACTTTTACCACTACTCCTGAGATGGTGATTGGTCTGTAATTTAATACCGCAGTTTTAGAGCTACCCTTATGCAAAGGAACCACTTTGCCTAACTTCCACTCCCTAGGGACCATACCAGAGTTCAAACTTAAATTAAATATCCAAGTAAGAGGGGTTGAAAATTCATTTGCACATTCACGCAACACCCGAGCTGATGTTCCATCTAGGCCTACCGCAGTGTTTGCATTTAAGTTTTGCAATATATTTAATACCTCTGATTCTTTAGCTTCAATTCTCACATTAGGTATTGCTACAGGTATAGAGATATCCTCACTTGGGTGATAGACTTTTGAAAAGTGATCACTCAGTAACTCGACTATTACATCTGATTTTGACACCTCAATACCATCAGCACCCACTAAGGTTTTCCTTCCGAAGTCATTCTTCCTCTTACTTGCCACATAGCGGAAGAATTCTTTGGGATTACCCTTGATCTCTTTGGCTAAGGTCTTCTCATAATCTGATTTAGCTTTTCTTACTATGCTGGTAACCTTCCTAGCTTGAGCCTTGTACTGCTCATGGATGTCCTGATCGCCTTTCTCCTTGTAAATTCTCCATAACATTTTCTTTTTTTGCAGTTCAAGCTTGATACTACTGCTCATCCATCTAATGCCTGCCTTGTTTGACCTCCTGACCATGGGGACACAATCTGATATTGCTTTCCTCAGATACCCGCTGATTTTATCCCAAGCACTGCTAACCTCTTTCCCTTGCAATATGTTCTGCCATGGGATGGCTGCAAACTCGCTCCGAAGCTTGTTATAATTGCCTAACCTGTAGTTCCGTACATACCCCTTCTCAATAGAAAAATCCACAGATTTTGCAACCTCCCAAGTCAATACCACATGATCGCTTTCACAAACTGGAGGTAACGAGGACACCTTACTTATGCATATAACCTCTGAACCAATAACCAGGTCCAACACTCTCACACCATGTGTCCCTTCAGTTATGTGCTGTTTCAAGTAATTATCTCGTAGAAGATGTATGAACTCCATTTCCTTTTTGCTATGTGATATTTCCTCCTTCCAATTGATATCACCATAATTAAAATCCCCCATAATAATCACTAAGCCTTCACTCATTGCACTAATTTGCTGATGCACGAATTCAATATCCCCCCCTCCGTACTCCCTGGCCTATAGCAGCATCCAACTGTATATTTGGTTGCGTTGGTCACTATGTCTCACCAGACTGCCTCAAATGCACTCTCATTCACATGTCTATCATCATGAAATACTACTTTCTTTGGCTGCAACACATCAGCTATCATCAACAGTACTCCTCCTCCTGTTCTATCTTCTCTATCCTCCCTGAAAATACTGTACCCATCACATTCAATTCCAGTGACCACATCTTCTGCTGACAGCCAAGTTTCACTAATGCCTACAACTTTTGGTGAGATTTCACTGACTAATGCCAAAAATACTTCTCTCTTATTTCGAATGCTTCTAGCATTGGTATACAAAAATTGCAGATTCCCTCTAGATCTTGTACCGGCTTTAGAACTGATATATAAGTCACTAACTACCGTAGTCCTATGCCGATTTTTATCCCCTCTATTCTGCAATTTATTCTGCCTATAAGGATCAATAAATACACAATCAGTGCTAAAGTTTCTCTCTCTTACACTCAACCTTTTCAATATTAGTTTCCCTGCCCAATAACTTCAACTTGTTCAGAAAACAATAACTTCTTCAATCGCTTATGTCCTTCCATGTTAAGATGCAGTCCATCTCTAGCATACAACTGCCTTTTTCCTTCAAACACACTCCAAACATCAACAAACTCCAGACCTCTTTTTTTGCACATTCTTGCAATCATATCATTCATTATCATTGCTCGTCTACTTAACTCGTAATTGTCAAAACGAGGCAGCACACACACTATCCTCCCAATGACACTTTTCCTCTTCACAATATCTAATAATGTTCTTAAATCTTTTCCTACCCGATTTATACTACCGCTCAGGTCATTCGTACCCACCATAACTATCATCTTGTCTGCTTCATGCCCTCTCTTTATTGCTAAAGCCACTCTTTCTATTGTCCCATCAGCCAAGCACTCCTCATGCATACCACTCTCCATACCCTTAATCATAGAATCACCATATATTTTACCACTCTTAACTTCATTCAAGTCCACACTCATGGACTCATTCTCTACGCTATTCAGCATGACTCTCCCAGCTTCATTACTCAACTCTCTATTACTTACCCCCCCCACTCTCACTACATCTCATTTCTTCTAGGCCACTGGTGGTTTTATTTTGTTGACTCCCAATCACTCCCATACTATTTATTACTGAATCATTCACCAAAGACTCACCCATATGTAATCCTGTTCTAGTTACTTCAGCTAAAGTAATCTCTATAGTCCTAATTTCTCTGTTTAACACATTAAACTCAGCTTTAACTTCCAGTATCTCCTTACCGATCACTTCCACTTCCTCATGAAGAAGATGAAGGTCATTTTTCATTTTCATAAACTCCCGCCGAAGTTCTTCCGCTACGGTCCCGATATCAACTTCCATTCCTAAACGCTCCAGCCTATCCCGACACTTCTCACATACGTCGACATTTTCGTTCTTCTCATTTTGCCAGACCGACCACAGATCCTTCATATTTTTCGGCGCATACATGTAGCAATTTCCGCAACGCATCCATTGCAAAAAATCTAACGCTGAGCCAGCCTTTCGTGTAGTAGTAGTAGAAGTCCTGCGTGCTGCTGACGTACGTTTCTTGTTGGACGCCATCTTTACATGTTGATATAGTGAAGCAAACGGCAGTGAAAACACAATATATACAACACAGTTCTAAACAATAATACCACTGAAGGACACTTGTATCTAACCGATGCACAACTGCAGCACAATTTGTGACAAAAAGCCACACTATATTTAACTTTAAAAACACATTTTCTAGACTAGCTAAACACGACCGCCACATTTACCAAGGACACTAGCACCACACTAGTTACAAGATTCCATGTTCTTGCAACTTATCACATTATGGTCAAACTGTAATATCTACCAACATCCACCTTGATGAATACAAGAAATATATATGCCACCATGCTTATATCAAGTCAGGCCTTGCTTACTATGCTTTGGATGCCTTTCACCAAATCAGATGGATAAAAACTACTATATGCCACTGCAGCCAATACAAACCTGAAAAACTTTTTTAGAATCAGCAGCAGATTCAAAAAATCAGCCTGATCTAAATAAATATGTTTCTACTAAACTTCCCAAGATTTGGGAAACATTAACTCTTGGGCCTCCTGTCCAACAACTAAGTCTAGCCAACAGCATCCATAGAGGATGCCCTTCATAGGACTTTAGTCTTCTAATCTAACTTCTCCACTTATTGTGTTGTGTGTGTTATTACATTTTTAATATTGTATCTCTTACAATGTCTCTGAGATGGAGGCAAAATATAGGAATGATTAAACTTGTGTTTAATCATTTTTCTGTGCTGTATTCGTTCCATTAAATCAAACTATGAGTTTAAACCAGCACCTAAGCTTAAATACTCATTTCTCTCCCCAGTACTTTGTAACTTACCAGACCCTAAGTGTCATATGTATATGATGCACATTTCTGGTTTTTTCACCAATCAGTTTGTGTGTGAGTGAGTGACAATTTCTTATGACTATGTCAATCTTTACTACATGCCAAAATGATGGCTTTGTATTCTTTTACCTAAACAACAGTGTATATATTTCAACATATGCATATATTTGCCTTTAATTAGTACATTTTTAAGGTAGACTTTATATATTTGATGTTTAACACTGATTTGTCATCATAATTTTTTTCCATGGAATTTACTCTCCAAAGAGTGCAGGATCGCTTCTGATTTTTGATCACCAGTTATATTCCAGTAAATTTATTACTCCTGCACTGAACATAAAATAATTGAAGTTGAGATATCAGTCCTCAAACTGAGATGGTAAGGATTTCTTTTTCCATTGAAAAAAAAATCTTTATTGGGAAAAATGTAATTTAAAAATAACATATAGTATACAAGATCTTACATCTTTAGCTGCCCTATCTTTAACTCTAAATAACCATTAACTGAATATAAAATCAAAAAATCATTTAATTAATATTCGTAGGTTGATTTTAATTTCATTCTCTAACTTTATTTCCATATATGGTTCTTTTGTTCTTGTTGCCCCCCCCCCTCCACCTTTTTGGAAATTATTCCCAGTGCTCCTCTGGTAGAGCTGTTTCAACAGTTTATATGTCCCAATCATATTTCCCCATAATTTCATTGCACAGTTGACTGTAGACTTTTCCTCAGAGCCTTTGTACAGATGCCATTCTTTCAACTTACCATCAAACTTAAAACTCCACAGTTGACTGTAGATTGTTTTCCTCAAAACCTTTTTGTATTAAAAAAAAAAAAAAATCAGTGGATTTTCGTTAATACCAAAAGACTCTGAGATTTCTTTTTTGGTCCTGCACTCCTAATTATTAGTAACATCCTTAGGATTTTTTCTGTTAATATTAATTTGTTAATAGACAGATTTAATGCTGTGTCTATTTGATTACATAATACTGAAGTCTGTTAAGGAGTTTTAAAGTGAAGTTATAGGCTTCTTTTAACTGAAATATAGTTAACAGTAATTTGAATAGACAAGAGAATATCAGGAATGATAATGTAGAGGCTAGATGGAAGAAAGTTAAAATATTCTTAACATTACAGTAGAAAATGTTTTAAGATATGCTAAAAGAAAGAAAGGAGAATGGTTGTCGTTGGAAACTTGGAGACCAATTGATGAATTAAAAGATAAAATTATGTGCAAGAAATCCCTTCTGAGAAGAAAATGAGCTTAAAGCTAATTTATAATAATATAAATTTATTTAAAATGTTATATTATGTAAAAGGCTTAATTAAAAATGCCAAGAAAGATAAATACTAGTGATTCAAGAACTAGCATCGAGGACACAACTTGCAGACAGGTTGAACAGTTATATGGTATTATAAGATGACTTTCTGGTGATGCTCTGCAAAAATAATGTCCTGGTGAATGATCTTAAAATGGAAAAATTCTGGTGTAAACAGAAGAACAACACTTCATTCAGATCTTAAGTAACAGCAGTGATAGAATACAAGAAATAAAAAAAGGAGCAGGTGTATTAAAAATTGATACCAGTCCATCATCTCAATTAGAGATTTTTTTTAAAAAAAAAAAAAGAGCTATTTAAGCTCACATCACAGATATTATAGATATACTCTATCTACTGTTCAAAGATATTAGAGGAGGAGACAATTTTTAGTGATTTGAATACAGGGATAATAGTAAAAGTACCAAAAAAAAAATGTGATTTAGGAAATTATAATAATCAGAGAGACATATACCTGCTATGTGTTATTAGCAGAATTTTTTTGTAAGATTATCATTTCAAAAATGTTTAATATTTTAAGTGAGGCCACGAGAATACAGCAGTATCGTTTTAGGCCAAGTAAAATTTTTGTAGATCACATAAACACCTTAAGGCAGTGATTTTCAACATTTTTCATAATATGGCACACGTAGGTTAATTATTAAAATTCTGTGGCATACTAAAAATATATTCTTTTAATTTTTTTGATGATCTGGCAAAAAAGAGGCGCAATTTTGAGTGATTTACACATATTACTATTATATTAATAATAATAATTACTTATCCTTTTTGCTCCAAAAAAATGTAAACTATATTTTTGACATTTTGAGTAAGAAAAACAATACTCAAAATTATTTTTAAAAATTTTTATTGATTTTTTCAAATGAATATTAAATGTATTAAATAATATACATACTTGCAGTTAATTTTAATGAGATCTGAGCTTGATGTTGTTTCAGAATGTCTTTTGTGCGAGGTCAAATTTTAGATGAAGTTATTTGTGAACACACTTATCAAAAGATTAAAGCTAATTAACACACAATTTTAAACTGATTCACCAACTGTAAGTTTCGTAAAATATAAATAAGGGAACTTCAGGTGCAGATGACCAGACGCTAATAAATAAATGCGCAAATAACGACATTATTTCTTTCAGTTAATTTGTTTTCACAAAACATGGCACACCGGTTGAAAATTGCTGCCTTAAGGGATAAAAGGCTATTAAAGAAATGAAAAATAGAAAAGCTGCAGGATATGATTGATATCACTACAGAAGTTTTAAAAACTGACATCATACTTATTACAGATGTCTTCTATTCAGTATTCCAAGATAATGGGGAAAAGAGAGGTCACTTACCAAAAGAATATCATGGAAAATAAAACTCTTGGAGATCTAGATTATGAATGCTATATATGAGTAATTGCTCACAGACATGTAAATATCCAAAATAAGCAAAATACATTACAAGAAACATCACTAAATTAAGTTACTTCAAAAAGCTCTAGTTTCCCTGATTCTGCACATCCACTTTCACTTCATTCAACAACACTTTTTCCAGTCTCCGAACACCAAATCCATTCAGATGCAAACTATCCTTTTAGTATAGCAAGTCCTTTTGCCCATCAAACTCACTCCATACCACTTCCCCTGCATAACGAAAGCATTGAGTCATTTGCTATTATGGCCCTCCTTCTCAGCTCTGCTTTGTCGTACCATGGCAACAGACTCACTATCTTAACTTTCACTCTTTTCTTTTGCTACTTACTTACTACTTACTACTACCTACAGTAATTCTTTCATGTCCTCTGTCATGCCATACTTTTCTTCTTTTAAAGCATTCATTCCAACCACTATGATTATTTCTTTCGCCCTGCCATTTTATGCTCTATATTAGCCTCACTAACATTATTAACTTTTTGCACCCGGAAAGCATGATTTTGTCAAACTCTCATCAGTCACATCTTTTATGATCAAATCGTCACTCTCACTCTCAGTTATGGACTGAGAGTGAAAGTTGATCTCACTCTCAGTCCTATCTAGCATTACATCACACACATTTTCAATTATATTCTGAGTTCCATCCACTACTTCAGTCTCGCAACCTGAGACACTTTTGATCCTCGCTCTCATAGCATTTTCAGCACACTTTCCGACCACTATCACTTTCAAACCAAATTCCAGCTACCTTCAGTAATTCATACATTTTGCAGACATTGCACTGCATGAAGTCCTTTTGATTAAATTCTTTAAACAATGACTCCTTGGGTGCCATTGTTCTGCTTCACATCGATGCCATGTGCTACACATCGTAACTTACTGTGCAGAAGACTAAATTAACAATATTTAAAACCAAACTTTTAATTTAACTAACTCCACCATACAGTCTAATTCTAACACAATTTTTAAACTGGAACGCTATTTTTGAAAACTAAACAACTAAGCTTTCAAAGTTCTCAAAACACAGTCATACTATGATATGTCACCTCTAAAGCAAAGTCCATTTTCGATGTTTAATTATAACTCAAGATCAAATTGACCGATTTTCATAATGTCTTCACCAATAGATAGAGGAAGTCCCATAGATTATGTTCATTTTCATCGATGTATACCTCCAGATTATGGAGCAGTGATGTTTTTTTTTTTTATCACCCTCCATGCCCCCCCCCCTTTTGTGTGTGTTCAACTAAATGTACTGGCTGAACTGTAGAAAATAGACACATACTATGTGTGACAAAAATGTAGATCTTGATGAGATCTACAAAAAACTCCGCGACAGCATATGTCTATCTTCTGCAGGTAATTTACAATATGCAAAAAATCCTAGAGTGTCAAGGCACGATGCACTATTGAAGCAAATAAAGTGGCCAATTCACATTGATAGGCACTGTATGGATGGGAGAGGCTCACCCTGCTCAGGCAAGAAACCTTGGCCTAACATGAGAGCTGGCATGAGTCAGAAGCATTCCATTCATGGTATACACTCAGTGAATAGCTCACTTTACTGTATTGTAGTTTAACATTTAAAAAATCATAGTGTGCAAGGCATGATGTGCTATTGAAGCAAGTGAAGCACCAAGACACATTGGTAGGTGCACTATGGAGGGGAGAGGCTCGCACTGCTCAGGTGAGAAACCTTGGTGTAACATGAGAGCTGGTGTGAGTCAGAAGCATCCCGTTCATAGTATACACACAGTGAATAGTTCAACGAATGGTAATAACGAAAGAACTTCGTTCTTTCGTTATTACCATTTATTATTATTACTATCATTATATTAATATCAGTGTTTATTACTAGTTTTCATTATTAGATTTTCAGTAGTTTTTATAATTTTTTGTAGGTATTTTTTTTACAATATGCCACAAAAAAGAGAAAGTTCTATAAGTCGCTCAACTCCTGTGACAAGGCATTGAGACTAAATAGACAGAGTGAAATTATTGAAGTTTCTTCGAATAATAAGGAACGATCTGCTTTCTGTTACAATTGTAGTATAAGATAATCCACTGATTCAACAGTTGCAATCACTGTAAAGCACTTAAAATGCAGACATGAATCTCCTAGAATGTGTTGTTGTTTGAATAACTAAATGAAATCAGAGCTCCTCCTGAACCATTATCACTCATTACAAATGCAACACCCACATTCTCATCATTTATTGAAACTATTCAAGCTTACAATTCCCCATTTCAAATGGCATCATTTGGTGCAAAGCAAATAGTTTAAAGCGAGTTCATGCCTACTTTCAAGGTGCAAGGTCAAGTGTACCATTTCGCTGGAATTATTTATTTCATTTCAAACCTACATGAACAAGCAGCTTTCGGCTGTAGACAGATCATAAGGTTTAACTCAGAAATTGTATTTCATTTACAAAAGTTACATCAACATAACATATATATATACACAAACTTTTAAGCTGGCTATAGAGAATGCTAACAATGTGCAAGAACCAAGACTGGCCATACATGCAAATCGGGTACTGACAGGATATCATGCAGACAGATTCAATGTGCCTACAGCTAATGAAGTAGCAATTGTCATCACTGGGCAAGAATTTAACCGCAGTGACATAATCTCACATAGTTGTATCGATAGACTGAAACAGATATACAAGACGCATAGAGCCTGTGATGCACTCCAATATCCACTTTTATTTTGCAGAGGAGCAGATAGACATTACATTGATTTCCCACAAATGAATTCAGGAAGAAGCACTTAGAAG
Source organism: Typopeltis vanoorti (assembly GCF_054136105.1). NCBI lineage: Eukaryota > Metazoa > Arthropoda > Arachnida > Uropygi > Thelyphonidae > Typopeltis > Typopeltis vanoorti. Next base: position 81,980,000 of record NC_143558.1, read on the forward strand.
TAGAATAACATTTCATCAATTAATTTTTACACGTATTGCATCATGGGATGGATGGAAAATTTAAATCCACTGCGTAGATACAGTCAACTCATCAAACAATACTGGGTTGACATGTATGCTATAATGATCTGAGAACATCTCGCATACATAAGTTTAAACCAAAGTAAACTTCAAGTAGAAAATTAGTAGAATCTCTGATGGATTGTGTGCTGATGAAAATTCTTCAAACATTGGCCATTCTCAAAACACAGTCATACTATGATATGCCACTCTAAAGCAAAGTCCATTTTCGATGTTTAATTATAATTCAAGATCGAATTAACTGATTTTGATAATGTCTTGATATACTTGCATACATATTTGATAAATTTCATAATAATAATCCCTGTTAATAATAATAATTAATAGTTCCTATCATAATAATAATAATAATAATTATTATTATTATTATTATGTGACACCTCCAGGGAGTCCAAAGATTCATCGAGGGAGAGTATGCCAACAGCATCAAATGACTGAAACCCTTCCAACTACTAACCATGCTCAAACTTGCTTAACTTTTTGCATGAGCCATTAGTAGCAGAGGCTCTACCAACCGACCAACCTTTTCCATGAAAATACTCAGGATGCAGTGGTTTATGTTAGAGCGTATGGTGGTACTGACCTTTTCATACCCTTTATGTGCAACAGTAATTAGCCAGAGATTTTGGAAAATTTGTTACCCGGTAATAAGACTTATGACAGGAATGACATCATTGCAAGAGTTTTTCACAGCAGGCTGAAGAAATTGATGATTCTCTATCACAAAGCACAAGATTTTTGGAGTGTGGAAGTGCTGTATGTATTCAGTAGAATGGCAAAAAAGGGGATTGCCACACACACATATACACGCACTCATATTGATTTGACTCGAAGATAAAATCAGGCGTCATGAAATCGATTCCATTATAAGCACCGAGGAAGCTTTTCCTCAACGTGACAAGGAACTGTTCAATATCATAACAAAACATATGGTGCACGGTCCATGCAGACCTGTTAATCCAAACTCACCATTCATGACGACAGGAAAGTGCACAAAGAGATATCCAAGATCATTTATCAGTGAAACTCAAACAGGTGAGGATGAATATACATGATATCATCGATGTATTCCTTCAAATGGTGGTTGAATTGCTACCATACATAATAACAACCAAGGAACTTTTGAAATTGATTATCACCATATAATCTCATTTTGTCGTGAACCTTTAATGCACATATAAATGGTGAAATTTATCAAATATGTATGCAAGTATATCAACAAGGGCTCAGACCATGCTACATTCTGTTTGCAAAATAAACATAGTGAAGTAGATCTCTACCAAACCAGACGATACATCAGTGCCTCTAAAGTCATTTGGCAGATTTTATCTTTTGATATTCATGAGCACCATCCAACCGTAGTTTATCTCGAAAATGGTCAAAGAGTATACTTCACAGAAAGTAACACGCTCAGCAAGGAACACAACATTAACAGCCTTTTTTTAGGCTATGCATCAAAGATAATTTTGCCCAAACACTGACTTATAACAAGGTACCTACATACTACACCTGGCATCAAAACAAATTTCAACAAAGAAGGCAGGGTGCCAACATGGACAGTTACCCTGGTATGTAAAAGAGCAATGCTCTAGGTCATGTTTATAATGTACATCCCAATAATACTGAATGCTCTTGATGCGTGTGAAAACCAAAACCTAAGAACAGTAAATGGTGTGGTATGTCCAGCATCCCAGGATGCATGTAAGGCTTTGAATTTGATAGATGATTCTCACTGGTCCAATTATCTTAGCAATGTAATAATTTCAAACTCACCATCATCTTTGTGCCTTTTGTTTGTTGCAACATAGTCAATCATGTTGGTTCACTGCAATATGATTGAACCTCTATTGCAGCGGTGGCCAACCTTTCATAGTTCATGCGTCAATTTTTTTTTCATTTTTTAGTTAAGATGCGCCATACAAACTTATACCACTTTTCAGCCCTTTTAAAATATGGTAATATGGATATATTTAACAGTTATGCATAAAATGATTTATTATATATATGGTAATATAGACACCTTTAGCAATTTTAAATAAAATGATTTCATATAAAGACAAGATAAACATTAATTATTTTATTGAGACTTTTGAAATTGCTTTGCTTTGCTTTTGCTAAGCTTGTAATGTTAGGAGTGAAATCAATTACAGAAAGCATCAAACAGTTTTTCAAATTTGAATCAGTCAGTCGGGACCATAGTTTGTTCTTAATCATTTTCATTGATGAAAATGCTTGTTCGCATCTGTATGTAGTTATAACTACATAATGACAGATATAACTCTGAGCAAATTTTCTGAGTTCTGGAAAATGTTCACAGGGCAACGATCGCCAGAAATTAATTATATCAGAAGCATCTGGGAGTGATGGAAGTTTATTATATTTCATTTTCAATAATGAATTGGTTTTGAGATCAATAAATTCCATTTGTATGTTACTAGGCATCATCAAGATTTTTTGTTCAGTAAGCTAAAAGGGATTTATAAATGCAAGTATGCAGTATTTTTCGGCAAAATTGCTAAAACGACTGTTAAAGGACTCTTGCAATAATCTGATTTTCTCGGTATATTCTGTAAAGTTGCCATTATATTCAACAGATCCACTATGTTCTTTTAAATGTGGAAATTGACTTAAACCCCCGTTTTCTAACTGGGGGAGGAACAGTTTTAATTTCATTTTGAATGCACTGATGTCATTTACTAAGCTGGAAAACAATTTGTTCTTGCTCTGCAGTTTCATATTTAGATCATTGAGGAGGCTGGTAACATCAACTAAAAATGCTAAATCAAATAGCCATTTCTCATCACACAACAGGGCTTTTTCCTCATGCAGCTCATCCTTCTCTTCCAGAAAATTATGAACACTTTCTTTCAGCTTCCAAAATCTACTGAGAACGTGTCCTTTAGAAAGCCAGCACACCTCACAATGATGGATGAGATCACCATATTCCATATCTAGCAATTCACAATATTCTCTGAATCCTCTTCTGTTTAACCCTCTTGCTCTAATTTTATTCACACACTTTACAACTGGTATCATAACATGCTTCAAATTTAGAGATTTTCCACACAGATTCTTCATGTATAATATAGTGATACTTTAGAGAGAACGACCTAAAAACCTTTCAAGTAAAGTTTCAGTCCCAGAAACTCTACCTACCATTGACAGTATTCCATCAGTGCAAACACTGATGAGCTTACTAGAATCTAGTTGTTGATTTTCTAGACATGACTTTACTTTTTCAAATATGTCTGACCCTCTGGTTTTTCCATGAAATGACTCAAGACCGATAAGTTCTTCAAAGATGTTAAAATTACCATCAATTCCTCTTATAAAAATGCTTAATTGGGCTACATCACATATGTCAGCAGATTCGTCCAAGGCTAAAGAAAAGAAAGAACAAGCATGAACATGGTCTTTCAATTGCTCAGTAACATCATGGGAAAGTTCTTCGATGCATCTTGTAATTGTTTGCTTGGACAGAGCAATTTGGTTTACTTTTCTTTCAACATTCTTATCACCAAGACATTTTGCAAATTTTTCGAGACAGGGCTTAACAACTTCCTCTCCATCAGAGAAAGGCTTGTGTTTTTTAGCCAACACAAAGGCAATTTCATAAGACCCCTCCAGCATTGTCACACTTTCACAACTTCGTTTCACAAATATATTTTCTCTTTTTTATTTCATCCTTTTTCTTTCTTAACTACGTGTTCTTTCCGCAACTCAAACCCAGGAACTAACTTTTTCTTCTAATTCAGCTTGATGTTTTCTATAGGGTCTATTGTTAAGATCATGTCTTCTATTATCTGAGAGAGTACTTTCACAAACAATGCACAACGGTTTTCCTGAAGGACCTGCAATAAATAAGAACTCATTTTCCCACAATTCATTAAACTGGCGCTTGCTATCACCTTTTGCTTTTCTTCTGCTCATTTTCTTTTGCAAAGTAATGGGTAACTGACTGTAAAAAAAAATTATTTCAAAAAGTAAAGCTTATTATTAAATAATTTATTTAAATTATTTTATCAGTATAAACATTATGAACATTCAAAAACAGTTCTACAAGTTTAAGATAAGATTCCTGTTTTCATGAAGGCCTAATACAGTTCTATAAGTTTAAAAATCATATATATTTTTTTTCATAGAGAGTTTTCGTCTCTCTCTCTCTCTCTCTTAATATATTATGTCCAATGAAATACGAGATTGCTTCCTGCCATAAAACACTCGATCAGCTGGCAATCACACACACAACCAACATCCTCATTATGAAAGCTTTGCTGATGATCAGTTAAATTTTAGGAATAAACCTACTATATGTAAATAAAAAGGAAAGATATTATATAAAAAAAACATAAAACACACACATAGAAATATACAAATAATTGCAGGTTTCAGTAATCAGCAAATTAGGGGAGCCGGCAAGAACTTGACATATGCGTTCAAAATGAAAAAAATTTATTTTTAAATTTACAAAACCATATTAAGCCTTCATGAAAACAGAAATCTTATCTTAAACTTAAAGAACTGTTAATAAAAGCAAATAAGTTCGAAAACACAGAATTGTTCACTCACATTGAATCAGAAGTTCATTGAACGTTATGACACGAGAGTCGGCTGTAAACTAATTGAGTAACTGGTGACACATGTCAGCATTTGCCGGTGCCTGTTGCGTCAAGATCAAACAAGTATAATAAGTGTGCACTCTAGAATTCAGTGGTAGAATAAGTGTGTGTTTATATATATATCTATATATATATATATAAATCGTAAAAAAATTTTTTTTAATTTTTCTCTGGGGTTCAGTGCACCACTTCTAATCATGCAATGCGCCGCCATAGGTTGGCCACTCCTGCTCTATTGCTATGGTCAACTTGCAAAAATCATTTTTCAGAAAATATCTTACACCAAGAAAGTTTTGCTCATTCTCAAGCTCAGTTTAATGAAGCAATGTATAAAATGTATATAAAATAAAATATATATTAAAAATTTTGCTCTTCTGATACCAAACCGTCCTTTGCCTCTAGATACAGATTTACTCCAGAAAACCTCTATAATTTCAATGAGCTTCAGGAATTAAGTTGGCATGAACAATCATTAAATTCAGGTCAAGCTGAAGTTTTTCACAATGTCTTAACAAGCTGTGAAAATCATTCAGGGAAGCTGTTTTTCTCGGACCTCAGGTGGTACTGGGAATCCATTTTTTTACCAAATTTGTTATTAGCTAAGTTGAGAAGCCAAAGTAAAATTACTCTGGCTGTGGCATCCTCAGGTATAGCAGTTGCTCTATTGCAAATTGGTCGAACTGCTCATTCTGCTATGCGCAATATATCAAAAAAGTAATTTGTCAAACTTATTACAAAAAGTTTCTTTGATTGTTTGGAATGAATGTACAATGTCCCATAAAACTCTGTTGAAGCAGTCGACAGTCCTGTGATATTTACAGTTCCTGGTATTGGAGAAATTGTCTTCATTCCTTTAATACTCCTCATTCCTTCAGACTATCCATTTGCATTCAAATGGTTACAATTTCCAATTAGAGTTTGCTTTGCAGTGATGATTAATAAAGCCCAAAGACAGACCTTGAGATATGCAGGTTTAGATTTAAGAAGTGAATGTTTTGTACACAGGCAGTTATATGTAGCATGTTCTCGAGTTAGCAGTCCTGAGAATTTAATTATTTTTGTCAAGGATAATGAAAATTCTAATGTTGTTCACAAAGAAGTGTTATAATGCTCTCAATTATAGACCATGATGAAAGCACCAGCACCAAATACTTGAGTAAATGCCTTGAAGTGAGCCACTGGCAGTATAAGTTCACCTTGGTGAAATGGGAGAGCTCAGCTAGTAATATATATTTGCATGCTATTTATCCTGAATAAATTTATTGTACAAAAAAAAAAAAAAAAACTAAATACTTGATTTTATAACAAAGCTTTATAGAAAAATTCCAAATTTTCATCAAGTTCTCACCTAACATAAAATCCCAACTTCTTTCATTGTTGTTTGTGTCTATAGCTGAATGTGTTTGGAGCAGTCCCAAGTCCATGTGTTTTGCAGGGTTTGAAGCTTGTCAAGGCAGAATGTCAAATTTCAAGGAATATTTAAAAAAAAAAAAAAAATTATCATTATTGAAGTTCTAGTTGGGCTGATGATTAAATTCGTTTGTGAAAATTTACATTCACTTGATAATATTAGTTATTTTGCTCAGAGTGTTACGAGTTTTCCAGAACCATCCTTTCAATTAGGTATTCATGAAATCTATGGATTATATCTATTTCATTTAATTGAAATCTAATTGACAGTTCAGTAACTTGATTCTTGCTAAATGTCTGTTGAAAGGTTATCTCTAAGATAATGTTTCCTTAACAGGATGAGTGCAATGGTAATGCTGCCAAATTTAGCAGTTTCACTAATAAGTAATCTTTTTAGTAATTTTTTAAATGTTCTGTAAAAAGCTTTCAGATCAGTTGGAGAATTATTTTTATAATCTTTCCTTTGAACTGAAACTTCCTGAAAAGGTAGAGTTTTCAACATTTTGCAGCCTTTATAATTCATTAAAAAAGTTATATTATTATTATTATTATATTAATAATAATAAATTATTATTATATTATTATAATAATAATAAAACTCAGCTGGCCTGGTTGGCCAAGTGGTTAGCATATCTGCTCTCCAGCCAAAAGGCTGCAGGTTCAAATCCCACCTTGGACATGGATGTTTGTGATTGTTTGTGAAAATATTAGTGGTGGTGGAAGGTAGATGGTGTTGGTGGAGACGGAGAGTCATGAAGTAGATGCCCTCCCTAGATGAGTCTTCAGATTCCCTGGAAGTGTCAACAATAATAATAATATTATTATTACTATTACATGACACCTCCAAGGAGTCCAGACACTCATCGTGGGAGGGCAAACTACTTCACTACACACAACTTGCCTTCTCCCTTATTTTATCATCCAGCTATTGCCATCAATACACAATGCCTTCTATCCACCACCAATATTATTTTTGTCTCTAAATTGCATGTATTCTCACGGCCATTTGCATGCAAATAGGACGGCAAACCTGAGTTTCCAGTAGGAAAAAACCCTACTACCTCCATATGAGATCGACTAAGTCAATCACCTTCAATTGAAAACGTCTCTCATCACAAGATGAATCAAACTCATCTTTTTTAATTGAGAGGTGCAATGTCTCATTATTCTTCTAATTGTGCTACAGATGCACTTAAGCTTAAGTTTGTAGAACAGCTTCTGTTTTGCTTTGTACAGATGCTTAACATGCTTCTGCAAGGCCAAGCTCTACTAAGATAATTCTTGAAGATTATCACACATATCTAATATAAAGTTTTGACTAATTTTTTTTCCTGTAATATTTCACATGTGCATCTGTCTTTTTAATCTTGCATTGAATCATACTTTGCATCTCTAACATGTTTCCTAAGGCCTTGTTAAATTCCAAACAGCTTATGACTGGAAATCCCTTCGACTCATGTGCCTAAAATTTGGCCAATTTTCAAAATTCAGTTTTCAGCAGGTTTTCGTACACTTTCATCTCTGGTATTTTTAGGTGAAACATTGTGCACAGCATAATATTTATCAGTAAAGGGCTTAAATCTCCTCTAACTTAACTGTTTCTTTTACCAACAGATTTCTCATGTTTTCTCATCTAGAAGTATTTAATCTTCACATAATGAAAGAAGGAAATTTTTCCTTCATTAGTTCAAAGGAAACTAAAATTTTATTACTCGTGTGTGTTTATGTCACATGACCATCACACATGACATCACCTGAGTTTTTAAGCTGTCTTACAGCATTCCATATGACAGTAATGCAAAGAATCAAAAATTCTTTTGCTGCGACACTGTTTAGTTCAACCAAGTCCAGAAATGAATTTATCCTAGAATGTTCATCATTGTCTAAGACATAAAGTTGAATGTTTGTGATTAAAGTAGATATATATACATGAGTGGTCTGAAAAGTTCTCGGTCTCGATCATAGATGGCAACACTATCGGCAACATTTTTTTTCTACGTTGGTACATCAGTCATAAGCATCCATGTGAAATTGCAAGTCCTTCTATCAAGTAGTTTGTTTTATACAGCTGTCTGAAGCAAAAGTGCTGTCTGTATCCCTTGAAATGGATAAAATTGAGTATTATGCAGTTATAAAATTCTTTGTAAAAGAAGGTTTAATGCCAAAAGAAATTCATTCGAAGTTCATAAAAGTTTATGGGCACTCTTCTCCTCCATTTTCGACAACTAAGAAATGAGCTAATTTCTTAATTTTAAACATGGCTGTACCAGCCTTGAAGATGATCCACATGAAGGACATCCGAAAAGTGTAACAGCACCAGAAATCATTGATCAAGTGCACGATATGGTATTGGATAACCATCGAGTCAAAGTGCTTGAAATTGCTGAGACTATAGGCATTTCAAAAGAATGTGTAGGATATATTTTGCATGAAGAATTGCAAATGAAAAAGCTTTGTGCAAGATGGGTGCTGCACTTGCTCACAGCAGATCAAAAACGCACTCGCATGAAAATCTCTGAACAGTGCTTGAAGCGTTTTAACAAGAATAAAACTGATTTTGTGCGTCAATTTATTACTATGGATGAGACTTGAATTTACCCTTACACACTTGAATTCAAACTGCAGTCAAAACAGTGGACAGTAGCCGGTCGTTTGACACCAAAGAAGACAGTCAGTTCCATCAGTAGGAAGGGTCATGGTATCGGTGTTTTGGGATGCTAAAGGCATTTTGTTTATTAATTATCTTGAAAAGGGTAAAACAATAACCGGGGAATATTATTCTGATCTTTTAACCAGACTAGACAAAAAAATTCGTGAGAAAAGATCCGGTTTGCAGAAGATAAAAATCATCTTTTATCAGGACAATGCACCTGCTCACAAAAGTGTTTTGGGAATGGAAAAATTAAGGGATCTGCACTATGAATTGTTGGGACATCCACCCTATTCCTCAGATTTGACTTCCTCTGACTTCTATCTCTTCCCAAAACTAAAACTTTTCCTCACTGGCCAACATATTTCTTCGAATCAAGAGGTGATTGCAGCTGTGGAGGGGTATTTTTCAGATCTTACTGAGAACCATTACAGGGACGGAATAATGGTCCGGGAGCATCGCTGGAATAAATGTATTAGTCTTAAGGAAGATTATGTTGAAAAATAAAAATAATTTTGAAATTATAAATTCATTTATTCGTTGTTAGGCCAATAATCATGTAACTGTAGAAACATTTTAAAATTGCAATTTTAAAATGTTTCTACAGTTACATGATTATTAGCCCTTGTCCTCAAAGCACTTGTCACAAAAGGTGACAAGTGCTTTGAGGATACTACTGGTTTGAAATCCAATGATATATCATCATGTTTATTTCATTCTTGTGTTGTTTTGTATCAAGTAATGTTAAAAATTTAATACAAATAATTGCTAACACTTTCTGCGTGTTTCATTATTCTTACCCATCAGTGTTTTTCAACATTCATGTGATCACTAGTGCTATTTTGTCCATTTTTACAATGTGTCTGCCACTGTCTACCACTGCTCCCATATCTCTGGCATCATCAATTGCTTGCAGTGCTTTGCGATTAGTGTACCTAATCGGAATGTAATCTCTTGTAATCTCCTCATTCCAGCATCCATTTACTTAAACTTTGAGACAATAAACAGGCAGTTGTTATCCTTTTCCTACAACAATATATGTACTATTCAGTTAGTTTTACTATTAAATTACTTTCCAGTGATAAAGATGTAATAGTGATGGTTCTGTTATCAAGCTGCATGTAGATAAATTGAATGCTATCTGTAGAATTTAGTAAATAGGAACAGAAGTGATATCATTGAGATTAAAATTGCTGAGATGAATATCAGATAAATACTTGCAAGATGGTCTTGTTTTAACTCTGTTTTGTTAGAAATTGGCATACAGCCAGTCTTCATCTTTCGTCAACACTAGAGTTCATTGAATTTCTGCTGCTTTGTGCTAAGTGAAAGGCAAGGTGCCTAATCCTAATTAATTATTTATTTGTTTGTACAATTATGTTTCTTATGTTGAGTTTTGATTTGCTCTAGGACTTGAAACATGAATTTCTTTTGGGAAAATATCACTCTTTGTAATTTCTTTTGGAAAAAGCAATAACTCTGAAATTGTGAATATTTTCCTAGAAAAAGTTCTTATTATTGATAAAAATCAAATCTTTGTAGATCCAGCATCACAGTATTTATGCCCTGTAAGCACCATATATTCAATTCCTTCATCTCTATATTTTATAGACTAAGTGATGTGAAACTGACAGTCTATTTCTTAAATTCTTTTTCCACATGTACAGAAAAAAATTGTTTTAAAGTTGATAAAAAAAGTAACCAATAAATTGCTGCATACTTTCTTTTTTAATGAGCAAATTGTTTATATATAGAAATATTTATCCTGTAATTTTTATTATAAAAAATTTAAGAATTAAAAATAGATATATATATATAATGAACTACTTTTTAACATGCTTGAAACCAGATAGAAAATTATCACTCTGCTTTTGATCATTATTAGGATTATAATGAACTTCACATTGAAAAGAAAAATGTGTAATAAAATAGTAAACTGAATTCAAATTGAAAACCACCACTGCCAAAGCTAAAAAGACTGAATTGTGAAATCAAAAGAGAAAGATGCATGTCTGAAGAAATAGAAAATAATTTTTCATTACTAGAATTTATAGGTCAAAATACTTCAAGAAATTACTCAAAAGGTATCAGCACCTGTTGGTGAGATTGATCATGAGGTTTCGAAGGTATTCAAACCGGAGTGGGTTGTTTATCAACAAGGTACACACACACACACACACACACACACACACACACACACACACACACACACACACACACACACACCTTGTATTGTTTTGTGTGTGTGTGTGGGGGGGGTGATTATGAGAAACTCTGCAGTCAACTGGCATCAATACATTGGATTGATGAGTTGTGCAGAAAAGATCTTCACAGTGCATGGGAAATGATAAGGCAGAATCTGACACAAACAATGTATCAACTACATACCAAGAGTTTAGTGAATAAATAAGAATAGGGATAAGATGGATGAACAGTAAAATCAAGCAAGCATTGTAGCAAAAGTTGTTGCTGTGGAGAAGGTACAAGACAGTTTGTAGTGAACAGATGCATGAAGAATATAAACTGCTGGCCAGAAATGTGACAAGCATGGTTAAAAAAAGAAAAAAGTAGAATATGAGAGGAGATTGGCCAATCAGGTCAGAAATAATCCAAGGTAATTTTTCTGCTATGTGCTAAGCAAGAAAAAAAAAAAAATTATGGCAAGTTTGATACTGGTAAATAATTATGGTAGCAGAGTAACCTTAGCAAATGACATCATGCTACACCCTCTACCAAGCAGATGGATAGTGTGGCAGATGCCCAGTGAGCATCTCTTACCAGAGTGTGTAACCCTAACTATGAAATTTGGAGCTGATGGTGTGATGTATGGTCCTGGTTTGACCTTAGACCTCTGTTTGTGGTGCCATGAACATTGTACTCCAAGAGGCTTCTGAACAATGCAATGCTTCCCAATTTGCGGAGTTTCTATGAAACAACTGACCATTGTCTCTTTCAGCAAGACAATGCCCTGTGTCATAAAGCTGCTGCTGTAACTGCATGTTTTGTGGGCATGAATATTACCACACTTGACTGGTGTCCACAGAGTCAAGATCTCAACCCCTATTGAACATCTTTGGGATGAACTGGAATGTCAGGTGAGGTCAAGGACATCTGACCCGCAACAGTCCAGGACCTCATTACATGCCTATAGGAAGAATGGTCAAATTACCATTGATCACTATCATACGCTTATGGAAAGTATGCCCTGTAAGATTGCTGCAGTCGTCTCAGCATAAGGAGGTCTTACATCTTAAGGTGAGCACCATGGTTGTTTGTTCCTCATACTATGAACATGAATATCGCCACACTTGACTGGTGTCCATTGACTTCTTTTCAAGCACTGTGTAGGACTTATATATGACTTTTATAAGAGCTGTGTTCCACAAACTATAAACAACTTAAATTATACCTAAGTTGGATTTAATCCCCTCACCTGTTAAACACATCCTATTGCTTACATGTTTACAGTATGTGTTTAATTAATATAAGCATTCAACCTTCCATATGAAATTATCAAAAGATAATGGAAGAGTAGCTTTTTTCTTTTCTTCATAAAGCTCTCACTAACAGGCTAAAAGCATCAACTATTTCTTTTTGGACTTTTAAGACTGTGAGGAATTATGATTCATCCTCCAGTTGCTTTGTCCTTCTTCATATTATGTTAAAAATGTCTTTACCAGCAGTATCCAGAAGTCTTCATCATGAAAAAGTGTTTTCAAGAGTGTTGCATGTATATATAGCAAGGGTAACTCATGGTAAAGACATTTTTAACTGTTGCCACTATATAAAAATCAATTTTAAAAACTTGTAAACATGGCACATTATGTACCTGGTGCAGAATTTTTTTAAAGATAATTACCACATGTTTACCAGACTTTTTTTTCTTTATAAATATTTCATCTTTATATCAGTTTGGCGCATTTATGCACCAAAACTTGGCTTACTTTTTTGTTCCTTTCTCCAGTCATGATCATACTCTACCCAAGCAAATACACAAAAAATTATGAAGTTTATGAATACAAATACATAGCAGCATATTCATGCTCGGTAATAAAGAAGTTGCATGCATGAACCGCATAAACTCTCTGCCTTGCAGATGGCCACTGTTAAGGTGGCGTGCAACTAACATATATGCAATAAGTAAAATAGTCCTTTCAGGATAATTAGCATAAGTCTGAATTGTCTAAGTTGAGAGTCTGCTTATACTTCAAGACTCTATGTAATAAACATCACTCTATTATGTGAAATGTGTGAATCTCAACTCAAATGAGGTTGTTGGCAAAGGGAGGAAGGAGTACTTACACAAGGAGAAAGCAGACATCAATCAAATTAGCAGTGATGGAAAATCTCTAGTGATGTTAGGGAATGTTTAAGCATCTACAGTACTGATCTTTGAATACTTTGATTGGCAGTTTCATTTCTTTAAAACTACCATTACTAATTTCTGCTCATGCAAGAAGCAGAAGTATACATGGAAAATTTGAAATGAATAAATCACTTTTAGATTATAAATTAATGTTTTAAAAATAGATGACTCTGTAAGTATATTTGTATAGATGGCACTGGATAATGTATATTTCTTGAACATTTATTCAAGTAAAATATTCATTGCCTTAATGGAACCTAATTTCTGTTATTCAACTTTTAAGAAAAATTACAATTTTGCTAAACGATATAATAGAATTATTAAAGGGGAAAAATCTCATGTCCTTAAAATGGATTAATTTTAATGCATACAGATGTCTTTAACATATTTTATTGATATATTATTGTATTGTTAAAACAGTATAATATAAAAGTGTCTAGGAATTTAATTAAATTATTTAGGACTAATGACAGTGCTTAGCATTATTTACATTGTGGTAGAAAAATTCCAACTCCAAAATTAATTCCTTTCCATTTGTGCAGAGACACCATATGTTGTGTAAATCATTACTGGAATAACTATTTAATCTTCAGGCATTTTTCTGGCCCAGTAAATGACAGGGAGAGACAATTTCTACAGGTGCTCAGCAAAGATGGTGTTTTGCAGTTATAAGAGGTTTGTATTTTGAAAGCTAGCACCATTGGCCAAACAAAACAGTAGTCCATATCTGCTGAGTAGTAACAGTGTGCTGAATAGTAACTATAAATGATTATCTGACAAGTTTTTGAAGAGCAACGAGCTGCATTTTAAGACAATAAAATAATGAAAGGAAGGATGGGCTTTGATATTGCACAGCCAAGTAACCACTAAACAGAGTACTTCTATGTTAGGTTTGCTATGGCTTGTATGATACCATAATTTGTGTCAGCTTTACAAAAATTAATTGATGAAAATTTATTTTCAACTTCAGTATATAGGTCACCTTTTCTTTGGAATTACATCCTAATGGATGTAGTGGTGAAGAACAAAGTAACAAATTTTATTTAAGGTGATATGATTGTTTTTTTGTTGTTATTTTTTATCAACAATGTCCTAATTTTTCTTTCTCATTTTATTACTCATTTCACGTTATACTGCAGTTAGCATTATATATTTCTCATGGAAAGGCTTAGACGTTGGTTATGCATTTTTTACTAAGTAATTTAAGGAAATTACACAACTAGGATGTACATTAAAATAAATTTTAATATACTTCTATATTTCAGCAACGTCACGTTGCCATTTTCAAGAAACTTAAGAACAAAACAAGTGCATGCAGGCACAACAAACAGTAAATGAGGAAGAAGCAGGAAGCTATTATTTCACCTAAAGTCCTGATGGTGCCCCCTAGCGGGCAATGTTGGTATTCTTGGGCGATTGGGCTGACGGTCTTCCCAAATTTGAGGCAGTCTCATGCAGCCAAATTTGTTGAGGTTTGGATTGTTTCTTAGGGCTGAAGCTGATTCCATGAAAAGCCTTTCATATTTGTATTTGAAATAGTACACCACGATAGTACACCACAATACTACGGTATACTATCGTGGCTTTCTTCCACCGTATTCTATGACAAGTATCCAACGCATGGTCAGCAAGACCAGAGTGGCTGTATTGGTGAAACCGGATGTAGTCCTTGTGTTTTGAAATTCTGATATTGGCTGTCCTGCCTGTTTGGCCAAAGTAGGACAAGGTAGGTCTAGGGGGAGAGGTTGGTCTTTAGTAGAGCGGATAAGGGATGCCAATTTTTTATATGGTCTGTAACAAGAAGTTAAGTCATGTTTTTTTAGGATTTTATGCCTGATAGGTGAATTATAATTATTCCTATTGTTTATTGTATTCGTTTAATGTGATTTTGCTTAGTGCACATTAATTGATGGAATGCACATTAATAAGGTTTTCCTGTATTCAGGATGTGCTGGGTGTATGATGCACCCGCAAAATAGCAATGTCACTGATACTATATTTTTGCATTTATTCCTGTTAAAGACTCCCCTAATTGTTTCCTGGCTTCGTGTGATTTCTACAATTAAATACAATATACTAATGCTTCATGGAGAGGACACTTTTTGATGCATAAACATTGCATCACATTCGGGTTAATAGCCTGGGTGTGCAGTCACAACTGCTACACCTTTGAGCCCTTTGAATAGATATACAGATGGCAGTGGGTCAAATTCTTTACATCTCAGTGTTTTTAAACCACCCAGAAGGCTAGGCAAGGTGTGCACTGAGACAATAGCACCCAGAAATCAGTGGCTGTGATTGGTTATTGTGTCAACCAATCCAATTGAGCATTGTCATTTGTCACGAATTGTTGTTTTTCTGTTTTGCATGCAGTGTGAACTAACATATTTAGGACACTGATATAGACAACTTTTTAATATATAATTTTCTATAAATAAATCATAACTTCTTTTCCCATATTCACAATGGGAAACAGTGTTGATGATCTACTGAATGTCCCATTTTTTGTCAAACCTTTCACGGATTGTATGACTAAGAAGGAGGAGGGGGTTGGAACTTGTGTATGAATGAGTAAAACAAGAGTTCAGTCCAGAAAAATAATAATTTCCCAAGTGATTACTTTTTTCTATTTCTGTGTGTATAATATGGATGTATTTAAAATTTGCATTTATGTGAGATGTACACATGAAGCATAGCTATTGTTCATTTAACCTTTATGCTTTCAATATTTAAAATTAAATTAATTGATAAATTAAAGGATTCAAAGTTATCCTACATTTGATTACATTGGACCAATTAAGAGAGTACTGATATGCTATGCACTCTTAAAACTTTCATACATCAATAAAAATGCAATCATATGGTCAAATCAAATTGACATGTTGAAAGTTTATTTTTTCACTTGGTTAGAGTATAATAAAATTAGTTTAATCCTTTATCCAAGTGTGAGCAAACTTACTTCAGGCACAAACTTTGTTTGCTCACACTTGGATAAAGGATTAAACAAATTGACATGAATTTTGTAGTGTGGGTTGCATAAGCCACAGGGCAGCACATCCAACCTAAATGGGCACATGATGCCATTGATATATATATATACATACTGTATGTGTGTATGTATGTATATATATATATATATAGAGAGAGAGAGAGAGAGAGAGAGAGAGAGAGTAATAGCTAGTGTTAGAAGGAGAAAATTACAATAAAATAAGAGTCTTACAACAACACAAGTTCCAAGGGAGTGGAAGGAGGGTAAAATTGTTCCACTGCATAAAGGTGGTGATAAGGCTGTAACTTTATATTAGCTTCGAATTATAGCTTTATAGCTTTGAATTATAGGCCAATCTGTATATCTGGAGTTGTGGTGAAGATACTAGAGAGATTGGTGAGAAACAGGATACAGAAATGGGTTGATAACAGCAGTATTCTTTATGGTTATCAGAATGGGTTTGTTAATGGGCGATCATGTTTTACTAACTTACTTATGCACTATAACAACATGACAAATACCTTGGACAGGGGAGATGCATATACAGTAGTTTACTTGGATTTTGCAAAAGATTTTGATAGACTGCCAGACGACGACGAACTGTTAAATAAATTGAAATAGATGAAACTGGATAACAGACTTCTGAGTTGGATCAGTGACTGGCTGTCAGATAGGTATCAGAAAGTTGTATATAGGGGTGCAGTATCCTGAAAGAGGAAAGGTCACTACTTGTGTACTGCTGGGGTCAGTTTTGGGACCATTATTGTTCACTTTGTATGTTAATGATATTGGAATGGGTTTAACTAGTGATATGCAGCTGTCTACAGATTATACAAAATTGGGATGCAGAGTCAAGTGGATGTTATAGCATTACAGGAGGACTTGAATAGATTGCATGAATGAGCAGATAAGTGGAATTATCGATTCAGTGTTGCATAGTGTAAGGTTTTGAGATTTAGTGGATGCAAAGTACACACTTGGTGGGAAAACTTTAAAGGAAATATAGGATATGATAGATCTAGGAGTGATGGTGGACAAGGATCTGAAATTCAAGGTCCACATTGCACAAGATGTGAAGATGTCATATCAGATAATTGCAAGTGCAGAGGACCCTGACATGCAGGGTCTTGTTAGGGTCCCATATAAGGCCTTGATCAGCCTCATATGGGTTATTGTACACAGATTTAGTCACCTGGTTTTCATGGTGATGAGGATATGTTGGAAAGGGTCCAGAAAAGATTCACAAAGGTGGTCAGTGGTCTTTTGAACGTGGAGTACGAGGACAGATTGAGAGAATGTAAGTTGTAAAGCCTCGTAAATAGGAGGCCGAGTTGGGTGGTGAGATATGATCGAGACATATAAGTTAGTCAGGGGTTGTTTCAGGTTGATATGGAAGAGATTTTTTATAGAATGGGAGAGAGGGTAGAACAAGAGGCCATCGCTGGAAACTGTATAAAGAGGGTGTGAACATAGGACTGAGGAGTAGGTTCTTTGCATGGACAGTGGTTTGTGAGTGGAATGCATTGCTTGAGTGTGCATTGTGAACATAGACACATTGAATCAATTTAAAGCACAGTTGGATGTGCAATAGTGTGTACTCCCACAACGAGGTCTCTGCCTCCATGAAGATCAGATGATGATGCTAATAATAATAATAAAATTCAGTCGTGCAGCCTAAGAGCACTCATGTTTGCAGGAATTATTAACTTAGGAGTCAGTTATCTTAAGGTTTGAAACTTGTAGGATTAAAGTTTTGAAGGTCAGATAAATGGTGGTTACTTTGTAGATTTTTATATATACGTGTGTGTGTGTGTGTGTGTGTGTGTGTGTGTGTGTGTGTGTGTGTGTGTGTGTGTGTGTGTGAGTGAGAGAGAGAGAGAGCACAAGCCCATACACGAGAGGTTGGTTAATCAATCTATAATATGTTAGTACCGTGTATGGATAGTGGGTTGAGAAAGAAAAAACTAGTTTACATTTGATTTAAAAGCCTGTATATTGTATCCCTTGGGAAAAACATAAAGGGAAGACTGCTCCAAAATACAGTAGTAGCAGGGATGAAGGAGGAGGAAAAGAAACTTGTTGAATTTGATTTAAACGGTATTGAATCGAACACAGATTGATAAGAAAATAGCTATTTATTAACTTAAAAGAAAGAAACTTGTTCTGTGGATTTCAAGGTGTACTGTGAAAGGATGTCAAGTAGCAGCTGTACATTTTCTAACAGATTAGTACTGAGTGGGGAATTATTGATGCTATTTCATATGAACATTTGCCATAGAAATATTTATAGAATATACATATTGTAGAAACCAAATGCCTGTGCAAAAGTGGGTGGAGTAAGTTGGTAAGATATGGGTTATTAATCAATCTAATTGCCCTCCTCTGTATTGAGTCAAGTATTTTGAAGGAGCTCTTAGGGGCTGCATCCCAAATGTGAGAGTAGTATTCAGTAGCTAGGCAGATTTATGATATTTTAAGGTTAACAGCTGTTTAGAGATGAAGAAATGCTTGAGTGAAAGAGAAATCCTAGTTTTTTGGAAGGAAGCTGAGGAGGCAGTGGTTGTGATGTGTTCATGCCAGGAGAGGTTTCGTGTCAGTGTGATTCTAAGAAGAGAAATCTCATCTTGTCAGGAAATTTGAGTGTTGTCAAAGGTAATACTGGGAGAAAATGTTTTGAGAAATAACGCAGAACTGAATTTTGCTAACATTGAAATTGACAAGGTTATCTGAACCCCATTAGAGGATGGCTTGGAGATCAGAATTGAGGGTAGTGGTGGTTGATGTGATTTATGTAGAGTAAGGTTTATGAAATGAAAGGGAAGAGTGTGCTGTCATCTTCAAAACTGTGTATTGGGTTGGAGGTCAACTGAAGTAGGTCATTGATATATATATATATATACATATATATACACACACACACACACGCACGCACACCCTCTGTCCAAAAAGAAACTGAACTTTTCAAAAATAGAAGAAACTAGTGGTGCCACTTGTATCTTTTTGTTGGTGAAAGCGGCAACCTTCATTAGTGTTGTGTCAACTGTTTATGGCATTTGTTTCATTAGAAGCCGAGTTATAGTGCCAAGAGTGATAGTGTGTTTTGATGTGAATCATCGGAAAATGGCTTTCAAACAGAGAGCTTCGATTGACTTTTGTGTTAAACTTGATAAAAGTTTTACTGAAATGCATCAAATGCTTCAAAAAGCATACGGTGATGAATGTTTATCCCATACTTAAGTTTATGAGTGGCTTAAGCGATTTCAAAGTGGTCATGAGCCGCTTGAGGACGATGAAAAGCCGGGCCATCCAAAAACTGGACTGAGCGAAGTTAACATCCAAAAAGTGCATGATTTCATCAAAGAAAAATCAAAACTGTCTGTGAGATTGATTGAAGAGGAATTGGGGATTCCAAAATCAACTGTGCACAACATTTTGACAGAGAGTTTGGGCCTTCGTAAATTGAATTCGTAATTTATTCCCCACAAGTTGACTGATGACCAGAAAATGTATCGAATTGAACGCTGAAAGGACTTCATTAAAACCACTCGTAAGGACTCAAACTTCCTTGAAACAATTGTTACTGGTGACAAAACGTGGTGTTTTGAGTATGAACCCAAAACAAAGTGCCAGAGTGCTGAGTGGAGACCACCAGAAGATTGGCATCCGAAGAAATGTCTCTTGGAGAAGTCAAAAGTAAAGACAATGCTGATTTGTTTCTATGATTCCAAAGGTATTATCCACAAAGAATTCGTTCTGCCAAATGGTCAATGGTGAGTTTCATCTCGAAGTTTTGAAGTGATTGATAGCAAGAATTCGTCGCATACGGCATGAATATCATGATGCAGGCAGCTGGTCACTTTTGCACGATAATGTACCATCTCATCTCATCGTTCGAACATTGTGAGACAGTTTTTGAGCAAAAACCAAGTTTGTGTGTTGGATCACTCGCCGTATATACCTGATTTAGCACCCTGTGACTTCTTTCTCTTTCCCCGACTTCATTTGCCGATGAAAGGAAAACGATATGGCACCATTGAAAATGTTCAAGCAGCAGTAACCACGACCCTCAACAGTATCCCAAAACCAATATAAAAACTCATTTAACGAATTAATTGACCATGCCAAACGCTGTATCGAAGCTGAGGGAGAGTATATTGATTGAAATAAATGATTTGAATAATTATAATTGGCCTGTGTTTTATTTTCTATCAAAAGTTCGGTATCTTTTTGGACAGAGGGTGTATAAAGGTTGGTGAGAGAACACAACCTTGTGGAACCCTGGCATTAGTTGAATGGTGAGAGGATAAGGAACCATCCACCATCACATATAATGTGCATCCAGACAGAAAGTTGCAATTCAACTGCAGAAGTCTTGGAACAGACCAAATGATAGAAGTTTGCTTAGTACGCTTTTGTGCCAGACCTCATCAAAAGCTTTGGAGATATCAAGCGCAACCACTTGAGATTTGCCAAACTTCTCCATGACATTTGTCCAGAAATGGGTGATATATATGAGTAGATCTCCTGTTGATCAGCAGTAACAGAATCCATACTGGTGATCGTTTATTAGCTGGGTGCCTTTGAGGTAGTGTAGGATTTGGGAATTGATGGTTCTCTCCATTACTTTAGACAAGACAGGTGAGTGACATAGGGTGGTAGTTCGATGGCAGTGATTTGTCACCCTTCTTGGGAATGGGTTGAACATAGGCCAATTTCCAGACTGTGGAGTAAGAGATAAGGGGGGGGGGTGCATTTACCATGGTTAGTTATGCATGGATAGGATACAGTTCTGGTACATAAACCTTCTGGACAATTGGAGGAATGCCATCAGGGCCTGGAGACTTTTTTGTGTTTAATTTGGACAATATTTTTCTGATCTCTTTCTGGCAAAAGAAACATAGTGGCATTGAGTATTGGGCATCTGGAATGGTAGAAGGGGGGGTTGCATTTACCTTGTACATGAATGTGTTTAGTGATATATGTGATTCTGCAATATGTTCCTGGAGAGAAGCTGAATACCTGTGTGTGGTGGTGGTGTGTGTGTGTGTGGGGGGGGGGGGAAACAGGCACTCTGCCAAGGTCATGATTCAAAAACTCTATTACTGTTCCATGGCCTCTCAATTTCAACTCATCTTAACAACCATGAAAAGTCAGGCAAAGAGAAATAGATCACATCAGGGAAAAAGGTAAACTTTTGAGATTTACTTTACAAGTTCGTGGTGTTTCTGGGAAAACCCTATAACTAAATTTTGCAGAGTTTTGAGAAACAAATTGTATTTTTTATTGCATAATAGCCTGTTTAATTCTTACATTGTTGTGAAATAATCAGATATTACCAACTTTATTTAGAAAATTATCACTAGTGTTCATGGACTTACAGGATTTTCCCTGCATGGAAATACTAGTCGTAGTGGTCAGCGATAGATGGCGTTGGTGTAGTTGCGGTCAGTTGGTGGATTGTGAGTGGTGGAGACAGAGTTGTGGAGTGGATGCCCTCCCTCGATGAGTCTTTGGACTCCCTGGAGGTGACAAATAATAATAATAAAAAAAAAATTTTAATTTTATAGTCATGATAGTATCAACAATATTATATGATTTGGAAAGTTGAATAGGAAAAAAAAAAATGATTAAAATGGAATATAAGCAGCTTGATGAAATTTTAGAATTGAAAAGAATATGTACAACAAAAGGAAGAAAAGAAAGTAATTAAATATAACCTGAAAGGGAAAGAGCTATTAGAAAGAAAATGAAAGTGTAGTTTAAATTAAGGGGATATTAAATCCCACATTGTTTCGAAACTGAATAAGAAACTCAACATCAGAATCAAAGAGTTTGATGCCGAATATAGTAACTATAAAAGTATCAGCGACTACTAGCTTAAGCTAAAGCATGTAGTCATAGTACAAACTAGGGCAAACTCTTAGCAAAGGTGGGGAAAGTTCTGATCGCTCTTCTTAGTATTTTTTTCCATAATGTAAAACCCGTTTCCCTAGGGGATGTGTAATGTTATACATTATGGTGGGAGGTCACTACCCAAACCGATTTTGATCTTTATTGAGATCTCATCAGTGAGTAGCTAGACTAAAATAATACTAAGGGTATAGTGAAAAGAACTTATATTCTCTGCTATACGAGTTGTCAAAAAATGAAAGTGTAGTACTTTAGATACAAAAACAGTCTCAATGTATATCTTAAAAAAAAAAAAAAATCCATCCTTTGACCATGATTTCCATTTCCAGTTTATTGAATTACATTTACCTTTTCTTAGAGAAACTCAGATTCCACTTTTTTCAAATGCTATTTATCTCACTTTCCTATCAGGGCCGGCTCTAGAATTTTTGCCGCCCCAGCACCAACCTCAAATTAACTTTTGGAATTTTGAAAACCATTATGTTCAACATTAGTTTCATGACCATTAATTTTAAATATAGTATCATTAATAATAATGCACTGATAAAGTGATTAAAATACTGTATATTCATAAAATAAACCTTCGACTTCATCAATTGACAATTAAATGAAATGTAGTTATAATTTATTACTTACATATGTGGAATGATCTTCACTTGAACAACAGTGAACTGTTGAGTTACGCTTAACTATAGAATGTACACGTTATAGTTTTAGCACTATTTTCACATTATTTTAATTAGAATTTATATTGTTTTTAATATCTATTGATTAAAAATACATTTTTCTTGCTTTCGTATTTGCAAAATCAGAAATTAGGTCTGCATAGTCTAATTTCTGACCGATTTCATGTTCAATCGAAATCATGGCAAGTCCTTCCAATCTAGTTTTGGCTATTGTTGAGCATAAGTAAGTTTTAATAAGATTCAGTTTTGAGAAACTACGCTCACCACTTGCATCTGTCACAGGCAATGTCAGTAATATTCTTAGGGCAACAGCGACATTCGAAGCAAAGTTATTTTCAACAATAAAATGAAGAACTTCAATTGGCAGCTAATTTTCTAGTACTAATTTGGACACTACTTTCAGTTCATCACATAGCTCAGTTATATCAATGTCTCTATTTTCTTCATGTGTTAAAATGGCTTCTAGGTTTTTACAATTGTCTAAGAGCTCATTTGTCATCTCAGATTTTAATTTAGAGATGTTATATAAAAATGAAAAATGTGAACTGTGATGTTCCAATTGCTCGAACCTTTCTTCAATAGAATTAGTTGCAACATCAATAATAAAAAAGAAAAACTCAATTTTGAATTTTGTTTTGGGATCTAAAATAGGTTCATCTCTTGCTTCATAATCATGTTGCTTTTTCTGCTGATGCAATCTGGTACTTTTGAATGTTGGTTTCAAATCAGCATCAGCTTCAACTTTCTCAGCTAATGTTGTAGCATCGACAAGAAAATTTTGAAATGATTTATCATTTCTGAGATTCTTAAGACTTTTGAGAACATTACCCAATGTTGTTATGGCACTAGACAATTCCATCTTTATGCTTTGCAATAGTTTACTTGCAACATTAATTTCATTTAAAACATAGTGCCATATAACCAGATAACATAAAAATTTATTAAAGTCTCTAAGTTTTAGAGCAAGGGTTTCAGCTTCGTGTCTCGCCATTTTGTCTACTGACTCATCATCGGCATTGAGTAGTTTCATCATGCACTTTCTATTAGTGCATGATGAAACTACTCAATATAGTATCTTATTATTATTATTATTATTGTTCCGGGAATCTCCAAGGAGTCGACAGACTCATCGAGGGAGGCCCTAACATCATGTCAAGAACAACTATTCAACATTCACACAGTATCTATCATACCTTGCCTTGAACTCATTCACGGTCGTAACACCCACAACAGACTCTGGAAGCTTATTCCACTCATTCACAACTCTCCAAGTAAAAAACCTAGCTCTAACACCCTTGTCAACCATGCTCTTGCCCAGCTTCCATGCATGGCCCCTAGTCCTCCCACCACCAGTCATATTTTCAAAAATATCTTCTGGATCAATCTTGTAGAAACCCTTCAGTAATTTGAATGTCTCAATCATATCACCCCTCCTTCGCCTATCGTCCAGTTTCTGCATCCACAAATCCTCAACCTATTCTCATAAAGTTCATTCCACAGACCTGCTATTATCTTGGTCACTCGTCTCTGGATGCTCTCCACTTCCTCCCCATCACGAAGAAACCCGGGTGCCCACAACTGGGCACAGAAGTCCAGATGGGGTCTTATCAAGGCTCGATACAGAGGAACAACAACTTGTTTGTCTCTGCATGTTAAAGTATTTTTCAGAAGCCAAGTGATTTGGTGAGCTGTTTTAGTCACTTTTGCAATGTTCCCCCTAAACTTCAACTCCCCCTAAACTTCCAGTCCTCCAAACCATCCAAATCATCCTGTAAAATTTTGACATCCTGTGCACTCACAATTGCTCTACCCAACTTTGCATCATCAGCAAACAAGTGAACACTTCCTCTCAAATCCTTTCCAATATCATTGATGAACAAATTGAAAAGCAGTGGTCCAAGAACAGAGCCCTGCGGCACTCCACTAGTGACAAGACGTCTTTTAGACTCCACTCCTGAATAAACCACTCTCTGGTATCTCTCCTTCAACCACCCTCCTATCCATCTCACCAACCCTATATCCATCCCCATCTGCTTCAATATTCTGATTAGAGTAACGTGTGGTATCCTGTCAAAGGCCTTGGCAAGGTCCAGTAGTATCACTGTAAACCCATTACCCCTATCCAGTTCAGCCATCACTGTGTTATAAAACGTGAGCAAGTTACTGAGGCATGATCTACCCTTCACAAAACCATGTTGTCCCCCATACAATATCCCATTTTCATCTATCCAATCCTGTATTCTTTTCTTGACTAATTTCTCTAAGACCTTGACAATGATTCCTGATATGCTAATCGGTCGGTAATTTACAACAGCAGTCTTGGAACCACCTTTATGCAGTGGAACTATTTTCCCCTCTTTCCACCCGCTCGGGACTAACTCAGACTCCGAGACTCAAATTAAACAAAATGGTCAAGGGTACTGACAATTCTTTTAGCTGCTTCTCGTACAACACGAGCTGGTATACCATCCAATCCCACAGATGTATTGACATTGAGGTTATGCAATAGACTATTTACCTCCACTTCATTCACCACAATTCCCGTATAATCTACTGGTTTATTCGTTTCTGCAATGTCACCACCTAGATGATATATTCTTGCAAAGTGCACACTCAGTAACTCAACTATCTCAACTGATTCAGTTACCTCCCTACCATCGGCATTCTATAAAATCATTCTGCCATGTACATTTTTCCTTTTACTTGCTACATATCTAAAAAACTGTTTAGGATTCTCTTTAGCCTGTATGGCCAATGTTCTTTCGTAATCCTTTTTTGCTTTTCTTACCACACTCGTCACCCTTCTGGCCTGCGCTTTATACCGTTCGTGTGCCTGCCGGTCACCTTTCTCCTTAAATTCCCTCCATAGTTGTTTCTTTTTTTGCAGCTCAAGCTTAATGGTGTTATTCATCCATTTAACCCCTACTTGATTTATTATTCGGACTCTAGGTATACAGTCAGCCATTGCTTCATGCAAGCACTTCTTAACTACCTCCCATGCACTATCAACTTCTAGTCCTTGCAGTTGTACATGCCATGGCACTGAACCAATCAAACTCCTAAGCTTGTCATACTTTCCAGCCTGATAATTCCACATGTACCCTGTCTTAATTGAAAATTCTACACCTTTAGCCACCTCCCAAGTCAAGCCCCTATGATCACTTTCACCGATTGGTGGCAATGTGGTCATATTTGTTACAGCCAAATCCTCAGATGTAATTACTAGGTCAAGCACTCTCTGACCCTTTCCATTGCATGCTGTTGCAGATAGTTAATAACCGCATAAAATCCAATTAATTCCTCCCGTGTGTCCTCTCCTCACTCCAATCAATGCAACCATAGTTGAAATCTCCCATAATAATCACCCTCCTTCCACTCATTTCTTCTATTTGCTTGTGCATACGGTCACCACCATCTTTTCCATCACCTGGTCTATAGCAGCACCCAATTGTATATTTAGTTCTGCTAGCCACAATCTCACACTAAATGGCCTCAAATGTGCTCTTTTCTCTATCCTGCAATTCAACTTCTATTCTCCTTGGCTGTAGCTCATCAGCTATCATCAACAATACCCCCCCCCCCCTCATTTTATTCTCTCTGTCATTCCTGAACACACTATACCCATCACATTCAATCCCACTGGCTATATCATCTACAGTCAGCCATGTTTCGCTAATACCTATAACCTGTGGTCTGGAAGTGTCAACCATGGCCAAAAACTCTTCCTTCTTGTTCCTAATACTCCTAGTATTAGTGTACATGAATTTAAGACCCCCATTAGCCCCAACCCTACCTTGATGCCTTATATTAACTATCCCACTCAGATTTGTTGTCCTTATTTGCTCTGGCATATTATATTCATTCTTACATTCAACTGCCTCCCTAAGGACTGTATATCTACTTCCCCCCCACCCCTTAACAAATCTAGTTTCCCTGAATTGGCACATCCACTACATTCAGCAACACTTTCTCAAGTCTTCTTACACCGTAACCATTCAAATGCAAGCCATCCATCTTATACAGATCCTTTCGCCCATCAAACTCACTCTACACGTCCACAAATTCCACACCACACGTCATACATAACCCACGCATAAAGTCATTCACAATTATGGCCCTCATTTTAAACATTTCACTGTCATACCGTGGCAAAAGACTAATCATTCTAACTCTCTCACTCTTTTCTTTTACTACCTCAAACAATTCATTCAGGTCTTCCATCATTTCCATTTTGTCTCCTTTCAAATCATTCGTACCTGCCACAACAATCATTTCTTTCACCCTTTCCTTTTGCTCTCTAATAGACTCAGTTACATCCTTTATGGTTGCACCAGGTTGGTACAATTTTGTCAAATCCTCGACTAACACACCTCATACTAAAGAGTCTCCATACAGCACTCTATCCTTCATTTTGTTCATGTTCACATTCATACGTCTATTTTTCCTGTCATACCTTTTATTATTGGTTGGTTCATTCAGTCGACTTTTGTTCATGCACTCTAGCTGCTGTTTTGCCCTTTCTATCACACCATTCAACAATGCGATCTCACTCAATGCATCTATCTCATCTTTTTTATTCTCTGAGAAATCATTAATACTATCATTCACACTTTCCATATTCACACTCTCACAATTCTCATGTACAACCTTGCCGTTTCTTGTCATATCCCTATTTTCTTCATTCTGAAGTTTGACAAAAATATCACACTCACGATCTGAAATACATTTCAATTCCTCATTCTCCCTACATTTTCTACACACATTCAATCCTTTATTATCTTCTAACCACACTCCAACCGCACTCTGCAAAGCATACATTTCACAGCTAGTACACTGACTCATTTCTTTTATACTACCGTTCTTTGATAAAGATGGTGAACCATCATTACTGGCTGCCATTTTCCTTCGTACAGGTGCCATACTTATTTGCAACGTGTTTTATCAAATTATAAGTTATAACACACCAAAAACACACAAACAGACGCACTAACATACGCAAGGCAAACAAAACTACGCAATATTAAGTAATTTTATCAACAATAACTTAAAATAATACTTATATTATCAGGAGCTTGCACGAACGCTACACACCACAAAATCTTAAAGGATGAATAGCGTCGATTCTAGATTCCCAGCGAGTTGTACTTAATGGCTGGGGCGTTAGGGTTGTAATATGTGTCTTAAGGATTCCCCAACACAGCATTGATGCTGAGAAAAATACATACAATTTCTGAACTGTTTTAAAAAATGAAATCCCTTCTCTAGGTGACATTGTGGCATCATTGACCACCAAGTTGAGAGAATGAGAACAGCAAGGGATATAAAAAGCTCTTGGGTTCAAGTCCCTAATGCATTGTTGAACTCCTGAATGCTTTCCTTTCATGTTCAATCTATTGTCATAACACTGGCCACGCATGTTTGCGATTGGAATATTCATGTCTGATAATTTTCTTACGATACATTCAGTTAACGTTGAGCCTATAGTGGCTTCTACAGGAATGAAACCAAGAAAATGCTCATGAATGTTGATATCAGTTGGATCCGTATTAACAAATCTTACAATTAGTGTTAATTGTTCAATGTGGCTTACATCAGGAGTACAGTCTGCAACTATGCTGTAATATTTAGCTTTCTCAACCATAGAAATTATTTTTTTTTTTTTTGGTTCCAGAGAGGAGAGCAATCAATTCATTTTGAATATTTTTCCCAAGATAATGTTCAGCCAAACCACAAGCTACTCTCATTAAATGTTCAGACATAGCACTGTCAAATCTGGCAATCAGTTCAGCAAGCTGTAAAAAATTTCCATTGTTAGGGTCATATAAATTATCAGATGTTCCATGAAATGGTAAGCATTGTTGTCCCAAGAACTGGACAACAGCAATTAGGCATTCTATTATGCACCTCTAGTGCCAAATTTCTGAATTTAATAACTTTTATTGCATTGAATCAGTTGTTTGTTCTAATTTAAGCCTGGACAATAATTCAATCCACTTTTTATGGGACTCCAAATGGTTTTTAGATACACATACAAATGACCTCAATCATTATACCCATCAGTAGTGAATAACATTATATTACAGGAAAACAACTTACAGCAGAAACAAAATACAGAATCTTTTTCTTTTGAATACACTAACCATGATCGATAACTAATCCGTGGTGTAAAAATTTAATGAAAATTTCCTACTATTAGAGCTGCGCTGAAAAATGAAATCACTGTTTGGTTTCTCTGGTGGGCCTTTTTTACGATTTCCAGTCTTTCGGCATCGCTTAAAGAAGGATTCCATCTAGCTGGATCAATGTACCTATCAAGTTCATCACTTAAATCGCTAGATTCAGAAATTGTCATATCAGTCTCATTTTCTAGATTCCTTGCAATGTCTATGTTACTGGGATCAGAGTTAGAAGTACTTGCCATGAGCTCAGAATCATTGGTTTTGGTACATTTACTTATTTCCTCCTACCCTACATCAGCTGTTTCAGTTTTTAGATATTTAAGTAAAGTCGCACGATGTTTTTGAATATCACATTCTTTTTCCAGTTTCCATTTGCGATATTCTGCACCTGATAGTTTTTTCTTTTATCGGACATTGTATATTTGAATATTAAAATTGTTTTAAACCCTACAATAAAATATTATTTAGTAATTATTGGAGGTTGAAACACTGTACTAACTATAATTTACATAAAACTCTAAAAAAAAACTTATCACTGTAACAGTCACTAACACTGAGCAAAATCAACTTTCCTTAATACACGCTCAAAAACAACTGAAATGTTCTGTAGATTACAGTATTGATGGCCGTTACTCAAAGAGAAGGACTCTAGTGGAAATTTCAATTACTTCGTATATGACTCGTTTTCTAGTACACGTGTCTTGCCTTAGGCAGTAATTCATATAATCGGATTAAGAGTTCCAAGTTCCCGTGTTTAGTTCACATAGTATGCATACACAATACTAAGAATTAGCATGATTAATACAACTAACAACTGCAAGTTTTTACAAATATATTACAATATATTGTACAAAATAGTGGTACAAAACAATAGGTAATATTTTAATATTTATTCTGATGAACAAAATTGGCCTTGGGAAAGGCAGATTATATATTATAATTCTCATTCAGAATTTAACACCAGCTAACAGTGAGAAATTCAATTCATAGTAAGTTAACAAGCACAAGATGAAAATATAATATCGCATAATGAACTTTTAAATGCAGTTTTATTGCAAACTCCATTGTTGCGTATGCAATGAATAGAGAGGAGAGGCGAGAGGAAAAGGGAAAGAGAGTAAGCGAAGAATGACTCGCATAGCTTCGATTACCGAAGAGCACTACGTGAGTACCATTAGTCAGCGGATTGTCGGAAATAGAAACAGCATCATGGACATAAGTCACTAGTCAACTTATTATAAAAACTGTGATCTTACGCAGTATTATTATTATTATTTATTCCACATCTTCATTTTATTCACTTTCGTTTTGGCTGCTCCCCCAAAAAAATTGCCACCCCGTGCAAATGCACACGTTGCACCGTCGGTAGAGCTGGCCCTGTCTCTGACATATTTGCATATATCCACTCTTGATATACCATGTTTAGGAGTCTCTAATATAGAATCTCCTCTTTTTGATATTTATTAGCCAAAAATCTCTCTCTGTGTTGCATCCTGTCAAATGCATTTGCAATCACTGTCACTCTCTTAATGCTACCAGCCATTCTGAACTTCTTGATTTCCTTTCTTGAATGTTCAATTTTTCCACCATAGTAAAGTCTACAAGAAAAACATTGTTAATCAATCTGATTATCTTCTGTCATTCAAGCAACTTGAAGGATTTTTAGGTCCCATTATATACAAACAGAATAGCATTCTGAAAAGGGATAAATTTGAGATTTTTAGGGAGTAAATAGTTCAAATAAGATGTGCCATCAGAAAGAACAAGGAAGAGAAACCTCTGCTCTTTGGCTTTAGATGCAAGTATGGATGCAATATATTTATCATTAATCATAAACTTCTATAGTGTACATTCATATGGGAGGCAATCTGAAATAAAACCAATGATAATATTATATTTTTTTTATTTCTCTACTAGATTTGTATTTCTTATACGTGCTTCTTCAGAGGAAAAAAAATGATACCATAATGAAAAAAAAAAAGCTGACAACATTCAAATAACATAACATAACCACTGGATCATTTAACAAATATTTGCACATGTGCTATATCATTTACATATAGTAGCGTTAAGATGAAATTCATGATGGCCATATACTAGTTCTAAGTGATTTAATTGTTTATTAAATGAATACCAGAATGGTTTGATATAAAAACATTAATTTTTGTTATATTGATTAGGCCGGCCTGGTTGGCCGAGTGGTTAGCATATCCGCTCTCCGGCCAATAGGCTGCGGGTTCGAATCCCGCATAGGCATGGATGTTTGTGATTGTCTTCCACCTTCATACATTCCTTCACCCAAGTATAGATATGCCCTCCCAATATGGACTGGGTCACCATGGGAGTAGTAGACCCAAACCTCCTGCAATGGGAGAGGCTTTCACCCTACAGTGGGTAGAAAAATAGGCTGTTCATCATCATCATATTGATTAGGAGTTCATAAAATTTCAAAAGCCAAAAAGTGGATATGTTGATGTAGACTTCAAGTGGCCTGCAAATTCTTTCAGGTGTTCTTTGGATTCTGACTAAATGATAAAAGTGTTATTGATATGCTGGAGCCAAATTTTTCATTTTAGGTGTTATTTCTTTAATTACCTCTTGACTAATCATCAGTTGTGGAGGGAGGCAATGAGTCTAATAGCTAGACTACCATTTTCAAAGTGTTTTTCATCAAATTACAAACCAAATTGTCTGAGTAGTGTCTGAACACTGAACTGTGTTTCATGATATCTTGCAGAAAAGCTCCTGTTAGAACTGTAAGGGGCTATTCCTGGTAACATTTGTAAATAAGTTAGCAATGTCAAAACTTGTTATAAGATCATTTAATATAAAGCTAAATCCTTTGTTTTTTCAATGAAATGCAGAGAATTTTTTTACATATGCCTCGATCTTGCAGGGTAGAAAAGTTAGAGGTGAGGTGAGCAAATGCCCCTGGGACATGAAGCACCTTGTGCACTTTGGGAGCACCATATATTAATGCTGCTAGGTGTTTTAATGTCAGCTGATCAGCTACTTTCTTGGGCCAGTCAAAGAGACTTTTCAGCATATTTTGATTTTGTTGTTAGTGGACCATGTCAAATTATTATTATTATTCAGGCCTCCATGGAGTCAAAAGACTCATCCTGGGAGTTCCTTCCTAGGAAACACAGTCTATTATACTACTCCTTGAACTCATTAACCCTTCTCGCTCTCACCACTCTATCAGGCAATGCATTTCATAGTTTAACCACCCTCCATTAAAAGAAACCACTCCTCATCCTCTTTATTATTATTATTATTATTATTATTCGTGACACCTCCAAGGAGTCCGAAAACTCATCGCGTGAGGAGACCCACTCTACAACTCTCCGTCTCCACCACTACCGAACCGCTACTGCCAATCAACTACATCAGTGCCATCCACCGCCCACAAGTTTTTTTTTGTCTGAAATTGTTTTGAAGAGCCGATTTGTCTGTATGCGGGATGAAAAACCCAAGTTTCCGGGAGGAAAAAACTCTGCTACCTCTGTATGAGATAGGCTAACTCACCTTCAATTGAAAAAGTCCATATAAAGATTCCTCCCATCATGACGGGAATCGAACTCTGGCCTTTTCCAATCGAAGGGCGCAATGTACTGTCATTCTTCCAATTGTGCTACGAAGGCAATTGCTCACAGTTTCCTTTCGTATTGGTATCGTATTTTAAATTGGTATCTGTTATGTGTCAGAGTCACTGATTTGGTCTTCCATTTTGAATACACATTGATGTCCATAACCAATGTGCAGTTGCCTTTGTCATCCCTGAGTACTATGACATCTTTGTTTGAATGAATATTTCAAAAAGGCATTAATTTTACTTTGGGAATGTTTCTTGGAAGGTGGCTTGACATTAAGTAAAATGGCTGTTGCCTTAATATGCACAGCATCTACTCTGCAGAAATTCCCCAAATCTTTCTCTGTAAACCTTTGAGTTGTTGGCAGAAGCCAAGATAAAGTGGAAACCTTGGAAAAGAATGCTTTGTTTGGTTGTTTTGGGCTAGGTATATCCTGTAACGTTTTTATCAGCTAGCAACCAGTTGAAATAATAATAAAATAAAAATACTAATAATAAGCTAACTTTTAGGTTAGCTTATTAGTTTCTGCCGGTGAGACTGTTTTATTGTTAGTGAGTCTCTCCAATAGTGTCTGACTTGTCATGTATGGATGCAAATAATTCTTAATGGAATAACTATGAGTGAATTTCTCAATCTTGGATAATTAGAATCTAATGGTTGAAATGCATTCACTTAAGTAGAGCTATTTTTGTTCACCAGTAAATTCTAAATATTCAACTGGTCTTCAACTTATGGTTTAGCTCTATGAACTTGAAGAGAATATCATTGTCCTTAGATTCCATGAAAAGAATAAACCTCTTGACAAATTTCTTTTGTTTGATTTGAAAGAACAGTTTTCTAATTTATGTACTTTTAACATCACAGAGTAAACACAGTGACTAAGCAAACAGTTAACAGATGGTAAAATCAAAGCAATTGACAGTTATATCAAAATGAAACTTGACCACTCTTGAAAAACACACACACACACATATATATATATATATATATGATAGGATTCAAGTGAAAAAAATAAATTGCATTTCATATTTCTCTCAAATGTGTGAAATACACAGAACTATTTTGTTATCAGATTTGATTGTGTAGAAATTCTTTATAAATTTGCTTGAATAATCTCACAAGTTTAAAGAAACTGAAATTAACACATGTCATTTGATACAATGGTCAATAGTTATATGATGGTTATTCAATTCTCAGAAATGAATGCAATCTGTATGTTCTTCACATCTAACTCCCAGGGATTGACCAGTTTTACCATAGTAATTGAAACTTCATGAATAAGAAATGATGTGTCCACCAGGAAGAGACCAAAGATACACTTTGTCTTTGGTGGAAGTTAAAATGGGGTCTAGTTTCCAAACAGGACAAAGAGGAGAGAAGTGGAAAAGTTTAATTTTTGTGGGATATGAGCACTTCTTTCAGAAACATGTTTGGTATAAGGAATAACTATCTAACTTTCATTCCTTGTGAAAGATTGTTAAAGCAAACAGTGATTCAGTATCTTCTTAACAATGGATATCATAGCCATTAGAAGAATGGATCCAAATGCAATTATATTCATGTGCTGTTTATTGGAATGAACATCAGAAGCATGAATGACAGACTCGTTGAGCAGGGGGTTCTAATGATGCTACATGAACGATGGGAGTCCTAATGAATATAGTAAATGTAATCCTTCTATAGAGAGAACAACTTACAGTTCATCAGAAAAATTATGTTTAAGAAAGTCTAAAAAAAGGTAAGGAAATTTCT
Organism: Typopeltis vanoorti; assembly: GCF_054136105.1. Lineage (NCBI taxonomy): Eukaryota > Metazoa > Arthropoda > Arachnida > Uropygi > Thelyphonidae > Typopeltis > Typopeltis vanoorti. The sequence goes on from NC_143558.1 coordinate 82,014,235, forward strand.
TTTTCCTGTTTTAATATAATTATCACTTAACTTGATTTTAATACTGTTAATTATTTGCTTAATCACTGTGTTCATTCTTACAGTTCTAGCATTATATTAAAAAAGTACTGCTTAGGTTAGTTATTTATTAACTGTTAACAACTTATTAATTTCTTAATAAAATTAATATACCCATGTTTTTTTTTTATCTTTTATTATTTACCTTAATGTTACAGTAACATATCACTTTCAGTCAGCATACCTACTCTGAGAGTTCTTACCCCAGCAACATATTATTATGTAGGCCTCTCCAAAGAGTCCAAAGGCTCATTGAGAGAGGACACCCTTATGCGTCACTCATAGCCTAAATATCTGTCATGTCTCTCTCTTTGAGCATATTCACCAAAGTTCACTCACACCATCCACTGATAGTCTGTTACACTCCATGAGAAAAACCCAAAACTTATATGTTTCCTAACTACACCATTACTCACGTTCTCGGAATGACTCCCACGTTTTTCTGCCACCTGTCATGAACAGCATATTGTTACTTGTATCAGTATTATAAGATCCCCTGACTAACTTTATATTTTATCCCTCCACCTATCAGGAGCACCAAAATATTACTTGTATTTATACTGTAAAATCCCCATAACAACTTGTATGTTTCTGTCATATCTCCTTTCCTCCATCTTCAATTCATCTTAAATCCACAATCATGAAAAAGAAAAATAGATTACATGCAGATAAAGGAGAACCTCCCAAAACTTTCCAGATTCACTTCACAAATATATCTGGTCTTAGTTCCAACCTCAGCAATATTCATTTCATTCAATATTCATGCAAAACCACACATATTTGTCTAACAGGAACTCAAATCCTGGTCCTGTTGTAATAGGTTTCACGGTATAATAAGAACACAGATGGTTAAGAAAGTTGTGTGCTCTGAAGATGCTGGATATAATACCAGCGAAATATTAGCTTTTAAGTTAATAAATAGTTATTTTCTTAACCATCTGTGTTCTTATTATACCGTGAAACCTATTACAACATGTCTGACGAACACATAAGCCTATCCACGCATCAAATCCTGGTCATTGGAGATTTCAAGTCTCACAACTCCAACTGGCCTCATTTTTATAACTGCACAGATCAAACAGATGGAGATGCTGAGACATTTGCTTTCACTATCGGTCTTGGACAAATTGATTACATGGCTACTAGAATACTAGATAACTTTAACCACACTCCAAACACTGTACATTCTTCCTCACCAGTGACTTATTTAAATATACTGTGTATGTTGTTTATCCTCTGGGCAACCCAGATCACAACCTGTTATCGATTTCTTCTCCAATTAATCAAAACTGACATATACACTTTCATCCACATGTTGCATGGTATTATAAGAACCATATCAGATGATCTTCATGACTTTGTGCCGGTGGTGTGTCATCAGTACATGGTAGGTAGTAGAATCTCTGGAACAAAGATTATTTGTGTGTTACAGTACAAACGCAGAATAATGGTTGCACAGTGCAAAAATCAAGTGTAATGAATGGTGCAGATTTCTCTAAGATGATTCATTGTTAGGAGTGTGGTATGCATGTATGTATGTATGCATGGACAAATGTAGTAGATGTGTGTATTGAAAGATTGACAGGAGAAGTGAGAGAATGAGGGTCCAAGGAAAGTATGATATTTAAATGGACTACAGTGATTTAAGTGAAAGTCAAGAATGAGAAGTGAAAAGTATTGGATGAAAGGTGATAGGTGGAAGACTGAGAATGGTATCAGTCAGAAGAGTCAGGGAGAGAATACGAGTGTAGAGAATGTGATTGTGAATATGGAAATGAAAAAGTGAATATGGAAAAAGCAAAAGCGAGCATGATACCAGAATGGAAGTGAGTCTTAGTGATAGAGCAAAAGGAGGTGTAACTGCAGTAATGGAAGAAAGCCTGACTGACAAAACACAAGTGGGAGTGATTGCCAGCATAAAAATGAGCACAGTTGCTAGAATTAAAGAGTGAAAGGATTAAGATGAAAAATGAGATCAAGTATATACAAAATAAATATCCACCATACATGGAGACTGGACATATTGTTAATACTAAATAAAGGAGTGTGAAAGAATAAAACAAAAGGTACTAAGGAAGAAAGCAGTTGGTTGTTTGGTTGGTTTATAGTTTATTTGGCACAAAAACTACAAAGGTCATACTGTGCCATACTAAAGGTTACAACATTAGCATTTACAGAAAATTGTAAACAATATGTCTCTACAAGAATCTAGTTTCACAAAGCAGCATCTCTAGGTAAACAGAACTGCTGCAGAGGGCACAGCAACACACAAGGTCAGAGGTTGTTACAGTAGGTCAAAAATTGTTAACAATATAAGTTAATACATAATATATGAAATACTAAGCCGAGGAATGCAGTATCTACACATATGTAAAATTATAATAGATGCCTTTATAGCAGTACAAAAATAGGCAAAAAGGGATTATTATACAATATGCATGGATGAAATTTAAATTTAGATATGCTGTATAAACAGAATTTAGCAATACATATAAACAGAATTTAGCAATACATATAAACAGAATTACTAGAAAGTACACAAATAAGTAAGATGTCCTATAGTATTACATGATTATTCGAAAAATAAAGTAGTAAATAAGATGCATACACAAAATGTATGTTAAGTGATGCAGTATCTACATATAAACAAAATTACTGCAAAGATTTAGCAGTACATAAATAGATAACTATAGGTTAACATATGTATATACAAAACAAGTCAAGAAAAGCAGTGTCTACATCTAGTAAGATTACAACAAACATTATTATACTAATACTTAAAGAGTCGGAAAGGAATTATTATACAGCATTGATGCATAAAATTTAAGTTTAGCATTATGGTATTTACATATTAACAAAACTACAGCAGGGTGATACAAATATACAAGATCAAGGCCTATGGTAATACATAATTGGTCGGATTTAACCTAATGAATAATATGTATGTATAAAAGTTAAGTTAAGCAAAAAAGTATTTACATATAAACAAATTTATGGTCAAATGCGTTTGTACAAATTAATTCTTTCTAAAAAATTAAAAACATCATGCAATTTGCCTCAGTCTGCAACCAAACCATATACACTCAGTCTGAGTGTATATGGTTTGGTTAGATTGGTAACAGTTTCATTCATCTCTCGTGTAAATTGTTGACAATCTACCAGAATATGATGAATAATGAGATGTGTGTTGCATTTTTCACATATGGGAGGGTCATCAGCTCTCAGTAACTGAGAATGCGTAAGGTGACTGACCTATGCGGAGCCTAGCAAGGACAACCTCCTACCTTCTCTTTGTATGTTGACTAGAATGCCAGTGTTTAATTTTAGGTTTAATGTTATATAATTTGTTTGTTGATGCTTCTTGCCATGTTAACTCCCACTGAGCAATTAGCTTTGATCTTATAAGTTGTCTGTAGTCTGTATATGGAACTGTCAAACAGTATGTGGAGAAGGTATGAGCTGATTTAGCAGCTGCAGCCTCATTTCCTTTGATTGTGATGTGGCTGGGAATCCAGCAGAACTGAACATCGAAATTAAGGATTTTCATTTTGTGAAGCAGGTGTAGCACCTCATAAAGTACTGGATGCGGATTATACATAGGAGAGGAGATAGCCTGTAAAGAGCTCAATGAATCTGTATAAATTATACACTTTTGGTAGCAGTTTTCTTTTATATGCACAAGTGCAAGCTGAATGGCATGCAACTCTGCTGTATAATTACTGCAGTCTGGTGGGATATTTGATTTGAGATAATAATGTCAGGAAACACAGCAGCACAGCTAACAGAGGTGTTAGTTCTTGAACCATCAGTATAGATGGGTAAGAAATCGATGTGTGCTGCTCTGTGTGCATTAAACAATTGTAGGTAAATGGATGATGGGGTATAAGATTTCTGTAGCTGACAAAGTGAGAGGTTGCAGGATGGTGTGCAAACATGCCATGGAGGAATCCTGCTGTGTTTAGTGGAGCTAATGTTATCAACATTTATACTAACAGCTTTCACAGTTTCTTTAATATGCATGCCAAAAGGATGTTATAGCAGTTTGATGTGTGTGATATTGAGCTTCCCAAGGCAGAGAGAAGATACTATTCCATGTAGGGTGATTTGGGAGAGATTTTATTTTTAGGGCGTAATTAAGAGACAACTGTTTCTGTCGAAGTGATAGAGCCGGTTCATTTGCTTCAACATAGAGATTTTGAGTGAGTGAGGTGCGAAATTTGTATACCCTGATAATGGATGGAATTCAACCATCATAGGTTACTCTGTCTTGCTGAACCATAGACTTGGGACCCATAATCCAGCTTTGAACGTATAAGTGCATGATAAAGATGTAGCAATGAAGCTCGATCAGCACCCCACTCAGTAGAGGATAGAGTGCGAAGGAGGTTCAAAGTTCTTTTGCACTTTTCTCTTAGTTGACGAATGTGTGCTAGAAAGGTGAGTTTTCTGTCAAAGGTGAGTCCTAAGAACTTGGTTTCTGTAGTTACTGGAATAACAGTATGTCTCATTCTTAGTTCAGGATCTGGGTGATGAGGCATTTTCGACAGAAGTGTACACACACTTTTTCTGTTGAAAACCTAAACCCATTATTAAGAACCCACAGAGAGACAGACATGATCAATTGCTTGCGCAAGTTGTCTTTCAGTTACCTTCATGTTATGTGAGTGACAGTAAATTGTGAAGTCATCAACATATAGAGCATTGTCTACAGTGGGAGGAAGCTGTTCAGTGATTGAGTTAATTTTCATAGCAAAAAAGGTTACACTTAAGACAGAGCCTTGAGGAACACCTTGTACTTGATGATATGGTCAAGATAGCGTACTTCCCACTCTGACTTGGAAAGTTTGCCTGGACAGAAAGTTTTTAATAAATATAGGGAAGTGTCCTTTGAGACCTAGGTTATAGAGGTCTTTTAATATGCCATATCTCCAGGCTGTGTCATAGGCTTTTTCCATGTCAAAAAAACTGAGACAAGATGTTTTCGCTTCAGAAATGCCTCTCTTATACAAGTTTCTTACCAAACTAAATTGTCTAAAGTTGATCAATGTCTACAGAAACCACATTGTGTACTGGAGAGAAGACTGTTGCTTTCTAAATACTAGAGAAGTCTGGCATTAACCATTATCTCTAGTATCTTACAAAAAAAGATGGGCAAAGCAATGGGTCGATAATTATTTGCTTGTGTTGGATCTTTTCCTGGTTTTGGGATAGCAACGACAATTGACTTATGCCAAGAATTTGGAAACTCTTCTTCTGCAAGTATTCTATTGTATAGGAAGAGAAGAAGAAGATCTATAGAAGATGATGGTAGATGTTTTATCATTTCATAATGGATGTAATCAGGTCCTACTGCACTAGGGTGAGATTGTAGGAGAGCTCTTTTTAGTTCCTCCTTGACAAATGGCTGATTATATGGCTGAAGAATGTTGATAGAAAAATTAAGCCTTTTGCTGCTCTTTCAGTAGTAAAAATTCCAGAGAATATGAAGCTGTTGCTGAGATTTTAGCAAAAGTTTCTCCCAAAGTATCTGCAATAGCTTTGGGCAGCAAGAACACTTCCATTATAGTCTAAGGTGGACAAACAGTGTGTACTGTATCTGCCTTTCATTTTCCGGATTTTATCCCATGCAATTTTTGGACTGGTCATTTGATTAATTGATGTAGTAAATTGAATCTATGATTGTTTTTGACTCTGACGTCTTACATAACATGCTTTGGCTCAAGCGCACTTGAAATTTATTAAATTTCGTGTGGTGGGGTATCTACGAAATATGCTCCATTCTCTGTGTTGATCTTTTTTGGTTGCCTGACATTCTGGGTTCCACCAAGGCTTTGGATAGACTGGAAATCGAGATGATGTTTTTGGGATGGAGGTTGTTGCTGCCTGGACAATGCATTCTGTTATATATTTTACAGCTTCATTGATAGGTTTTTGACTGATGGCATCGGCATTAAATTTTGCAAGATGAGAGAAAGTGTTCCAGTCAGCCTGGTCCATTTTCCATATAGGTATCCGTGTAGGTGAACATGGTTCCTGTGATCATGTATGTTGAAGAGAACATAAGAACAGGAAAGTGATCACCTCCTGTTCTTATGTTCTCTTCAACGTCCCACACGAGCAGTGGAAGAATGGAAGGGGAACAGATTGTAAGATCAACTGCAGAATATGAGCGGGTAGGCATATGGAAGAAAGTATTGAGTTTATTATTTAAAAGGGACAGGTTATTATTATCAAGAATTTTTTCAATGAATCGACCTTGTCTATTAGTGTTGACACTACCCCATAGAGTATTATGACCATTAAAGTCACCCATCAAAAGTATGGGTTCAGGCAGTTGTGAGATAAGGTTATCAAGATCAATTTCATTTAACTCAGGATTTGGTGGTAAATAAATTGAACATACTGTAATAAGAAATCCCACAGAGAAGTGAATCGCTACTGCTTCCAGAGAAGTATTAAGTTGGACCTGATGGAAAGGAATATGATTGCCCACTAGGATAGCTACTCCTCCATGAGCAGGACCATCTCCAGTTCTATCCTTACGTACAACAGTGAAATTCCTAAAGGTACAGTCTTCATTGGGTCTTAAGTAAGTTTCCTGTAGACAGAAACAGAAAGGTTTGTGTTTCTGCAACATCTTGAAATCGTCGATATTCTGGCAGATCCCATGACAGTTCCATTGTAAAAATTTTCCTATTGTCTTGATTTTATTGACTTGTCTGGTTTTTGAGAGATTGAGGGCTTACCTTTGGCAGATTTATATTTATCCACTGTTTTAGGGAAGTATGGACAGCCAGTATCCATCTCTTCCTCTGGTAGAGTGTTCAAAACATCAAATGTGTTAGGGTCAGTTGGTATGTTTAGTTTGCTTTCAGTGGGTATCGAGGTATCCATTTTTTCTGTGCGAGTGTCTGGTGGTTGTTGAGATCTTTGAGTGAAGTCTCCACCATAATTTTTTTGACAGGTGAGTTTTCATCGAATGGGACCATTTTTGAAGTTGTCTCTGGAGTAAACCATAGGTCTTGTGATTAATGTGCTCAACAGAGAAGCACTTGCAATCGTAAAATTCAGGTATGGTGAAATTATCAAATGGTGGAATAGACATACATGTTTGAGTTGCTGTTGGCACTTTTTTAATTGTTACATTTTCAGCATAAGAGGATCGTAGAACAGGTGTAATGGTGGCCAGTTTTCTTTTTGCATCCTGATATGTTTTGTTCTGTTTTAATTTTTTGTATCTCTTTTTCATCTTTCCATTTCTGACATGCACGAGAGTATGCTGGATGATCTCCCTGACATTTGACACATTTAGCTTTTTTATCACAGCAAGATTTATTATCATGTTCTTTACTACCACATCAGGCACAGGTAGTAGAACCACGACAGGCAGTTTGGGCATGTCCATATCTTTGACATTTAAAGCATCTCAGTGGGTTAGGGATGTACATTCTAACAGGACAGCTGAGATACCCTGCTTTTACAGATGTCGGAGGCCTAGGTGTATCAAAAGTAAGAATGATGTTCTTGGTTTAGACCAGGCAACCATCCCTGCACATCAGGATGCGCCTCACACCCGTCACTCTTTGATCTTTAAGTTCTGAACATATCTCCTCATCAGGAACATCAAGGAGATCCCATTCTGATATCACTTTTCTACTCGAATTGAGTGTTCTGTGAGGTGTTACTGCAATTTGTATTCCACCCATTGTCGTTGCTCTCAGTAGTTTCTCGGAATGTTGTGTGCACATTGTTTCCACTAGGATATCACCAGAACGCAATTTCTTGACAGTTTTGGGAGTTCCTGCCAGTCCTTCAAAACCTTTTTGGATAAAGATGGGTGACATTTTCTCAGTTGGTTTTTCACCTGTTGCATGAATAATTAAAAAGTTTGGTATATTTATGTTAGTATCTGATATCTTTTGTTTCTGACTTCTGTTTCTATATGCTGTGTCTATACTTGGTTGGGACTTTGTTAGGGTCCCTGAAACATTTGAGGATGAAGAATTCATATTTAAGGAATTTTTTATTCGGTGCTAGAGCTCCCCACACATGGATGCCCACTACCCGGCAAGCAAAGACTATGCTCAGGAGTGGAACTCCAGGGCTACCCCGGACCATGGGGTGAGAGACTTACTGCAACACCGTTGACCCTTGCAGGCAGGCCCACTAGCTGATTGATCCTGGCTGGGCCATCCAGGACCACCCGTCTTGCCAAAGCAGGGGCCAAAGTAGTGCAAGACTACCAGGATCCCCCTTTCCAGGTGTCCACTGGTCGCACCGCATGGCAAACACGGCAGCAATGCGTTGGATCCCACTGATGGTGGTCTGGAAAAAGAATAGTGAAAAAGACCCAAGAGGAGAAGAAGAATACAGGAAGAAAAGCAAAAAAGAGGAAGAATGAAAAGGACCAGTACCATCACTGGGAGGTCCCCCTCTACCACGAACAGGTGCCTCATATGGTGGGGGAAAAAAGCAGTGGCAAATGATTAAAAAGTTGCATTGTATAGGTGTGGAGAATTGAAGGTGCACAAGGTCTTTTCCAGAGTGAACATGGTTTGTTTCAGTTAACATGAAAAACACAAGGGATAAGTAGTTGAAATATATGGCCTGTTTATTTCAGGCCATATATTTCAACCTGAATATTATAGGCCATCTCAGTGGGGACAATATTTAATAACGAAGTAGAATGCATACAGTGGATTGATTTGAAAAAGTAAGAGCTGCGTGATATACATAAAACAACACAATAATATAAATGAGGAAATATTGCAATATTAATTATTCATTAGCTATTAAAAAAAATTCTTGATGTGCGATTAAAATAAGACTTTTCCATATCTTAGATAGAGAGAGGCAGTCATTCTGATTTAAATTCAGATGGTGAAGTAAGTCCTCAGCACTTTCTTTAAACAAGTGTTCAGATTTATTCTGACATTGATGAAGTAAGCATCTTTCAGACCACAGGATGTTGTGGCCTAATTCTGGAAATGGGTACCGGGATGCCAAAAATTATCATTATTATTATCATCAAGACACCTCTATGGAGTCAAGAGACTCATTATAGGAGGTCCGTTATCACATACACAGCTCATTGTACCTCGACTTAAATGCATTCACTGTCCCTGCACTTACCACACTCTCAGGCAATGCATTCCAATCATCTACCACTTTCCATGCAAAAAATCTACTCCTCATCCCCTTGCTCACACTCACCTTATACAGCTTCCACGGATGGCCTTTTGTTCTCCTCCTCCTGTCTCCAGATATTCTATGAAAAATCTCATCCACATTAATCTGGTAATTATCCCTTACCCACTTAGATATCTCGATCATGTCTCCCCTCTTCCTTCTATCCACTAGACTATAATTTACATTCTCTCAATCTGTCCTCATATTCCACATTCCAGAGAACAGAAAAACCAACTTAGTCAATTGTCTCTGAACCCTCTCCAATATTTCATCATCCTTTTGAAACCTGGCAACCAAATCTGTGCATAGTAATCCATATGCACCAGATCAAAGTCTTATACAATGGAATCAAGACATCCTTACTTCTACTCATCAGTGTTCTCTGCATCATTCCTGTAATCCACTGTGTATTGTCCTCACAATTTTAGCAAAATGTCCACAAAATTTCAGGTCCCTGTCCACTATAGCTTCCAAATCTTTCATCTCCTCCACCTCCTCTAAAATATCTCCACCTATGCTGTACTCTGCATCCCATCTTTGCTTCCCAAATTTTAAACCCTTACGCTTTGCAACATAAACTGATATCCCCACACACTCGCCCATTCAGACAGTCTATTTAGGTCTTCTTGCAAAGCTACAACATTTGCTCTACTTCTCATAATTCTCTCCAACTTTGCATCATGTGCAAACAACTGTATATCACTATTTAATCCCTTTTCAATGTCATTTACATACAAATTAAACAACAGCCTCAAAACAGACACCCCCCCCCCCAATACATAACCTGCCGATATCTAGCAGACAGCCAGTCTCCAATCCAATGCACTAATCTACTATTCAGCCTCATCTGTTCTAATTCAACTAGTTTGTCATGTGTCATCTATCGAAAGCCTTTGCAAAATCTAAATATACTAATGTATTTACAATACATCCCCTTCGTTCAGTGTATTCATCACCTTGTTATAATAAGTATGCAGATTGCTAAAACACAATCTTCCTTTAGCAAACCCATGCTCTCCATTAAAGAGAATTCTTCTGCTGTCCCCCAAGTTCTGAATCCTTGTCCTCACTAGCTTCTTATAACCACAATTTTCTTGGCCACAACTCCAGACTAATAGATTGGCCTATAATTCTGAGCCTTCATCTTATCACCCCATTTATGAAGTAGAACAATTTTCCACTCCTTTGGACCTGGGCTAACCTATGTCTCACATTAAAAATATATGTTAACTCCCTGGAATATTCTCTCAAGACGTGTGGTGATATACCATCAAGTCCCATGGTCTTGTTAACATCAAATTTACTCAATTCTCCATATACCTCCTGGTCACCCACCATCAGTGGTTCCTCCCCCATTCCCACTGCTTTCATGTATTGCATTATGTTACAATCACAAGGATGGAATACTCTAATGAACTGCTCATTAAATACCTCTACTATATACTTCTAATTATTTATCATTATCCCATTATCATTGACCAACATCATTCTTCCGTAATCATTCTTCCTTCTACTGCCTACATAATTGAAAAAAAAACTCCTTAGGATTTCCTTATTGTCATTTGCTAACTGCTGCTCATACTGCAACTTTTGTAACCCTTACTAAGTGAGTCACCTTCCTTGCTCTTTATACTCCCCATGCAACTGATTATCTTCACTCGTCTTGTGTCACCTCCACAATGACTTTTTCTTCCAGATTGCACTATTCACCTCTTTAGTCATCCATTTTACACCTACCTTATTTAATCTCCTGACCTTGGGAATACACCGAGTCATTGCCTTTGCCATATACTTCCTGAGTAGAGATCAAGCAGCACTGATTTCCTTCCCATGCAATTCCTCATTCCAGTGGTATTGCTACAAGCCATATCCTGAGTTTACCATAATCTCCTGATTTATAGTTCCACATATAGCTCTTTCTCACAAAAGTCCAGATATTACTTGCCACCACCCAGTTCCATTTAGTTCCACATATAACTCTTTCTCACAAAAGCCCAGATATTGCTTGCCACCACCCAAGTGATCACTTCATGGTCACTTTAATGAACTAGAGCAAGATGTGACACTTCATTTACAACAATATCTTGTGAATGAGATAATCAAATCCAAGACCCTCGATTCACGCATGGCCTCTGTTACATGCTGTTTAACCACGCTACCGGCCAAGACGTCTATAGACGTCAAAGTTATCATGGATGCGAAGTGCATATTAAAATTGTAATACCATTGATATTACATCGAAATATATGTGGATACAAAGCTTACGAGGATGCGTATTTGATGCATAATAGCCAGCAAGGTGGTTAAAGTAGTTATCCTTTAAAAACCCAAGAAATTCATTCTCTTTGGTTCTTGATACTCTCTCCATTCCAGTCTATATTACCATAATTGAAATTGTCCATAATGATCACCCTTTTCTTATTAGCCAGACCAGTTTGTCTAGACATCTCCTTCTCACTGCCTTCTGTATTACTACAGCAACACCCTACACCTATAGCAACATCCTACTAAAGATTTTATCCTACCTACTTCCATTTCACACCATACTGCTTCAAAACCACTGTCAGTAGTTGATCCTTACATCTCCATCCTAGATGGGCACAACTTCTCTTTCACCATCAATAGCATTCCTCCTCCCATTTTGCTTTGTCTGTCTTCACGAAAGACTACATATCCCTCCTCTTTATTCCTTTCAGAATGTCAACTTGTTCAACCATGTCTCGCTTATACCAACAGCTTTTGGGCAAATGAACTCTATCAATTCTACAATTTTTCCCCTTGTTTTGAATACTTCTAACATTTGTAAACATACACACTAGCTCATTTCTGTTTCTATGACGTCTCACTAACCACTCCCTGTCCATTCATGTCTATCATCACTGATATTACACCCATCCCCAAACCTAAATGTCATTCCCACATCCTTGACTGCCTTAATCCTTTCTTGCACACTCATACATTTATTCCTGAAACCATCATCTACACTTTTCATACAGTATCCTCCTGACCTCTCCTGTTTTCCTGTCTACTCTGTGTTCCTTCTCTCTTATTCTCTTCAATCGCTCCACTCACCTCTCCATTCACAAACTTGCGTACCTTTCTCTCCTGCTTTTCTACACCACTGCTTCCTTCGTCATGTCTTGCATTCACTTCAGTCATTCTCTCTCTTGCTGTAACAGTTTCTCCAAATGACTCACACCAGATCCATTCAAATGTAGTTCATCTGCTACCATATCATTCTTAATCCTCACTTGCCTTCTCAACTCATCATTATCATACCTGGCTAACATGCTGACTACTACCCACTTTTTTGTTTGCATACTCCTCTTATCCAGAGCATCAACAATTCACCTCATTCTACCACTCTGAAATCATTTGATATTTCTTTCAAATGTTTTGTCCCATTCTTCCTCACATTCCCATGCAAATCCGTACTTCTCCTCAGTTCATTTCTCATACATTTAATCTCCTGTCTCATTTTTACCAACCGCTTTCATATCTTCAATTAGTTTTTCAATGCCTTTTATGCAAATTACATTTTCACCACCTTACATGTTTGCTGTCTTACCTCTCGCCGCCACTAATTCACTTTGGCTCTCTTACCACTGCCATCTACACACACTGTCTTACTGATCAACATTGCCACTTTTACCTACTATCTTACCGTTACTACTCAAGCACTTAACCATACTTCGTTTACTCCCATAGCTGCATCCACAATCTTTTGTCCGCTGCCATTTACATTCAATGATATCTCATAATCCATAAATATACTGCACTTCTTACACACACCCAAACTCTCTCATCTCTCCTATTTATCCTCTTCACATAAATATCTCCAATCTCTCCCAAAGCATACATGCTGCATTCACAGCATCTCGCCACTTTTGAAGAATCCATGCTACTTGCATTCATCTTTCACGGCATCCTACTTTTCACTGCCATTTCACTCGCTGAAATGGAAAGCTGTACATAAGAAACACAAAGAAAATTAATAAATACAGACTTATAACTACACCAAACACCACCTGCTGATCACAACTATCATGCAACAATATTTAAAGAGCGAGTTATCACTAATGCCACACACAATTTTAAATTTTAAACTTATCTTTTCACAGCAATTCTTGACGAACACTTCTCTGTCTTCACCACCTAGTCATGGGAAAAGCATGAAATTGGAACTTGATGTACTGTTTCCTTGTTATTTAAACTAGGATTATGGGAATTAAAATGCTGTTGCATGGCCCTTTCTGACAAGCCATCGAGCTTCATATGTTGTTTGATGTTTAAGAGCCTGCTGTAATAGTTGAGGTTAGAACAAATGGTATGAGTATGTTGCAATAAAGGTTTTAGAATTCTGACCTTCTGTGATGGACTTTTTACTTAGAACACATCCTTTTCTCCTCCATACACCCTCAGTCTTCATGTTAGTTTTATTATATGGACAAACGTTTGTTATCTGGCCCCATAATGAAGACACATTACCTACTTTTTTTATCTAATACAAACAGTCTACATCCATGAATTAAATTTACTGTAGAATTGGAAACGACAACAAATTGTCCAGTTTAGATATTCTACTTCTCTGCTAACCATCAGGTGAATTAATTACTTCCATTTATTGAAACCTGCTTTCACTGGAATTTACATTCAACAGCAATCAGTTCACCATCCATCACAGAAGACCACAATTATAAAAACTTTATTGCAACGTGCTCATGCTATTTGTTCTATACCTCGACTATTATAGCAGGAACTCTTAAACATCAAACAATATATAAAACTCAATGGCTTCTCAGAAAGGGCCGTGCAACAGCTTTTTAATTCTAATAATCCCGGATTAAATAACAAGGAAACATTATGTTGAGTGTCAATCCCATACATTTCTGGTCTCTCAGAACTCATTTCCAAAATTCTTAAGAAATACAATTTAGTGGCTATCAGCATGGTTTCCATCTTCAAAAGATAAATAGTGTCTAGCCCTCCCTTTTGGTTACCAAGATGGCAGTGTTCCTTGTGACTGTCATCATTCTTACTTTGAACAAACTGGATGCTCTGTAGAAAAGAGAATACAAGAACACCTGGTAAATCAGAAAAATCTGACTTGGCACAGCATGGAATAGATACCACAACATTCTGAGGTTTGAAACATGCCTTACTTCATCAATGTCAGAATAAATTTGAACACTTCTTTAAAGAAAGGGCTGAGGGCTTGCTTCACCATCTGAACTTAAATTAGAACGACCACCTCTCTCTAAGATAATGGAAAGTCTTATTTTAATCACATATCAATATTTTTTAATAGCTAATAAATAATTAATATTACAGTATTTCCTCATTTATACCATTGCATTGTTTTATGTATAGCATCATCTCCTGCTTTTTCAAATCAATCCATTGTCCGTGTTCTACTTTGTAATTGACTATTGTCGCCACTGATGATGACCTGTAATATTCAGGATGAAATATATGGCCTTAAATAAACAGTATTTCATATTCCTTGTGTTTTTTTTTTTGTGTTAAAGAAACCTCTCATGGCACACATATCTCTTAAACAATGAGTGAACAGGGTGAATTATTCTTGTAGATAAGCTTATACGTTGGACATCTTTTTTTTTTTTTTTGTTTTGTTTTTTTTTGGAAATGACAATGTAAACTAATTTATTAAATATGAAAACTTTAGTAACTAATTTAACTTGTGCTTTAGACACTGCTCTTTTCAGGTGCCATTGTTAAGACTATTAAAACCTAACAATATTTCTACAATTATGTTACTAAACACATTAAATGCACCAAAAATTATAATAATATACTAAAGATAACCAATTAATCTATGAAAACACTCAATAAATCAACAAAACTGCAGACCTTACAGAAACTTCTTAACAGCACAGTCATTATTATTCAGAATCAACTAAAGCAGTTAATCAAACTGAACTGTAAAGTTCATCAAATGAAGAAGAGCCTAATTTTCCTGATTAAGGAAAAGTGATTTCACTGGTAAAAGAGAATTTGGTGATGATATATCATAATATGAGTTTACCTTAGGTAAGACAATATGCATACTCAATGTGACAGAATGTGAAAATATATATATATATATATATATTTGGCATATACAGTGGTACCTTGAGATACGAGTTTAATTCATTCCATGACTGAGCTCATAAGTCAAAATGCTCATATCTCAAATCACTTTTCCCCATTGAAATTAATTAAAATGAGATTATTCGTACCATCCCCCAAAAAACCAATCCAATTTTTTTATAATAATGTATTTATAATGAACAAATATTGTATACAAACAAAATAAAACCAAATACTGTACATGCATACATGTAAAAGAGAATCTAAAGAAATAAACAGATGTTGGCAGAGCCGATTAGCGTATGGTATTAATTTTTTCTTTCACTTCACTTTTGCTTAACTTAATTTTCTTCTTCAATAGTTTTTTCATCTGCAGGGCGTTTCAATAGAAACCTGTCCAAGGAGCTTTGTTTTTTCCTCCCTTTTAGAATGTTTCTGAAATGAGTTAGGCAAGTGTCATTAAATAGCATCGCTGCATGACCAGCTGCAACTTTTTCAGGGGGTTTCTTTTCAATAAAGTCCGAAACTTTTTTCCCACATTGCCAATTTCTTTATCTCACTTGAAGAGATAACCTCCTCTGCCTCTGTGGTTGTACCAATCTCCTGCAGAACCTCCATATGTTGCTGCACGTGTAGTTCCGTCAACTCCTTCGTCGTCAGTTCCTCAGAATGTGCGGCCACAGGGTCTTCGATGTCGCCCTCATCCACCTCCAGGCCCATGGACTTTCCGAGGGACAGTCTCCTCCAGCACTTCCTGTTCGGTCTAAATCCTTCAAAGTCCCTTTCAGCCACAGCTTTTTCCATGCAGAGGTCAAGGTCCTTTTTGTAATACCCTGCCAGGCCATATCAATAATTTTGAGGCATATGACAGTGTTGTAGTGGTCCTTCCAGAACTCTCGAAGGGTGAGGATTGTGCTCTCTGTAACCTCAAAGCAGCGTCGGAACATGTGTTTGGTAAAAAGTTTCTTAAAATTGGAGATCACCTGTTGGTCCATCAGCTGTAGGAAAGGGGTGGTGTTGGGTGGAAAGTAGAGAACCTTTATAAAGCTGAACTCCTCAAGGATGTCGTCCTCAAGGTTTGGTGGGTGGACAGGAGCATTGTCAAGGACGAGAAGAGCTTGCAGGGGTAAGTCATTGACCTAGAGGTATTCCTTAATGGCAGGACCAAAGACCAAGTTGACCCACTGCACAAAAAACTGCCTGGTGACCCCATGCCTTTGGGTTTGCCCTCCACATAACCTGCAGTTTTTCTTTTAAAACCTTGTGTCTTGAAGGCTCTGGGGTTTTCTGAGTGGTATATGAGCAGCAGCTTGATCTTGCAGTCACCACTTGAATTTGCACACAGTGCGAGGGTCAACCTATCCTTCATGGACTTGTGACCTGGCATCTTCTTTTCTTCTGCCGTTATGTAAGTTTTGCTTGGCATTCTCTTCCAGAAGAGCCCTGTCTCATCACAGTTGAAAACTTGTTGGGTGATGTATCCTTTGGCTTCGATCAATTCAGCAAAGGTTTTTACAAATTCCTCAGCTGCCTTAGAATCAGAGCTCGCTGCCTCACCATGCCTGACAACGGAGTGAATGCGGTCCTTTTTCGGAAATTTTCAAACCACCCACTACTGGCTTTGAGCTGCTCTTGTGAAGTCTCCTGTGCTGAAGTATCTGGAGTCTGCTGCAGCAAATCTGCATAAATGGCTCGTGTCTTCTCGCAAATTATAGTCTTTGTCACAGTGTCTCCTGTGAGCTGCTTCCCTGTCAACCAAAAAATCAGCAGGTTCTCCATCTTTTCATAGACAGAGTTGCGTAGTTTTGAAATAATTTTAACGCGCTTAGCTGGAGTTATAGCCTTTATCGAGTCCTTCTGCTTCAGAATAGTACATATCGTAGAAGTAGTCTGATCGTACTGCATTGCCAAGTCTTACGCCTTGCTCATGTTTGTCTGTTATCTCACGCTTTAATTCCATGGATATCACCTTTTTCCTTTTCTCACCATTGTTCTTTACACTTACCTTCTTTGGACTCGTGGTTATATGAAAAAAATTAGCTAAATAACTGTACATACAAAAAAAAAAACAAAATTAAAACTCAACACGACAGAAATGCTTCTGCGGTGAGGTAAACATGTGAACTGAACGACACGCAAGACTCGGGAATCTGAGCAGTGTGGTGGTTGTGAGGTCACCTAAGCAGGCTCGTAACTCAAGGCAAAAAATCGACCTAGTGACGGCTCGTATCTCAAAAAACTCGTATGTTAGGGAACTCGTATCTCAAGGTACCACTGTGTATATGTGTGTGTGTGTGTAGCAATATATATATATATATATATATATATATATATAGCCAATTGGAAAGAGAAGGCAGGGTAAATCTCAAAAAAGGATATTGGATGGATGAGGACTGGAACAGACCAATATGGTCTATACCCGTAATTAGTGTTATGATGGTGATATATACATATATATATATATACACAGGTATCCGTTGCTCGATGCGGGATTTTATTAACACACCGAAATTAATTGCGGCAATCCCTTGATATATGCGGGGAGAGATTTGATTGACACGCCTTTAACCCTGCGGAGCTCTCAGCTGATCTGACAGATACATGCAAAATATTTAATATAAATATTCTTACACAATTCAGTGTATAGCTTGGAGGTCATGCATAGCTGTGCATTCATACGTTAAGAGTGATGTTCCAAATTGTTTTTTGCTGTCAGTTTTTTATTTTAACACGTTATGTAAAGGTTTGTGATAAATTGTATCTGAGAGATACCGCGACTTCCAATGTCAGTATAGTATGGTTTAGTTGTTTTTTTTTTATATCAAATTATTGATATAAAAATTATATTGTCGGAATAGGTGAGACATGGTTGGAAGAGGATGACATCCTGACAGGAATAGAGATGGAAGAGTTTGATGTGTTTCGTGGGGAGAGAAGGGGTAAAAAGGGAGGGGGGAGTGTTATTGATGATAGAGAAAGAGTTATGACTATATAAAGTAGAGATGCAAGAGGGAAATAGTGCCAGTGGTTTTGAGGCAGTATGGTGTGAGATAGAGGTGAATGGAATCAAATACTTGGTTGGATGTTGTTATAGACCAGGTAATGTGGATGGTGGTGATAATGAAATGTACAATCAAATTAGCCAAGTAAATAAGAAAAGGGTGATCATTATGGATAATTTTAATTATGGCAGTTTAGACTGGAATGATGAGATAGCAACTGGAAGTGAAGAAAATGAGTTTCTTGAGTTTTTGAGGGATAACTACCCCAGGCAGCATGTAACAGAGGGCACACGAGGATTGAGGGTCTTGAATTTAGTCATCTCATCAGAGGATGTAATTATAAATGAGGTGTTAAATCATCCACCATTTGGTGAGAGTGACCATGAGGTAATTACTTGGGTGGTTGCATCAGTGCGAGGACATCTGTGAGAAAAGGGTATATCTGAAACTACAAGGGGGGGGGTGATTATGAAGAGCTTAGGAGACAGCTTGCGGGTGTAGCGTGGAATGAGGAGTTAGCTGGAAAAGAGAAAAATGCAGCTTGGGGGATTTTCAAAAACTGTTTAGTAGATGCAATGTCTAAATGTATTCCAAGGATGAGAAGGTTAAGTAAGGTGGGTGTAAGAAGGATGAATAAAGATATTAAGCATGCGATACAGAGAAAAAGGGCATTGTGTTGGCAGCATAAGAGAAGTGAGTCTACAAAGACCAAGCAAGGAGGGGTGACTTGGTTGGTGAAGGTAGCTATAGAGAGGTATGAACACCAGTTGGCTAATGAAGCCAAAAGGAATCCTAAGGAGTTCTTTCAATATGTAGCCAGCAAAAGAAAGAATAATTATGGAAGGATGACATTGATTGGAGAAAATGGTATAAAGACAGCTGATGCAGAATGTGTGGTGGAGATATTTAATGAACAGTTTATAAAGATCTTTCATTCTTGTGAATGTGACTTCATGGAGGGATTGAGAGCAGTTGATGATGGGGAGACTGACTGTAGGTGAGCAAGAGGTGTATGGGGAGTTGAGTAAACTAGATGTTAATAAGGCTGTGGGACTTGATAATATATCACCACTTATTCTGAAAGAATGTGCCAGGGAGTTGACACCTGCCTTGACATATTTTTTTTAATATGAGTCTTGCACTTCGTCAAGTTCCTGAAGAGTGGAAGGAGGGCAAGATTGTGCCACTTCATAAAGGAGGTGATCAAACTCAAGCATCAAACTATAGGCCTATCTCTGTGTCAGGTGTTGTGGTTAAGTTGTTGGAGAAGCTTGTGAGAACTAGGATCCAGAGTTGGGTTGATAACAATGGTATTATCTTTGATGGACAGCATAGATTTGCTAAAGGGAGGTCATGTTTTAGTAATCTACTTACTTCTTACAATAAAGTGACTGCTTCCTTGCACAGAGGAAAATGATACACAGTAATATACTTGGATTTTGCAAAGGCTTTTGATAGAGTACTTCACGATAGGTTGACAGTCAAACTAGAGCAGATGGGGTTGGATATTAGATTGGTGCATTGAATTGGAGACTGGCTATCTGATAAGTATCAACAAGTTGTGTATGGGGGAGCGATATCCAGGAAAAAGAAAGTCACTAGTGGAGTGCCTCAAGGGTCTGTTTTAGGTCCAATACTGTTTAACTTGTATATTAATGATATAGGTGAAGATTTGGATGGAGATATTCAGTTGTTCAGATGATGGAAAGTTGGGACGAACCATGAAGTGTAGTGAAGATGTTGTGGCCTTACAAGAAGACTTGAATAGATTGAGTGATTGGCCACGGAAATGGAGATATGAGTTCATTTTTGCAAAATGTAAGGTTTTAAAATTTGGAAAACAAAGATGGGATGCAGAATTTATGCTTGGTGCATATATATTGTTGGAGGTGGAGGAAATAAAAGATCTGGGGGGTTATAGTGGATAAGGATCTGAAATTTAGGGAACACGTAGCCAAAATTGTGAAGACAACACAAAGGCTTCTGGGAATGATGCAGAGGACACTGACGTGTAGAAGTAGGGAGATTATTGTTCCATTGTATAATGCTTTGATTAGGCCACACATGGACTATTGTGCCCAGATTTGGTCACCTAGTTTTCAGAATGATGAAGAGATGTTGGAAACAGTGTAAAGATTGAGAAGATGTAATTTGCAGAGTCTGGTGGACAGAAGGAAGAGGGGAGATATGATAGAGACCTAGAAGTTGGTAAGGGGGTTGTTATAGAATCAATGCTGGAGTAGTTTTACAGAGAATAGTGGGAGATCAGGGGAGAACCAGAGGTCATTTCTGGAAACTGTATAAAGAGGGTGTGAGTAGGGGAAACGAGAGTCAGGATTTTTTCGTGCAGAGTTGTGAATGATTGAAATGCCTTGCCTGAGAATGTGGTGTCTGCAAAGAATTTGAATGTGTTTAAAACACAGTATGATGAGCTGTGTGTGTGTGTGTGTGTGGTAAAAGGACCTCCCAGATGAGTCTTTGACTCCATGAGGTCTTTTGGTGGTAATAATAATAAGTATTTATTAAACATTTACTTTGCATTTATTTTTTATCTTTCCTAAAAGAATACCATATAAAATAAATTATTAATACTGTAATCAGTCATGGACGAATTGTAATTTTTACCATTGATTATTTGATTTGATTAACGCGATTTTGATATACGAGGTAACATCGAGGGATTAATTAACCGCGTTAATTGGGGGGATACCTGTGTGCGTGTGTGTATATATATATATATGTGCTAAATGAAGAAAAACTGCAGGCTTATGAAAGTTATCATCTGACCTCCATAGAGTCAAAAGATATCACAGGAGGTCCCACTATCTCAGCACTCACCACACTCTCAGTCAGTGTATTAACATCATCCATGACTCTTAGTGCCTTGCATATACCCTCCTTATATGGCATTCAAGGATGTCCTAGTATTCTTCTTCCATTCTGTGAAAACCTCTTTCACATTAATCTGGTAAAAAAAAAAATTTTGTCAACTTATGATGACAAAAAGATATGTCTCAGTCATATCCTTCTCCTCCTATCCAACTCTGCATATTACATTTCCTCAATCTTTCTTCATACTCAATGTTCCAGACACTAGAAACTTGATAATTGTCTCTGGATCCTTTCTAGTATATATATATTCATCCTTTTGAAATCTAGGTAACCAAATCTGCATAGCGTAATCCATACCTGGTCCAATTAATTTCTTGTTTGAGGGAAACATAACCTCCCTACTTCTAAGTATCAATATCCTTCACTTCATTACCATAATTACTTGCAAAGTCCTCACAGTTTCAGCACTGTGTACCCTGAATTTTAGGTCTTCATTGACTATTACCCCACGATTCCTTATATCCTCCACTTCCTGTAAGATATCCCCACTAATTATATACATCATATCTTTGCTTCTCAAATGCTAATATGGTTGTGCCTTATAACACATCTCATACTGCATCGGCTGTCACTCAGAATAATCAGAACCATGTTCAGGGCTTAGGCAGAGGGTCCTGTTCGAGAAGTATATTACAGTCTCCATCAAAAGTCAGTGATACTGTGAATGAGCAACACAGAAGGTATAAGATTAATCTTAGAAGGGAATTTTACTTAAGCACATGAAATGTTTGGGGTCTACAGATGGGTACTCTTAAGATTGTCTGTAAAGAGATGACCAGATGGAATGGAGAAGGTCACTTCAAAAGACAGGATGGTAAGCTAGTTATTTACTCAGGTGATGACTCAAAACATCATGGTGTTCCTGTGATACTGAAGACAGCTCATGCAAGAAATCTTGGTTATAACTCCATTAATGATAGGATACTTTCTATTAGACTTAAGGCTCAGCCTACCAATGTATTAATTGTGGTAGCTTATGTACCCACATGGATAGGCCTGAAGAAAAGAGTGAGGAATTCTATGAAAACTTACAAATTGTTTTGGGCTGCCTACCAAGGAGAGACATACTTTACATCTTAGGGGACTTAAATGCAAAAGTGGGAAAGAGTATGAGAGTCAGGCCAAAGTGTGGCATGTTTGGTCTGGGTGAACGTAACGCCCGTGGTGAAAGACTGTTGGAATTTGCCTGTGCTAACAGATTAGCACAGGCAAATCCAGAAATATTCACGATGGACCTATACTTGAACATCTAATATTGATAGGTCAAGGCACCAGATTGATTACATCCTGGCTCTCCAGCAGTGGAAGACGAGCATCTCTGATGTGCACACTTGTCCTGGAACAGATTATGGTACAGACCATCAGCTAATAAGAGCCAAAGTAAGACTAAGACTCTGAAAACTTCCAGGTCAGGCACATCCCACTAGATTGGATGTTAGAGTAATTCCTAGTGGATTCACAGAAGAAACATCAACTCAGCTGGATGATTTTTTGGAGACCAATGAGGAGAACTCACCAGAAATGCTTTGGGAAGGAGTCAAGGTGATAATACAGGATACAGCAAAGAAGTATCTCAGCCCAGTAAGAAGATCAAGAGACCCATGGATATTATATTCAACATGGGAACTAATCAAAAGAAGGCGATTGGAAAAACAAAAAGACACAGGGACTGAAGAATACAATTTATAAAAGGATGTTTTATTTAGTTTATGACTTAAAGCACAAGTTTAAGCCTAAATTGAATGTCATCAAAGACAGGAATGGAGCATTACTAACAGAAGAGTTGGAAATCAAAAAACAGATGGAAAGAATACTGTAAGGAACTGTACAGTAGAGTGGATAAAGAAAATGGAGAGCCCTCTCGCCAGGAAAATTTTGATTTGGAACCTCCTCCACTTAGGCATGAAGTTGAAAGAGCAGTTAAGCAGCTTAACAGCAATAAGGCCCCAGGTGCAGATGAAAGCCCAGCAGAGTTAATTAAGGCCACAGGGGATGGAGGGAGAAGAGTGTTTCATAGATTAATTACAAGGATATGGGAGACAGGATCATGGCCTAGAGACTGGAAGAAGTCAATTTTCATACCACTACATAAGAAAGGTGATAGGAAGGCATGCAAGAACTATTAGTTTAATATCTCATGCAAGCAAAATTTTATTGAAGATCATGCTAAATAGGATTGAGGCCAAAGTTGAGGCAGAGATGCCTGAGGAACAAGCAGGTTTTAGGAATGGTAAGGGCATCAGAGATCAGATCCTTTGCCTTAGACAGATCACAGAAAAATATAAAGAATTCAGACTCTCTCTGGTAATGTGTTTCTTAGACTACTCTAAAGCTTTTGACTGTGTTGAGCATGTGAAACTGTGGGAAGTAGTGAAAAGAATGGGTTTTCCTCAACACACTATCTGGTCAATAGCCAACTTGTATAGGGAACAAGAAGCCACGGTAAGAACAGGTGTTAGATTGACTGACTGGCTTCAAGTTGGAAAAGGAGTTAGGCAAGGATGTCTACTTTCTCCTCACTTGTTTAGTATATATGCGGAGGACGTCATGCGTGAAGCATTGGATGAGCTCAGGACAGGAATTAGGATAGGAGGTAGATTGATCAGTAATCTGAGGTATGCTGATGATACAGTCAATCCTAGCAAGACAAAGATTATGGTTCTCAAAGGAAATACAAACAGAGGAGCTCTTGAGAAACAAGTGTATCTTAATGGAGAAAGAATTGAGGAAGTTAGCAAGTTTGATTACCTGGGATCCATTATTAATGTGAAGAATTTCTTTTCAGAAGACGTCAGAAGAGGGTTAGGAATGGCTTAAACAACAGTCAGAGACCTGTCTCTAAAATCTGGAAGGATGGAATCTATCTCCATGGGAACAAAGTTGAGGATTTTGGATGCAGTTGTTTTTCCAACAGTGACTTATGGATGTGAGACTTGGAACCTAAAGAAGTTTAGGCTTTTGAGATGTGGTGTTACAGAAGGCTGTTGAGGATATCATACACTGATAGGCATAGAAATGAATGGGTGTTAGAAAAGATGAGTAGAACTTTAAGGCTCCTTAAGGATATTGACAGAAGAAAGTTAAAATATTTTGGACACATAGAAAGGATGGAAGGGGGACTTCTCTGAACAGTAATAGAAGGTAAAGTTCTTGGAAAAGAGGAAGGGTTAGGCCATCAATGAGATGGATGGAGTGTGTGTGTGGAGTGACTGATCTTCAGAGATTTGAGGCCGCCAGAAAAGCAAACAACAGGATTACATGGCAAGGCCTGGTGTGGCACATCACCGAGCATTGGAGTGACCATATGGCATCTGTAAATGCCCAGTGAACATAGATAGATACACTTGGTATCATTGAACCAGTAACTCCATTCACTTTCCCACTCATCCAGTCTGTTCAACTCCTCTTGTAAAGCCACAACATTTATTCTGCTCCTTATAGCTCCTCCCAACTTTGTATCATCTGCATACAACTGCACATCCCAATTCAAACCTTTTCCAGTATCATTAACATAAGCTAAACAGCACTGCCTCCAAAACTGATCCTTGGGACACACCACTAGTGACTTTCTACTTTCAGGATATTGCTCCCCCATAGATAACTCACTTATACCTAATCTATTATCCAACTGTCTCTGTTCCATTTACGAACTTGTCTTGTCACACTTGAAATATACCACTGTATATGCCTCTTTCTTGTCCAATTAATTTTTCCCCTTGTTATAATAAGTAGATTGACGAAACATGATCTTCCTTTAGTAAATCCATGTTGTCCATCAAAGAGAATACTACTCCTCACTAACCTTTACAACATAGCTCCAGATATATGCAGATTGGCTTGTAATTCAAAGCCTCAGTCTTATCATGTCCTTTATGATGTGGAACAATTTTATCCTTTTTCCACTCCTTTGGAACATGATTCATTGTATGACTTGTTCAATAATTATGTCAAGGCAATTGTTATCTCACTAGAATATTCCCTCAAAACATGTAATGATATGTTATCAAGTCTAACTGCTTATTGACATCACATTTACTCAATTATCCATATGCCTCTTGCTCTCACCAGTAGTCTATCTTCTTCCTTTCCTACTGCACTTATACTCTGTATGTTGTCACACTCGTGAGGATGAAATACTTTTATAAATGTTCACATATTATTTGAACTATATCTTCTGCACACTCGTTCTACCATTTTCAGTAGCTAGTATCATCTTTCCGTAATCATTCTTTCTTTTACTGTCTGCAAACCAATAGAACTCTTTTTTTCTCTTAGCTAATTACTGTTCATACTGTACTTTTGTTATCTTACCAAGCAAGCCATCTTCCTGGACTATTCTCGGTACCCTTCATTCGACTGATCATTACCTTTCATCTTATGCTGCTTCCATAATGCCTTCCTTTTTCCGCATATTACATGCCTAACCTCTTTGAAATGCTTTCAGACATTGCTTCTGCTAAGTAGTTCTTGAATTATTATTACTATTATTATTATTATTATTTCCCAAGATCTCATGGAGTCAAAGACTCATCTGGGAGGTCCTTTTATCACACACACACACACATCTCATCATACCGTGTCTTAAACACACTCAAACTCCTTGCAGACACCACATTCTCAGGCAAGGCATTCCAATCATTCACAACTCTGCACAAAAAAAACCTGCCTTTCACTTCCCTACTCACACCCTCTTTATACAGTTTCCAGGGATGACCTCTGGTTCTCCCCTGATCTCCCACTATTCTCTGTAGAACTTCTCCACCATTGATCTTATAACAACCCCCTTACCAACTTGTAGGTATCTATCATATCTCCCCTCTTCCTTCTCTCCACCAGACTCTGCAAATTACATCTTCTCAATCTTTCCTCATACTCAACATTTCAGAGGTCAGAAACTATCTTAGTCAGTCGCCTTTGGACCCTTTCCAACATCTCTTCATCCTTATGAAAACCTGGTGACCAAATCTGGGCATAATAGTCCATGTGTGGCTTAATCAAAGCCTTATACAATGGAACAAGAATCTCCCTACTTACACGGCAGTGTCCTCTGCATCATTCCCAGAAGTCTTTGTGTTGTCTTCACAATTTTGTTGATGTGTCCCCTAAATTTTAGATCCTTATCCACTATCACTCCCAGATCTCTTATTTCCTCTACCTGCAACAATATAATCTCACCAAGCATAAATTCTGCATCCCATCTTTGTTTTCCAAATTTTAAAACCTTACATTTTGCAACATTGAACTCACATCCCCATTTCCATGCATAATCACTCAATTTATTCAAGTCTTCTTGTAAGGCCACAACATCTTCACTACTCTTTATGGTTCGTCCCAACTTTGCATCATCTGCAAACAACTGAATATCTCCATCCAAATCTTCACCTATATCATTAATATATAAGTTAAATAGCAATGGCCCTAAAACAGACCCCTGAGGCACTCCACTAGTGACTTTCCTGGATATCGCACCCCCATATACAACTTGTTGATACCTATCAGATAGCCAGTCTCCAATCCAATGCACTAATCTAATATCCAACCCCATCTGCTCTAGTTTGACTGTCAACTTATCATGAGGTACTCTATCAAAAGCCTTTGCGAAATCCAAGTATATTACTGTGTATCCTTCTCCTCTGTCCAAGGACGCAGTCACTT
Source organism: Typopeltis vanoorti (assembly GCF_054136105.1). Lineage (NCBI taxonomy): Eukaryota > Metazoa > Arthropoda > Arachnida > Uropygi > Thelyphonidae > Typopeltis > Typopeltis vanoorti. The sequence goes on from NC_143558.1 coordinate 82,041,120, forward strand.
TATTGTAATAAGTAAGTAGATTACTAAAACATGACCTCCCTTTAGCAAATCCATGCTGTCCATCAAAGATTATACCATTGTTGTCAACCCAACTCTGGATCCTAGTTCTCACAAGTTTCTCCAACAACTTAACCACATCACCTGACACAGAGATAGGCCTATAGTTTGATGCTTGAGTTCTATCACCTCCTTTATGAAGTGGCACAATCTTGCCCTCCTTCCACTCTTTAGGAACTTGACGAAGTGCAAGACTCATATTAAAAAAATATGTCAAGGCAGGTGTCAACTCTCTGGCACATTCCTTCAGAATATGCGGTGATATATTATCAAGTCCCACAGCCTTATTTACATCTAGTTTACTCAACTCCCTAAACAACTCTTGCTCATTTACAGTCAGTCTCTGCTCCCCATCATCAACCGCTCTCAATCTCTCCATGAAGTAACATTCACAAGATTGAAAGATCTTTATGAACTGCTCATTAAGTATCTCCGCCACACATTCTGCAACAGCTGTCTTTATACCATTTCCTCCAATCAGTGTCATCCTTCCATAATCATTCTTTCTTTTGCTGGCTACATATTGAAAGAACTCCCTAGGATTCTTTTTGGCTTCATTAGCTAACTGCTGTTCACACCTCTCTTTAGCTACTCTCACCAACCAAGTCACCCTCCTTGCCTGGTCTTTGTTGACCTCATGAAATTGGTTACTTCCACTTCTCTTATGCTGCCTCCACAATGCCTTTTTTCTCTGTATCGCATGCTTAATCTCTTTATTCATCCATCTCACACCTACCTTATTTAACCTTCTCACCCTTGGAATACTTTTCGACATTGCATCTACTAAACAGTTTTTGAAAATCCCCCAAGCTGCATGGAACTCTTTTCCAGCTAACTCCTCATTCCATGCTACACCCGCAAGCTGTCTCCTGAGCTCTTCATAATCACCCCCCTTTTTTTTCACAGGGGTCCTTGCACTGCTGGCAACCACCCAGGTAATCACATCATGGTCACTTTCACAAATTGGTGGATGATTTAATACCTCATTTATAATTACATCCTCTGATGAGATGACCAAATCGAAGACCCTTAATTCTCGTGTGCCTTCTGTTACATACTGTCTGAGGTAGTTATCCCTCAGAAACTCAAGAAAGTCATTTTCTTTACTTCCAGTTGCTATCTCTTCATTCCGGTCTATATTGCCATAATTAAAATCACCCATAATGATCACCCTTTTCTTATTTGCTTGGCTTATTTGACTATACATTTCACTATCACCACCATCCACATTACCAGGTCTATAACAATATCCCACCAAGTATTTGATTCTATTCACCTCTATTTCACACCATACTGCCTCAAAACCACTGGCCCTATTTCCCTCTTGCATCTCTACCTTGTATGGACATAACTCTTTCTCTATCATCAATAGCACTTCCCCTCCCTTTTTACCCCTTCTATCCTCACGAAACATATCATACCCTTCCATCTCTATTCCTGTCAGGATGTCGTCCTCATCTAACCATGTCTCACTTATTCCGACAATCTTTGGGTGAACAGACGCAATTAGTGCAACCATTTCATTCACCTTGTTTCTTATACTTCTAGCATTGGTATACAAACACGACAGCTTATTTCTGGATCTACAGCTAGTTCCACTGATATCACTCACTCGATGTGATCTTTCCATGCTGGACTGGGGCCATTTCCCTTTCTGCTTCTTCATTTTAGAACCCTTTTCAATTTCATTTGTTTCCTCTTGCTCCCTGGTCATCCCATTTCTTTCCTGCCTGCACATGCTCTCACCTCCTTTTGGAGCATCCACCTTTTTCACACTTTGTACATAATTGTGCCTAAGCAGCACTGATCATCTTACTACCCATTTCCCTCATTCCATGATATTGCTCCAAGTTCTCTCTAGAGCTTTGCATAATCACCAGCTTTGGAGTTCTGTACATATCTTTTCTTCATAGAAGTTCTTAACTGGCTGGTTACCACTCAAGTGATCACCTCATGGTCACTCTCACCAGCTGTAAACATATTGAACTCCTCATTAACATTAACATTGTCTCTTGAGATGAAAAAATTCAAGACTTGTTCCTCATGTGACCACTGTTACATGTTGTCTGAGATAATCGACCCTTGGAAACTCAAGAAATCCAGGTATTATTTCTGGGAAAACTCCCATGTCACTCCTCTTAAAACTATTATTTTTATGGCTATTTTGCCTGCTTTTGTTTAGGAGTGCCCCTGTTTTTATGTCATTGGCTTTTTACTCAAGAATTCTTAGGGCATTCATTGCAGATGTATTTTAGAGACGAATATATGTAGCATGATAGAAGAAAATTTACACATACCTTTTCTTGAGTGTTGTTGCCCGTCTTCTTTCTGTGGTGTTACTTCTGCTGTAATGGTTTTGAAAGGAGGGGGGGGGGGCTTAGGCAATGTGGGAAAATTAATTTGAAAAAAAAAAAAAATCCCGAGTTTTTTGTATAATATATTATTAAGGGTGGCAGAGCGTTTATTTTGTATGGCGGGAAAAATATGAAAAAGGGGGCTGAAAATAGCAACTGTTTTTTAGAGGAAGGGGAAGGGTTTATGGGAAAAGGGACCAGGGAGTGGGTTGACAGGGTGCAAGCCTTTTCAACTGTGTGGGTTGTTGTCTGAACTCATAGAGAAAGTGGATACTATGTCGTGTCAGCTTTGTGTTTCTGCCTTTGAAGTGTTTGTGTTATCGCCTAGTGGTCGGAGTTGTGACCTAATTTTTATGTTGTGAAGCTTCCAACACTCGGAGATTATGTAGGGTCGGTGGACTTCAATGAGTTCTTGTTACATTTTATGGCTATCGTTTCCCATATTCTAAGCATTGTTTCATTGTCTTGTCTGTCTATTATGATGGCCTTGTCAATTTGCGGCGTATGTTTTTGTTCAAGGGCGTGAACTGCTATTTCTGTTTTCCCTTACTTTGTATTCTATTTTTCTTTTTGATGTTGCATTCTTTATTGTTTAAATGTTCTGGAATAGGGATGTTATGGTCACGGAAGTGGTCTTGTAGTCTTGCCCATAAAGACCTGATAGTAGAACCTGTGTAAGTGACATCACAGTCTTTTTGGCAGGGAAATTCCTTGCCAGTCAGGTCTTTATGGGCAAGACTACAAGAAAACCCTGCCAAAAAGACTGTGATATCATCTACACAGGTTCTACCATCAGGTCTTTATGGGCAAGACTACAAGAACACTTCCATGACTGTAACATCCCTATTCCAGAACATTTAAACAATAAAGAACGCAACATCAAAAAAAAAAAAAAATAGAATGCAAAGTACAGGGAAAACAGAAATAGCAGTTCACCCCCATGAACAAAAACATACCCCACAAATCGACAAGGCCATCATAATAGACAGACAAGACAATGAAATAATGTTTAGAATATAGGAAACGATAGCCATAAAATGTGACAAGAACTCATTGAAGTCCACCGACCCTACATAATCTCTGAGTGTTGGAAACTTCACAACATAAAAATTAGGTCACAACTCCGACCAATAGGCGATAACACAAATACTTCAAAGGCAGAAACACCAAGCCGACACGACATAGCATCCACTTTCTCCATGAGTTCAGACGACGACCCACACAGTCAGAACGGCTCGCATCCCGTCAACCCTCTCCCTGGCCCCATAAACCCTTCCCCTTCCTCTAAAAAACAGTTGCTATTTTCAGCCCCCTAACATATGTATATATTATACAAAAAAAACAGGTTTTTTCAAATTAATTCTCCCACATTGCCTAAGCCCCTCCCCACTCCCCTTTCAACACCATAACAGGAGAAGTATGCACACTGCAGAAAGAAGACAGGCAACAACATCCAAGAAAAGGTATGTGTGAATTTGCTTCTATTATGCTACATATATTTGTCTCTAAAATACATCTGCAATACCCTAAGAATTCTTGAATAAAAAGCCAATGACATTAAAACAGGGGCACTCCTGAACAAAAGCAGGCAAAATAGCCATAAAAATAATCAAGAAATTGATTATTTTTGCTCCGGATATCACCTCTTCAATCCAGTCTCTATTACAATAATTAAATCACTCCTTTACTTTTTTTTTATGCTAATTTGCCTATATTTCCTTGTCACTGTCTTCTGCATTTTCTGAGCTATTACACCCTCCAACTAAATATTTCATTATGTCTACTTCTGCCTCATGCCATACTTCCTCAAAACAATCACCAGTATTTTTTCCCTTGCATCTCCACTTTGTATAGGCATAATTTCTCTGATGTCATCGAGAGCATCCCTTCCCTTTCCATCTTCTCAGAAAATATTATACCTCTCTATCTCTATTCCTGTAAGGACATCACTCTCATTCATCCATATATCAATTCTGAGTTTTGGGGTGTATGTACTCAATCACTGCAACAATTTGAGAAGAGTGGTTTTGCTAATCACGTTAGAAGAACTGAATCTAAAAAAAGTAAAAGTGCATCGGGTGAATAGATATGCAGAAAGTATTTCGTTTGAAGCTATCTAGTATGAGAGAGAGCAGCTGGATGAAATATAGCAATTCCTCAATTAATGTATCTATGATTAGTGCGTTTTCATTTACTGCATCATTTTTTTTCTATACCCAAATGTAATTAATGTGCTTCTAATCGATTAGTGTGCCAATATACACCTAAAAAATAAATGTTACACATTTCAAACATTTTTTGTCTAGACATATTTTTTATGGCTAACTATTTTTAAAAACTATTCTTCTTCTTCTTCCTTTCCAGGCTTATAGGCCAAGTGGCCTGTTCCGGACTCAATTCCATCTTTTTAAGGGTCTTCCTCTGCATCGAGTACCTTTTGGGTGGTAATTTAGAATTTGTTTAGGTATTCTTCTTCTATTCATTCTTAGTATGTGGTCTTTCCATTTTTCTCTATAGCAAATAACTGTTTTTTAGGGAGGTTGAAATTCCAAATTTTTTTCTGATTTTGCTGCTTTTCATTTTGTCCATCCTTCAGTTCTGTGCAGAAATTTCATTTCGGATGATTCAATTCTTCTTTCATCCTTTTTTTATTGTCCATATCTCACTGCCATAAAGTAAGGTTGGTTTAGCTACTGTATTGTAGATTCTTATTTGTGTGTGTTTTTGTATATAATTGGGTTTAAAAATTTTATTTATAATGCCTGTTACTTTTAAAAAGTTTGATATCTTTGGTTCTATATCAGCTTCATTTTCATATGACATTGTGGAACCTAAATATTTATATGTATTTACTTGCTCTATTATTTTGTTGTTTATTACTATTTTGCTTCTTATTGGATTAGCACCTTTGAAGGCCATGACTTGTTTTGTCGGTTGATATTTCCATACCATATGTTTTTATCAGATTATTTAGACTCCATAATGATTTTTGTAGTTCTTCTTCATTATTTCCAAGGATTATTTGGTCATCAGCAAAAAGAAGAGTAGCTAATCTGGTGTTACGGTTTATCTTGAATCCTCCTTCATTAGTTATCTTCCATTCTTTTATGATTTTATCTATGTATATATTAAATAAAATTGGTGAGAGAGGGCAACCCTGATGTACTCCTCGATTTATTGGTTTCCAGCTTGATGTTGAATTATTGTACTTCACAGATTTTTATTATCTTGATATATATTATATAAGGCTCTAAAGAGTTTGTTTGGTATTTCATATTCTTCTAGGATTTCCCATAGTTTTTCTCTGATAATTTTATCAAATGCTTTGGTGTAATCTATAAAAGCTATATGTGTTTCTATGTTCATTTCTCTGTGTTTTTCAATTAATAATGTTAACGTAAATGCAGAGTCTATGCAAGACCTGCCTTTTCTGAATCCATTTTGTTCTTCTATTAAATTTGGGTCTACTATACGTTTAAGTTTATATGCTAAGATTTTTGCATATACTTTATAACAGGTACTAAGTAAGCTGATTCCACGATAATTGTTACAATCAGATTTGTGTCCTTTTTTGTAGATGGGAATAACTATTGCTTTGGTCCAATCTTGTGGGCATTTTCCTTCTTTCCAGATCATATTATAAAAGTTAAGTAACCTGAGTGAGAATTCAAGTCCTGCATATTTGATAAGTTCCAAGTTTATATTGTCTTCTCCTGGAGCCTTTCCTGTTTTGCTTTGGGTTAATGCTTCTGTTAATTCTTCTAGAGTGATGTTTTCCAAGTTATCAGAGATGTTTACAAAGGGTATTTTTTTGTTTTGAATGTTTTCGTCATATCATAGATCTTGGTAGTAATTCTGCCATGTTTCTATTTTAATGGTATTAATATCTGCTTTTTCTCTAGTTTCATTATGTAGATCTTGGAGGATTTTATATGCATTAGGGTCTTTTGAGCGTACAGTCTCTCTAATTTTGTTACAAAATTGTTCCATCTGTTTCTGTTTATACTCCTACATGTTGCTTTTGCTATTGCTTTTTTTCTGCTGTATTCGATTTTTGATTCTATTGTTTTTAGGTTGAGACAGTTTCCATATGCATTTTTCTTTTCTTCAATAATGCATTTAATTTCATCATCCCATTCTCTAAGGTCTCTTTTCCACTTTTTCTTTGTTCCTAAACTTACTTTTGCAGCTTTTGTCATTATGGTTTTTAGGTTTGACCATTCTTCTTCTATGTTCTGATTTTGTTTTATACTTGTCATCCAGTTCTTTATTCTTTTCTGGTACAAGTCTTTAATACTACTGTTGTCCAAAAGTGTAACTTTGAAAGATTCAAAATTTCTATTTTCCTTATGCTTTTTTGTTGCTTTCCATCTTGGTTCCCATTTTATTTTTCAATTTTAAGGTAATGATCTGATTCTATTTCAGATCCTCTGTATATTCTTTTATCTATTATCATTTCTGACATTTTGATTAATAACTATTTGCAAGGATTAAATAATTTAGTTACCGATTTAAAACATTTTACAAAGTTATTTTTTAATGATATACAGTATTACACTATTTCCATGTGCACTATGTTCCAAATTTACTGCCAAAATTTATGTCATCTACTAATTACATAGCATTTTGCTGATCATATCTTGTGCCTCCTTTGCAGTTGTTTTCCTTACTTTTTTATTTTAAAGTATTATCCCAACCTTTAATCATGAGTAAAAGAATTAGTGAGCAAAAAAGTGGAAGCACGAAAAAGATTCAGAAATTAATCTCATTGGAAGAAAAACTTGAAGTAATAAAGAAAAATGAACAAGGAGAGTCCAGTGCAATGATAAGACAAGAACACAAAATGGGTAAATCAACTATAAGAGCAATTTTAAGCAAAGCTGCTGAATACAAAGAGAAAGGTATAGCTTCTTCAAGTTGATCATTCATGCAAACCACATGAAACCAAAGTATTATAATGATTGAATTACAGAGACTTCTTTCTACATGGATTGAAGATTGTAACCAAAAATGGATCCCACCAAGCACTGCCCTTACGAAATCAAAAGCATTAAGTCACTTTGCAACCTTGAAAGAAATAGCTATCAATGATGGAAAAGAAGAGGAATTCCACACTAGTACTGGGTGATTTGAGCTTTTCAAAAAGAGAAATAGCTTACATACAGGATTGTCTGAAAAGTTCTTAGCCTCGACCACAGGTGGCAACACTATCGGCAAGATTTTTTTTCTAAGTTGATACATCTGTCATAAGCATCCATGTGAAATTGCAAGTCATTCTATCAAGTAGTTTGTTTTATACATCTACATAAAGCAATAATGTTGTCTGTATCCCTTGAAATGGATAAAATTGAGTATTGTGTGGTTATAAAATTCTTTGTAAAAGAAGGTTCGACGGCAAAAGAAATGCATTTAAAGTTCATATAAACATTTATGCACACTCTTCCCCTTTGTTTTCGAACAATTCAGAAATGGACTGCCGGGTTTAAACGTGGCCATACCAGCCTTGAAGATGATCCATGTGAAGGACGTCCAAAAAAGTGTAACAGTACCAGAAATCATTGATCAAGTGCACGATATGGTATTGAATGATTGCCGAAGTAAATTGCGTGAAATTGCTGAGACTATAGGCATTTCAAAAGAATGTGTAGGATATATTTTGCATGAAGAATTGCAAATGAAACAGCTTTGTGCAAGATGGGTGCTGCGCTTGCTCACAGCAGATAAAAAAACACACTCACATGAAAATCTGTGAACAGTGCTTGGACCGTTTTAACAAGAATAAAACTGATTTTGTGCATTGATTTATTACTATGGATGAGACTTGGATTCACTATTACACACCAGAATCCAAACAGCAGCCAAAACAGTGAACAGAAGCCGGTTGTTCAGCACCAAAGAAGACAAAGTCGGTTCCATCAGCAGGAAAGGTCATGGCATTAGTGTTTTGGGATGCTAAAGGCATTTTATTTATTAATTATCTTGAAAAGAGTAAAACAATAACGGGGAATATTATTCCGATCTTTTAACCAGACTAGACGAAAAAATTTGTGAGAAAAGACCTGGTTTGCAGAAGGAAAAAATCATCTTTCATCAGGACAGTGCACCTGCCCACAAAGGTGTTTTGGCAATGGGAAAATTAAGGGATCTGCACTGTGAATTGTTGGAACATCCACCCTATTCCCCAGATTTGGATCCCTCTGACTTCTATCTCTTCCCAAAACTAAAAATCTTCTTCGCTGGTCAGTGTTTTTCTTTGAATCAAGATGTGATTGCAGCTATAGAGGGGTATTTTGCAGATCTTACTGAGAACCACTGCAGGGACAGGATAATGACACCAGTGCATCACTGGAATAAATGCATTCATCTTAAGGGAGATTATGTTGAAAAAAAATAATAATTTTGAAATTATAAATTTGTTTTTTCATTGTTAGGCCTTTTCACACCATCCTTGTAATGTTCAAATCACAGGCAAAGCTGCAAGTGCAGATAAGGAAGTGGCCACAAATTACCATCAATTGTATGAAAAAAAGAAACAGAATGCCCACCAAACTATGTTAGCTCAATTCTTTGTTAAGAATAATAAATTTATATTCTGAATATGTTTTATTGTCTTTCAGCTTCATGGTTTTCCTTTAACTAGGCCCTGAGACATACTCTAATTTTTTTATTTAAAAAAAAAAAAATTAAGGCCCAAAAAACAAATTTGAGGAAAGAATTATACTTTTTCCTGTTTATTATTATTATTATTATTATTAAGGCCCTAACATCATGTTAAGAACAACTATTCAACATTTACACAGAATCGATCATACTTCGCCTTGAACTCATTTATAGTCATGGCACCCATAACAGACTCTGGCAGCTTATTCCACTCATTCACCACTCTCCAAATAAAAAACCTAGCTCTAATACCCTTGCTAACCACTCTTTTCCAGCTTCCATGGATGGCCCCTAGTCCTCCCACCACCAGTCCTGTTCTCAAAAATATCATCTGAATTAATCTTATAGAAATCCTTCAGTAATTTGAATGTCTCAATCATATTGCCTCTTTTCCACCTATCAGCCAATTTCTGCAACCCACAAATCTTCAACCTGTTCTCATAAGGTTCATTCCATAGACCTGCTATCATCTTGGTCACTCGTCTCTGGATCCTCTCCACCTCCTCCCCATCAAGAAGAAATCCTGGCGCCCAAATCTGGGCACAGTAGTCTGGTTAGGGTCTTATCAAGGCTCGATACAGAGGAACAATAACCTGTTTGTCTCTGCTCGTCAAAGTATTTTTCAGCAACGAAGTGATTTGATGAGCTGATTTAGCCACTTTTGCAATGTGCCCCCTTAAACTTCAACTCCCTATCCACCAACGCTCCCGAATCCCTGGCCTCGTCAATCTCCTGGAGTACAGTTCCACCAATGTGGTATACTGCTGCTAATCTTTTCATCCCAAATTGAATAACCTTACACTTTGCCACATTAAATTGACATCTATTCTCCTTAGCCCAGCCCTCCAAACTGTCCAAATCATCCTGCAAAATTTTGACATCCTGTGCATTCACTATTGCTTTACCCAACTTTGCATCATCAGCAAACAAATGAACAGTTCCTCTCAGATCCTTTCCTATATCGTTAATGAACAAATTAAAGAGTAGTGGTCGAAGAACAGAACCCCCTGTGGCACACCACTAGTCACAGGCCGTCTTTTGGACTCTACTCCTGAATAAACTACTCTCTGATATCTCTCCATCAACCATCCTCCTATCAATCTCACCACCCCTATATCCATCCCCATGTGCTGCAGTTTACTAATTAGAATTCCATGTGGTATCCTGTCAAAGGCCTTATCAAGGTCCAGTAGGATCACTGTAAACCCATTACCCTTATCCAGTTCAGCTGTCACTGTGTTATAAAACGTGAGCAAGTTACTGAGGCATGATCTACCCTTCACAAAACCATGCTGTCCCCCATACAGTATCTCATTTTCATCTATCCATTCCTGTATTCTCCTATGGACTATTTTCTCTAAGACCTTGACAACGATTCCTAATATGCTAATCGGTCGGTAATTTACAATATCAGTCTCTGAACCTTCTTTATGCAGTGGAACTATTTTCCCCTCCTTCCACCCCTTGACTAACTCAGATCCGAGACTCAAATTAAACAAAGTGGTCAAGGGCACGGACATTTAGCCGCGTCATGTACGACACGAGCTGGTATACCATCCAATTCCACAGATGTATTGACATTGAGGTTTTGTAATACTATTCACCTCCACTTCATTCATCACAATTCCTGTATAAGCTGTTGGTTCCTTCATCCCTGCAATGTCACCACCTGGATGATATACTCTTGAAAAGTGTTCACTCAGTAATTCTACTATATCAACTGATTCGGTTACCTCCCTACCATTGTCATTCTTTAAAATCATTTTGCCATATACGTTTTTTCTTTTACTTCCAACATGTCGAAAAAACTGTTTGGGATTCTCTTTAGCCTGCATGTCTAATTTTCTTTCATAATCCTCTTTTGCTTTTCTTACCACACTCGTTACCCTTCTGGCCTGTGCTTTATACTGTTCATGTGCCTGCGGGTCACCTCTCTCCTTGAATTCCCTCCACAGTTGTTTCTTTTTTTGCAGCTCAAGCTTAATAATAAAATTATATTTGATTAGTGTTTTTGATTAATACACCGGAGCATTAGGTTCATTAATCGTGGAATTGCTATATATAGTTGGTTGCTATAGGCCAGATGGTATAATGGAGAGTATAAATGTCATACAATTATAATTGAGAGGATTTAGTTGTGGGAACATAAATTGGAAGGAAATGGAATTGATACAGCTGTTAAGAAATTATTACCTGAGACAACACTTAATGAAAAGGAAATGAGGTTCAAGAGTACTAGATCTTATGGTATCATAGAACTTAGCAGTAACTAATGTAGCGACACTGCCTCTGCTTGGGGAAAGTGATCAGCATAGACAATTGTCAGACATAAAGAATTGTCTGTTAACAAGGAGTATATTTGGAATTACAAAGCATATGATTAATACAAACTGAGGAGTCATCTTAGAACAATACCATGGCATAAAAATTTGAATTGAGAGATGTTAGAAGTTAATGGGAGATGATCGAGAGGTGTTTGAAGAAAGGATTAACTTGCATACCTAGAGTCAGGAGGACTAATCAGGCAGGAGTAAGATGGGTGAATAACATCATTAGGTAGGAGCTGCAGAAAAGAAAAGTTGAGAAGGAAATATAAAATAAAAGGTGATCAGCAAGCCCATGAGCAGTAGGGTGACATGTATGGGCAGGAAGGCCAAAGCTAATTATGAGAAGAAGCTACCTCATGTGGTCAAAAGAAATCCCAAAGAGTCTTTCACTATATGGCAAATAAAAGAAAGAATGACTGTGGATAAATGACTTTAACAAGTATTTGTGGTAGGAAGGCAACAGAAACAAAAAATACTTGAATTACTGAGGTATAATTTTGCAAGTATGTGCAACACAGGTGGAGATATTCCAGTGGCAAATGTGACATTGGCTGAGGGAATGAATAGAAGTAGGTGATTGAAAATGCTTACAATATTGCAGATTCTTAATGTGAACACAGCCATGGGATGAGATGGCATATCAGACCTGTATTATGAGAATATGCAAGGGAATTGGCATTTCCTGTGATTAAGCTGTTTAATTTGAACCTCAATTCTGGGAAGGTGTCAAGGGAGCAGAAAGAGGGCAAAATATTTCTACTACATAAAGGAGACTCCAAGACAAAGGTTTCAAATTATAGGCCAGTCATTATCTCAAGAATGGTGGTTAAGCTAGGTATTGGTCTCTTATAAAGTATCGGGAATATGATACTTTATAAGAGACAGCATGGTTTTGTGAAGGATAGGTCTTGGTTTAGTAATTTGGTTACTTTTTATAGTAAAGTTACATTTGAGTTGGATAAAGGAAATGGCTACTCATCGATATTGCTGGACTTTGTGAAGACATTCAACAGGATTCTACTTGGTTGCATAAATTGGAGCAAATGGAAATGGATGTGAATCTGTGATTTGAGTAACAGAGTGGTTGGTAGACTATTGGAACTGATGAGACCAGAGATTTGGGAGTTATTGTGAACAGGGAATTAAAGTTTAGAGGACATGTTGCAAAGGTGTCCAAAATGACACCTTTACAACATGTCCTCTAAACACAAGCAGGGATAAGAAGGTTATTATTATTCCCCTCTATAAGGCTTTAATAAGGCCATATCTGTTCCCCCCCCCCCAGATTCTGTGTGGATGAATAAGTGGTGAATAGGATCCACAAGCAAGTGACCAAGATTGTGGCATTGTGTCTGTGGAATGCTCCTTATGTAAATAGATTAAAGGTAGGTCTGTTAGTCTTCATACACTAGCTGATAGGCAAATAAGAGGATGCATGATAGAGGCATATAAATTATTAAATAGCTTTTATAGGATTGACACCAAAGACTTTTTCTGTACATGGTAGGAAGAGAGAGAGAAAACAAGGGATCCCTGTAAATTGTATAAAAGTTTTAGTACTAGATGTTTTACTTTTAAGGGAGCCTCTTTTCTGTACATGGCAGGTAGAGAGAAGAGATCAACCTTGGAAATTATGAGTGTAGTTAGCAAAAGTGTTAGGACTAGATTTTTTGCTTTGAATGTGGTGAATGGGTTGCCAGAGGTAGTTGTGAGTGCTTCATCAGTGACTGAGTTCATGGAGAGGTATGATAGGTATTGTATGAACAATGAATAGAGTGGATCTCCCACAGCGTTTTTTCTCTGACTCTGTGAAGATGCCCAAGAAATAATAATAATGATGATTTCATTCCTGTTTATTCTGATATTCACATTTCTAAACAAATGTGTTAGTCTCAGTCTGTTAGAAGTCCTACTAATCCTGCTTCTTAGATATTACTTCTGCATTCCCACACTTATCTATTCCTCATTGTCACCATACAATACCAATAATGTTCACCAGATTCAAATGGTTCCCTTGCATTCTGGTTCATCCCATTGCTTTATTGTGTACTCTCACATTCACTACAGCTTTCAGCATGCATCCATCTCATATGCTCCGTGTTTCCATCTTGCAATCCAGTTTATTCATTCTCCATACTCACGCTACTTACCTGCTGGTTCGTGTTACCTCTTACTCCCTCAGATATCTTCTTCAGCAGCAGTCTCTTCCTTTGACTCACATGAAAACCATCTAAATATAATCCATCACTCTTATTTAATTTCATCTGTCCCTCAGACACAACAAGTTCACAAACTGCACTCCTTTCTCCTCACACAGCAGAGCTGTGTGAGGATTATGAATAGAATAATTACTCATCGTCTCATCTCATGACTGTTATCCCTGGTCATCACTCTGGATACTCTGCTGACCACACTTATCTTTTATTCTCCTCACAGTATTTCTATGAGAAATAAGATACTCAGTATGAGTCAGTGGATGAATGATTAATATTTCATGATTATAAAAAAGGTGATATCAAAAGTATTTAAATTCAGCGTTGAATCCAAAATAATTATATATTTATTAATTTGAAAGTCTGTTATGTTGTATATAAATTTTTAAATTAATGGCATCTCAGAAAAGATGGCCAAGATCTTAAAAAAGCACAATCTTGTGACCACATATAAACCACACAAAAAGATAACAGCCCCCTTATCCGCTCCCCAAAGGCCATCTACAACCTCTGGATTTATGTGAAGTATACCAGGTACCCTGCAATTGCAACCCTTCATATTATGGACAAACAGGTAGAACAGCCAATACTGTATATCAGAGCACCAGGATTACGTCTGATTCCAGCAACATGCCTGCTTGTGATTAGCAGACCATGCCCTGGATACCTGGCACAGGATCTGGTGGAAGAAAAACACCTTACTCCACTGAAGCAAATTTAATTTTGAGAGGCTTTTCCTTGAAATGCTGGAGCTCTTACGAACTGTCCCAACCTAAACAAATATGATTGCATCAAACTGCTCCTCATATGGGAAATCCTCATTGGCAGACAGTCAGCCAAAATGGCCAAGAACACCCAACCTAATAGGTAGCATAATTATAGGACTTTAGGTCTTCTGTATCTCTCCTGTTACATCCTAGTTACTAAAGTGTGCCTGTGTGCACGTGTTTAATACCAGTGTATTAATCCCTGAAGATGCCAATTTAACTTCATTGAAATATAGGAAGTAACAATTCAATATTTTTAGTTATTATCAAGTCTACGTTGTTAATTTCCTTAAACAATATACAATGATAAATTAAGTTGAAAGTTATTACACTAATCCAAAATGAGCATGTGTGATTTTTTTCTTAACAGTTAGTATAAACATAAATATGTAGTAACACAAAATTGATGCATTTGATACGGTTGCATCAGATTCCTTTTGACTTTGATGATGGATCATAATAAAATGTAACCGAATTCTTCAACTAATGCCTTTGCATCTATTAACTTCATTTCTTCAGCAAGGCAATTCCTTGACAGTTATTCTTTCGTTATCTTGCTGGAAATAACTCTAGACTTGCTCGAGCTTAGTTAACTGACCTTTAACTTGCTCAAATGACTATCTCATAATCAGAGTTTGCTCTCTTACTGTTCACCAATCCACTGTTGGCATAGTTGCTCTTCTCTCTACTTCCTAAGAGTGCATCTCCATAATTTTCTACTTGAATCTCTTTCTTAATGAGATTACTCATTTACTTAACTCCCATCCTATTGTTTTTTTTTTCTTCCCTAATCCTGAGTAGTCAAATACTTCTTCTGCCATACATCTCTTTACTAGTACCCATCATCCATGTTTTTCCTGTACAGTATCCGAAACCATGGCTGCCTCAAGCGCTTTCTAAGATTTCCTTAATTCTCTACCTTATAGTTAAAAAAAAATTATATCTCTTGAGCTACAGGGTAGAGAATTATGACAAACTAGGAAGACAGCATTTAACAGTGCCAAAGTGATTATGTAGTTCAGACTTGGAAGATTCAAGTGTATATTCTTACAGCCATCTCATTGATGACTACATTCTCACCATAATTAGATCTAATACTCTCTGACCTTGAGTCTCCTTTCATACAGTTTCTTGGTAGCAACTCTATGAATTTGTTTTCTTCTTACTCATGTTTTTTCTTCATAACCACTCATCTCTAAATCCACTGACCAATGTCACCATCAAGCAGTGTACATATTTAATTTTGCCTCTGTCATTACCTCTGTCTCATACTAGATGGTCTTCAGCTCTTGTCTTCCTATTTGCTACCACAGTTTTTATTCTGGATCATTGCCCATGTAGATCTCAATTCTAAATTATCTTAAGTAACACTCTCCAGTTCCTTTTATCCCCTTTTTCTATCTTCTCTGAAAACATAATTTTCCTCACATTCTGTTCTCTTAAGTACAGTATAGTCTCATTTAGAAAATAAATCCCCCCCCCCACACACACAAAACAGACAAACCAGCTTGAAAATGCATATAATAATATAATTTATTGTATTAGTAAATTTTAATAATAAATTATTTAATTAATAGATAATTTTAAAGAACCAAATCCTTGGTATCCAGTACTCCTCACAATAGATTTATCTACTGAAGGAAGGAATGATGCTATTACTATTGAATAATATTACTCTCTTCTCCCTTCAGAATCAAAGATTTTAAGGAAGTTTCAGTGGTACCTTAGTGAAAGGTAGAAAAAGAATTATCCCTCAAAGTTCATGTCTTTTAAGTAGTGCAGTATTAAGCTTCTCGTGCCAAAGGTTGTGCACACTTGTCAAGTTGGTACATATCACTTCCACAGCCTTGGTTTCTTAGGGCAAGCATTAATATGCCTACTTCACTAGAAAATATGGAGTTTTATCTTTTTTAATAATAATTAAATGTTACTCCTTAAAGGAAACCTTTAGATATAGTCCTCTAATCTTCCAAATAGTTAGTACCATTGTCTTAACTATGTTTCCACTTTCTCTGTTTCAGTGCTAACAGCATCCCTCTTGTTGTTGTGTCAGTCATTCAGGTATGATGAAGAATAAATGCTCTCCAATGCCTGGAGAAGCATATAACTGTGGAATTTGTATATATATTTTTTAAATATAAGTATGTGCTAATATCTCACAAATAAAAGTGTACTAATAGTAATATGACTGGAGTTTTAACATATCCTGTGCATTGTTGATGTCTGAGAAGAGGCCACCCCTCAAGTAATACTCATTGATACCGAAAATCTCAAAGGTTCCAATTTGGTCAAGCTGGGGAAAATTTGTGTTCAATATTCACTGTAACAGCATATAGCATGTGTCACCTTGAGCTTCTTATGGAAATTACAGCAAAATTTTCAACTAGAAATGGTATGTCTAAGCCAAAGTTGTGACATCCTGTGAGAAATTTGCTTTCATCACTGAAAATTAGCTTCACTGTGGAAATCATGAAGAGATGTGGACTGTGCAGTTTAACCTAAAACAAGACTGTTAAGCATTTATATCATTGTCCATAGAGTAATCCAAATGTTGTGAAAGCTGTAATTCATGAAATGTATTTGTCCTAATCATATTGATGCAATTAAAGCTACCGAATATGATTGTTATTAATAAACATTCAGTTTCATGAAATTTTCATTTTCATTACCATTAACAGTACATTCAAACTGCCACTTCCACCATATTGCTTTGTTTCAAGTTAAATGTGCTACTCGGTGTCATTGTGTACTAAATCTCTCTCCCTGTGTGTGTATATATATATATGATCCTATATTCATAATCTCTTCTATACCAATTTTAGGTTTATTCTGCAAACAAGTAAAACAAGCAAAAAAATTTGTATTATATTACTTTGTAATGTTTGCATGTGTATATTTGTTTTTAATTATTATGCAAGTAAATATGCATTATGCTTATTTACTTGCATAATAAGTATAAGAAACAAAGGTAGAATAAGTTTTGAACACACTTAAGATAGCACTAATGAGTACAACATCATTCTGGAAGAATTAGGAAAGGGTATTGTATTGTTAATGATAGTGAACAATAACTACCCAACTGAAGTAAAGAAAAAGGCAGTTACAGGGGATCTAGAATTGAATAACCAGTGGTATAGTCATCATGAAGCATCCCTTTCCTACAATATTATCAAAACTTAAATTCAAATAGCAAACCAGTAATAGATTAGTAAATATGTGAAATTAAGGAATGGTCTGAAAGGAGGTGGAAATTAGTATATATTCTAATTTGACCATTCAGAGCATTCCAGCTATTCCAGTGATATCAAGGAATGATTAAAATGTGATTTAAATGCATCATGTGTATATATATACACATTTATTTATTTATGTTCAATTCAAATGCCAGTACACAAGAGTTACCTCTTGTGTCTGTGTGCATTTGAATTCTGTTGATATTTTTCTTGGAGAGTTGGAGGTTGTAGTTATTGGGAAATACTTCATGAGGAAGATTCCTCCAGGAGATAGAGGAAGATGGAATAAAAGAGGAAGAGGAAAAGCAGGTTCAGTTTTTGTGAGTGTTGTGTGCACAGTTTTATTGAAAAGTGATACTGGGCAGCTGCTGCTTATATTTTAACAAACTCAACAGAAAGTGGAGGAGTAATGGTTGCTAGTGCTGGTCTGTTTGGTTGAGTGGTTAGTGTATCTGCTCTCCATTCAATGTTTGTGATTGTCTTTAGGCAGGAGATGAATATCATCGCCCAGTGTGAGACCATCCACACTGCTTGGAGACCTGAAATGGCTTGAAAAAGTTCCATGCTTGGTCTCTACAGCAGGGTTTCCAGACTAGGTAAAAATTAATAAAAATACAGATATATATACACACACACACACACACACACACACACACATACACAAGTAACTCTCATCATACATACTTTCATTATCTATTTTTTCGCATATGTGCAGTTTCATTTCGGTGCATGAGGACTATCACTGTTTCCTCTCCAAGATTGTTGAAACTTCTTTGCATGCATCTTGTTTCATACCTCCATCTGCTGTACTCGGTGTCCATGTCCCTTATTGGTCTATGTAGTATTAACTTTATCTGTATTAACTTCTCTGCCCTGAACAATAGAGATGATCCAGCTATAGAAAAGCACATCAATAAGGAATCTGAGTCAAGTCCTATGGACGTTGAGTCTCTGAAAACTCTCACAATGAAAGTCTTGTCTCAGTGTCATAGCTCTCTTCAAAGAACATAACTCCATGACAAGGGAGATTGAAAATATCCTTAAATGCTACAGGGAATCTCTCAGGTTTCCATTGAGAGAGTCTTAAAAAGCTGCCTTCAATATCAGCTAAAGATGTTTTTATGATGTATTAATCTTGAAAATAAAGAACTGTTATTTGATTTATACAAAATGAATATTATATGTACTGCCTTAATATGTATAAAAAATAAGTGCACTTTAGAGTAAATTAATCTGAAAAGATCAGAATCTCTCCTTTGGGAATACAACCTCTATTATGCCATGTTATAAGTCTCCTGTTTTACACGTTTTTGATATACACAGCGAATCTTGAGAACACAACCCTCACGTATAATGAGGGTTGTGTTCTCAATCCTCATTATATGTGAGGTGCACATGCACACACACACACACACACACACACACACACACACACACACACACACACACGTACATACGTGTGTGTGTGTGTGGTACATATAAAATCAATAAAATAGAAAAAATCCTTAACCCACCCGCAGTATGAATGTACTATAAGTTTATAAATAAACCTTTTGTGGGTGGGCCAATAAAAAATAAAATAAAAGTTCAGGCAAGTAGGGCTCATGGAATTACCTGAAGACACAACTAAAACAGTATATCTGTGAGTGAGAGGTTGAAATAAGCTAGTGAAGGAGAGGTCATTTATCAGCTAAATAGTTTCCTGGACAACACTGAGAATATTTAGGGAAGTGCATTATCCTTTGAGGATGAACAGATATAGGATTTTTTTCAAGTTATTAGCTGGATTAGTAAAAAAAAAAATAGCATCTGAAGCAGAAAAGAATGCCTAATTTGTTTTTTTTAAGAGGCTGAGGAAGTTATTGAAGTGATATGTTTGTTTCAAGGAGAGGCCAGAGGTAAATATCTCATCCAGTCTGATGAATTGTGTATTGCTGAGGGAAAGGGTAGTTGTGCTGAGATCTCTTTTGTGGAAAAAAAAGCAAGATGCATTTTGATAGTACTAAAGGTAATCAGGTTATCCCTCCTTCCTCAATGAAAGATGATATGGAGTTGTTTAAGGGACTGATTACCTTGATCTTGAATGTATGGGGCATTGCATGGTTTGTCAAATGAGTAAAATAAATGAAATGCACTATCATCAGTAAAGATGTGGGTAGGATTAGCAGTGATTGAGAGCAGGTCATTTACATATAGGAGAAAGTGAGCAGGTGTTAGAACAAAGCTCTGATGCACTGCTGCATAGAAGAGAAGGGCCATCAACTAGAAAAGCTAGAAGAGAAGGGCCATCAACCAGAGAGAAAGCTTATTTTACCCAATTGCAAAGGGTGGCAAATAGACAAGGAGGGCAGGTTTTGATGCCAAATGTGAACAAATGCTCTGAAAATGTCAGTTGACAGTGTGTTTCTCCAAACCTTTCTATGGCACATGTCCAAATTATTATATAGCATTATACAAATCCTTCTTTTCATCAAACTCAAACCATAGGTCCACAAATCTTACATTGTTCCTTCTGCACAACACTAAAAAGTCTTCTGGTCTCCTATCATAAATTTCAGTTCTCTCAAAAATAATGGAGAAAGTCATCAATAGTCAACTTCTCCATAACCTAGTGGCTTACTAATCAGTTATGACCAACATGGAGTTTGCCAATCTAGATTCATGTACGACAAGATGCCTGCCATTATGTCTTATCATGCCTAGAAAGAGAGAGAGAGAGAAAGAGAGAACTTTGTTCACCAAGCATGCTAAAGTGCAAATTCAGCAAAACTTAAGCAATTAGGGCAAATGGAGGTGAATGAAGACATCCATGAGGCAAGTGAATGTGAGAATGACCAACAAATGCAGAATCTAGTCTCTCGAGCAAAAATATTGATTAAGATAGTCAATTCAGGAAGGAAAGGTGATTGGTGCCTAAAGGGATTCTGCAGTTTCTATATACTAATGCCAGAAAGTATCAAACAAGAGGGAGGAGTTTTTAGTATTTGTTAGTGCTACCTTGCAAAAGTTATAGGCATTAGTGTGACTTGGCTAACAGCAGATGATGTAGTTACAGGGAAAGAATGTAAAGGGTTTAGTATTTTCAGGTAAGATAGAGAAAATAGGATGGGGAAGGGATACTGCTGATGATAGCAGATGAATTGCAGCCAAAAAGAATAAGAGATAGGCAGGAAGGTGACTGTTCACTTGAAGCAGTCTGGTGTGAGATCAAGGCTAATAAGACAAAATACACGGTTGGTTGATGCTATAAGCCAGGGAATTCCAGGAATGATCTAAAAGACATGCATCAGCAAATTAGTGCAATGAGTGCAGGTGGAGTGATTATTATGGGTTACCTCAACTATGGTGATATAGATTGGAAGGAAGAGAGATCACATAGCAGGAAGGAAATAGAATTTACACACCTACTGAGAGATACTTATTTGAGGCACCATGTGATGGAGGGGACTTGTGGCACAAGAGTATTGGGCCTGGTCACAGGAACAGAAGAGATGTCCATAATCAAGGGGGAAAGTGACCATACAGTCTTGACTTGGGAGATTGTAAAACATAAGAAATGTTTGGTCAAGAAGGGATATATGTGGAACTACAAGGCAGGTGATTATGATTTACTTAGAAGAAACCTTAAAGCTGTGCCATGGTATAAAATTCTGCAAGGGAAGGATGTTAGTAGTGCATGGAAAATGCTAAGGGGCATCTAGAGGAAGCTATATTAAATTCCATATGTAAGGTAAGAGTTAATCAGGTTAGATAGATGAGTAATATCAATAAGCATGAGCTGCAAACAAGGAAAATATTATGGAGGGTATATGAGCAGTACAAGTATCAGGCAAGAAAGATGACCAGTGTGGTAAGGAAGGCAAAATCAGATTACAAGAAAAACTAGCAAAGCAGGCCAAAGGAAATCCCAAATAGTTCTTTCATTATATGACAAGTAAGAGGAATAACGACTATGGAAGAAGAACCTTAATGAGTGCTGATGGTCACGAGGTGACAGAAGCAGATAAAGTAATTGAGTTACTGAGTGATCACTTTGCAAGAGTATATCCAGGGCCACGCCAGCCATATGTGCAATGTGTTTGATGCACACAGGTGCCAGGATTGTAAAGGCACCAAAGAAGAGGAAATACTTTAAAAAAACGTTTTTTTTAAATGATTTTTTATTGGAGGGAGTGGGGATAGGGACGCCAACTAAAGTTTTGCACACAGGTGCTGGACACTACTGGCGTGCTACTGGGTATATCATCTAAGGGATGTAATGCTGTGACATATGTGACAGACTTATGTGGGAACAGAGGTGGATGAATTAGAGGTTCTTATGATATTGCAAAATCTGAACGTAAATACAGCTGTGGGATTGGCAGGAATCTGCAATGGAATTGGCAAAGTCTCTGACTATGGTAGAGTTCAAGGAAGTGGAAAGACAGCAAAATAATTCCCTTACATAAGGGAAGTTCTAAGACTGCAGTAGCAAATCTGAGGAGTCGTGGTAAAAATACTGCAAAAATTGATCAGAAAGAGAATTCAAGAATGGGTGAATAAGAATATGATACTCTGTGAGGGACATGACTTTGTGAAGGGTCAGTATGAGAGTGACAGCTCAGTTGGATAAAGAAAATGGCTATTGATTCTGCTAGATTTTGCAAAAGCATTTGACAGAATACCACATGGAACTCTGTTATGCAAATTAGAACATGTGAGGGATGGATATGACACTGGTTATGTGAATTGGCTGCCGGACAGATATCAAAAAGTTCAGAGGTGGTTTATGTGAAGAAATGTACATGTATGCATTTTGGGGTAAATAAATTACAAGCTGTGTACCACATTGATGGAGCTGTACTCCAGGAAATAGATGAAACTAGGGATTTGGGGGAGGTGGGGATAGACAGAGAGTTGAAGTTTAGAGGATATATTGCTAAGGTAGCTTATATGATTACTTGACTATTGAAAAGCACACTAACAAATAGGTTATTATTCCTTTTTATAAGGTCTTGATATGTCCATATCTGTGCTGAAGTCTGTCTCCTGGGTTTCTTGGGATGAGGAAGTATTGGAGAAGATTCAGAAGCAAGCTACCAAGATGGTGATGTCTGGTCTGTAGAATGTTCTCTATGAGGATATTGAGCATGTGTGGACTGCAGAAACTGATTGATAGGCAAAAAAGAGAGGATATGATAGAAACATTTAAGTTAATTAAAGAGTTTTATAAAATTAATGTAGAGGAAATATTTCAGCACTTGGCTAGAGGGGCAGAAGAAGTCATCCTTGAAAGTTGAGTAAAAGTATGGTTAGTTGGGACATGAGGCCAAAATTTTTTGCTTGGAGAGTTGTGAAAGAATGGAATGGGTTCGAGGAGATAGATTATGTGAATGTTTTGGGTCTGCACAGTGAGGTTTTGTATTCTTTTGATGTCTTTTTGCTGAAAAACCTCCTGTGGTTTTTTAGTGAATAATATGGTTCTCAGTTTCTGGTATCATAAGAGGCAATTTCTCTTGGTCTTCTGTGCAGGAATGGGATTAGAAGAAGAGTGAAACCAGTAGGTAAGTGCTTCATCTTTATTTAATTGTAATTGTGGTGCCATAAAATTGGATTTGTAAAATCTTAATCAGATATTCTAGTCATGGGAATAGGAAGTTGGATAGACAATCTAGTTAAGAATTTAGCTTGGATTTGGTAGTTACAGATGGATTAACTATTTTAGAGTCTAGAATATGCCTTTGTTTATGCTTGAGTGTCAGAAGAATGAGAAATAAAGAAGAGTGGCTTTGTTTGATTCAAGTTCCTAGATTATTGACAGTTACTGAAACATAAATGTGTGAAGATAGTAAGTAACCTACCAGGATGTGAAATTATAGCATGCTGTACATTTCTGGAACACAGACAGCTGTAAAGAGGAGGAGATAGAAGGACTGTTGATATAATGCTAGTGGGAGTTATGTCCTATCCAAAAATCAGTAAGGGGTAATGGTAGTTTAGATTTGAAAGTATATGTGATTATTATTATTATTATTATTATTATCATCATCATCATCATCCTAAGATCCCATGGAGTTAAAGGCTCGTCCAGGAGATCCCTTTGCTATGCTCACAGCTCATTATACCATGCCTTAAATGCACATTCAAATTCTCAGACACCATGCTCTCAGGCAATGCATTCACAACTCTTCATGCAAAAAAACTACCTTCTCTCTCTCTCTCTCCATTGCTCACACACTCTTTATACAGCTTTCAGGGATGACTTCTTGTTCCCCCCCCCATCTCCCACCATTTTATGAAAAACCTCTTCAACATTAATCCTATGAAAACTCCCATACCAACTTGTACATCTCTGTCATATTACCTCTCTTCCTCCTATCCACTAGATTCTGTGTATTGCATCTTTTCAACCTTTTGTCATATTCAACATTCCAGAGATCAAAAACTATCTTAGTCAATTGCCTCTGAACCTTCTCCAGCATCTCTTCATCCTTTTAAAAGCCAGGTGATCAAATCTGTGCACAGTAGTCCATATGTGGCCTAATCGAGGCCTTATCCAATGGAACCAGAATCTCCTTACTTCTACAAGTCAGTGTCCTCTGCATAATTGCCAGAATTCATTGTATTCTCCCCACAGTTTTGGCAAGGTATCCTCTAAATTTTAGATCCTTATCCACCATCACCCCTAGATCTCTTATTTCCCCCACCTCAAACAATATATATCCCCACCAAGAGTAAATTCCATATCCCATCTTTGTTTTCCAAATTTTAAAACTTTACGTTTCGCAACATTGAACTAGTATCCCCACTTCCGTTCCCATTTACTCATCTTGTTCAAGTCTTTTTGTAAGGCTACAATATTTGCTGCACTTCTCATAGTTCATCCCAACTTTTCATCATCTGCAAACAACTGAATGTTCCCATTCAAGTCCTCCCCAATATCATTAATGTGCATGTTAAACAGCAATGGCCCTAACACACCACTAGTGACTTTCCTCTTCCGGGATATTGCTCTCCCATACACAACTTGTTGACATCAATCAGATAGCCAGTCTTCAATCTAATACACTAGTCTAATATCCAACATCATATGCTCTAATTTGACTATCGACTTATCATGCGGTAATGTATCAAATGTGTTTACAAAATCTAAGTGTACTACTTTGTATCCATCTTTCTCGTCCAATGCAGCTATCACTTTATTGTAATAAGTAGATTACTAAAACATGACCTCCCTTTAGCAAATTCATGCTATCCATCAAAGATAATACCACTGTTGTCAACCCAATTCTGGATTCTGGTTCTCACCAGCCTCTCCAACACTTTAACCACTACACCTGACACACAAATTGGTTTATAATTTGGCTTGGGTTCTGTCACCTCCTTTTGAAGCAACAGTCTTGCTTTCCTTCCACTCCTTTGGAACTTCCAATGTAAGACTCATGTTTTTAACAAATATGTCAAGGCAGATGTCAACTCCCTAGCACATTCTTCAAAATATGTGGTGATATATCATGAAGCCCCACAGCCTTTTAAACATCAAGTTTGCTTAATTCCCATATACCTCTAGCTCACTCACAGTCAGTCTCACCTTCTCTTCATCGTCCATTACTCTCGAACTCTCCATGATATCTCATTCACAAGGATGAAAAACCTTTATGAACCGCTCATTAAATATCTTACCTATATATGAGATAGAGAATTTCTTTGATACAAAATGTATTTTTTGTTTGTTGGTTTACAAAACATTTGAAAATCTATAGTTCATTACTTCTGTAAGCTGGCAAAGTGTTTCTCTATCCTTTTTTTAATATATCAGACCTGCAAACAAAAGCTGTAGCACATTGCTATGTGTGAGAAAGAAACATAGGGAGAAAAGAAAGTTGGAATCTGTTGACATGGTTCTTAAACAGTGGAAGATTTTGGCTGTAGAGGAAGACAAAATAGGTGAGGTTGTTCCGAATAATATTCATAAATGGAATAAAAGGAGAATTAGGGAGGTTACTTTTGTGAGTTTGAAGCTGAACAGTAAATGGATGTTGACCAGCAGATACTCATGTTCTTACAGTTTTGGAAAAATGTGAAGGAATTATAAGGTTCAATGGAATATTGTTGAGAGAGAGAGAGAGAGTGATTGGAATTAATCTATGTGAGAGAGAGTGGCCATCATTTTATCAGATTACATTCTTCTGGATAGCATTTAATATTCTTAGCACCACTCCAAATATGTGGGATCAGTGTAGCCAGGAGGACTATGTGTTGGTGAACAAACCTGTTTCCCTTCATGCAGTACCTATATAGCACACTCTATTTCTTTAATGAAGTATAACTGTAATTTAAAACCTTGAGTTTAATGTGAATAGTTTTGTCAAAATTAAAGGCAAAGTGTTTACATTATGAACCAGTTAATTATAACATCTGCAGCTTAGTACTAAACTGAAGAAATTCGATTCTTCAAAAGATCTCTCTTTCTCTCTCTCTCTCTCTCTCTTTGGCTACCCATCCATGACCTGATGAGGAGAAATAATGTTTATCATCTCATTTCATAAGCTTATTTTATTGAATATATGCAGATCTGAATACAAGTGCTAGAATGTCAAAAGTCCAGGGAAACCAGTGACATAATCTTATAGCAAGAAAAGTAATTCTCTTGCTAAGGTAATGTTTGTCAAATTTCTCAAGTAATTTAATTGAAATTTTAAATGTAAAAAAAAAAAGTTAGTATTGCAACTCTACAGGTAAATTTTAATGGTATATTTTTTAACAAAACTTTACTTTTATCCTTTACGTAGTTTGAAACACTAAAAGAATTCACATTTCTAACACTTTTCTCATATATATGTTTTATATATATATATATATATTTTTTTTTTTTTTTTTTTTTTTTTTACTCTATTCAGATGCTGTTGAGAGATCAGTAAGCCAAGGAAACTTTCCTATAATATCTACTAATAAGCAAGGAAAAATATTGAAATTGGTGCTTAAAAAAGTAGAAACTCTGGACTCTGATACTGATGAGTATGAGGACACACAACATGAATGTTGAAACACTCAAGAATTCATAGAACTACTGAAAAAGCAAGATATTTCTAATGTACTGTACTGTATATTACTGGAGGTCTTAGTTACAGTTCTTAAACTTTAATCACATGAATTTGTTTGTTTTTGAAAAATGAAGGAATTTGTGTGTGAAAATACAGTAAATTTGTTCATGTGTATATTTAAACAAAAAAGTTAACCATTTCTGTAATTTAATGTGATCATATTGTTTTATACATGTATACATAATATATTATTTTGCATAAATTTTGATTTATATAGCTGTTGTTTCATGAATTTACCCGTTCTTTCAATGTTAAACATATTGTCGAAGTTTTAAATACATCATATAATCAACTGTAATTTACATCATTTTTTATTTGTATAGCATCCTAATTTTTGTTTTTTTTTCTTCATATATATATATGTAAAATTTGTTACGAATAAACATCTTTCACCATCTGAGAACTACTATTTAACTTATATATTGTTTCTATGTTACAAAATAAAAATTGCTGTTAAATTAACACCAATTCTGGCTCATGAACTTATTTAAAAAAAAAAAAAGATTATGATAAAAGGTAAGTATATTAATAATATCTCAAATCTGAATTTTTTTGTTTGTTTGTTTACATTTCTTCTCTCTCTCTCTCTAGGTGTAATTGTCTGTTTATAACTGTTTTCCTTTCTTTTTGTGGAAGCCTAAAAATCAGAAGCTTGTGACCAAGTGTGCGTTCCAATCCAGAAGAAGACATTTCTCTTGGGCTGATTAAATAAATTTCTACTGGAAAGCAGGTAAAACAGACACACATACAGCAAAAAAAAAGTTATTTAATGGTAATATAATGTTTGTGAGATTAGAAGTCAGAGCATAACTTTTAATCATATTTTTAGCAGTTCTTTAAAAATATGATTTTTTTTATAAGTATCTTCCTCTGTCATTATACTAATATATTAAATTCATTAACTATGAGCATTAAAGTTTTATAACTGATCAATTCTTATTAATTATCTAAACCACTTAAAAACCAAAAGATTTTTAATGAATATAATCCTACAGCAAGTAGAGATCTACAGCTGCAAGCTACTGTTAGGCGGCAGTGTACAATCTGGTATGTCACAGGGTATCATATAAGGCCAGTGTCAGTTTGCAAGCAGCAAGAGGCCTGCTGCTTGCAAACATAATTCTTCACTTTAGAGTTTCCTTTAAACAGACAGAAGAACATATTTGTTAATACAATTTCTTTAAGAGTAAAGCATGTGGGACCTCAAATAAGAAAAGCTTCAGTGTTTATACTTATAACAAGTTGGGACATGCAAATACTACATTTTTACTTGTGTTGTTTCCAATTCTTTTTTAAAAATATTATTATAGTGGATCTCATTACAGGAGATCCACTCAATGACTACCATATTTATCATATTGTATCTGAAATTCATTTCAAATTCACAGCACACTTGGACCGTGAATTCCATCACACCCATGATTTGTCATGCAAAAATTTACTCTTCACTCTATCCACACTCTCATACAACTTCCAAGAATGTCTTCTCATTATTGATGATGAATCTGACTTTTTTCATTATAGCTTGTTGCTTGGATAGACCATTATTCTTCTGCCAGTTAAGGTTTGGGGATGCCCTCTGAATGACCTTTATTGTCCTTGGCATTATCCTTGAATAATCCTACTGAGTAAGGAACTTCATTTTCCTTCCTCAGTACTCCTAAACTGAAATATGACACCTTAAAATATCCTGGAGTTTATCATCTTTGATTTAACTGCAATGTGCCCTATTTTGGTCAGACAGAGAAATCACTAAGTTATGTATGGAAGAGCATGCGAGAAACATCACATATGCCAGAACTAGAGCCAGCACTCTATCTAATGACATTCTTAATTCTGCTAACCTTGACGATGAAGTTTTTATCACTCATCCAGTCATCTGCAACAAATCAGAAAACATTTTTAGATGCTATTTTGAGAGAAGAATTATTGAATCAACAGAAATTGTCCTCAATCCAGTCCATCTTAATACTAATCTCTCAGATTGTCACTCCTCAGCTAGCCAACTTTGATGTATGTGGGATCATACCCATGTGGACATGCTCAACAATATACTATTGCATCCAGAACTCCTTCAAATATCAGCAATCCATTTCCAACTTAATTTGTAGCTGTTGCTCTCTTGTAATGTATTTTATTTTATTTTATTTTATTTTTTTTTGTATTTCTCTTTTCACATTATGCACCCAATGAGGTCTAAGAAGATCGAACTAGTTGTGCATTCAAATAAGAATTTTTTTTTTCCCTATTTTTGTTATCCTTAGCTTCTAGCCATTAAATTTCTTCTGTTATATCATGTAGTCGAGTAAATCCATTGCATCAAATATATATATATATATGTGTGTGTGTGTGTGTTAAAGATACCAAGTTATTTTAAATATAAACCTGGTTTTTTACTCCATTTCCCAAGTAAGCAAACAGACAAATCAGTCAAGTTTGCACCTGCAAGTGTTGTAAGTCTAACTGACCCTGCACATGCAAGTCCAAGGCAACTCATGGTAAAGGTAGAATAAGCTCGGATCACTATTCTTAATATTTACCCTTAATGCAAAGCACATCTCCTGGAGGAAATGTATGATGCTCCGTATTAAAGGCAAGGGGCCACTACCCAGACCGGTTTTGACCTTTATTGAGGTCTCATCAGTGGGAGCTAGGCTAAGAAATACTAAGTTTCAAGTAATACAGAGCTTATAAATATTTTACCAACACATGTTACCATAAGGTGTTTTGACCTTATTAAATAAAAATCTCAGGATGAGAGATAGATGTAGAAAGTTTTTTACCTTGGGTATAATATAAGTTAAAGATACCAATTTATTTTAAATATAAACCTGGTTTTTTACTCCATTTCCCAAGTAAGCAAACAGACAAATCAGTGTCAAGTAAGTCAACTTGACAAATCAGTCAAGTTGCAAGTTTACTTGCAACACTTGCAACACCTGCAAGTGTTGCAAGTCCAGCTGACCCTGCACATAGTGCAAGTCCAAGGCAACTTGTGGTAAAGGTAGAATAAGCTCTGATCACTATTCTTAATATTTACCCTTAATGCAAAGCTAAGAAATGCATATTTTTCAAAGCACATCTCCTGGAGGAGATGTATGATGCTCTGTATTAAAGGCAAGGGGCCACTACCCAGACCGGTTTCGACCTTTATTGAGGTCTCATCAGTGGGAGCCAGGCTAAGAAATACTAAGTTTTAAGTAATACAGAGCTTATAAATATTTTACCAACACAAGTTACCATAAGGTGCTTTGACCTTATTAAATAAAAATCTCAGGATGAGAGATAGATGTAGAAAGACTGGTAAAATATTTATAAGCTCTGTATTACTTAAAACTTAGTATTTCTTCCTGGCTCCCACTGATGAGACCTCAATAAAGGTCGAAACCGGTCTGGGTAGTGACCCCTTGCCTTTAATACAGATCATCATACATCTCCTCCAGGAGATGTGCTTTGCATTAAGGGTAAATATTAAGAATATTGATCAGAGCTTATTCTACCTTTACCACGAGTTGCCTTGAACTTGCACTATCTGCAGGGTCAGCTAGACTTACAACACTTACAGGTGCAAACTTGACTGATTTGTCTGTTTGCTTACTTGGGAAATGGAGTAAAAAGCCAGGTTTATATTTAAAATAATTTGGTATCTTTAACATATATTATACCCAAGGTGGAAAAACTTTCTACATATATATTTGTTTGTTTATAAATAAATATATATTTATTTATTTTAATGATGAACCCTCACACTTGAAAGGTCACAAGACCTATAACACTGTCATGTGTGGGTAAGCATTTATGGAAAAGAAGTAATCTATTGATATGTTTCTTAAAGAGTTGGCTATACTTAGTGAGTCTAGTTCTTATATGGTTAAAAGAAAATGAGGGATGGTTGTGGCCAATTTAGAGGAGCACTGCCCATGAAAATACCTAAAGGAAAGGGTCACTGCAGAAACAGAGCACCTATGAGAAAGTGACTGAAGGGAGTCTGTAATTGAAGAGTTACCTATTAAGTGGATTGTCTTCTGTATATCATCAAGAATTCTTAGAGAGGTTATTTGGTGCACCATTCCAAATATAGGAACAATATTCCAAGGTTGGTCGAATTTGAGACTTATAACATGTTAGGAGTTGAGCAGAAGAGAATGTTTTGAATGAAAAAGAACACCAAGCTTTTTTTAGAGGCCAAGGAGGCTACATATTCTTGTGCCAGGGTGAACAGGATGTGACCGTTAGCCCAAGTATGGAAAGCTGATCTCCAAAGGAAATTGGAACATCATTAAAAGTAAGTGGGAGTGGAATAGGAGCTGTCTTGTAAGGCAGAACTGAGTCCTTGTTGCATTGAAATTACTAACTTCCTCACTGCCACATCATTTGATGATGTTGAGATCAGTATTTAACCATGGGTTATGGAAGATCTTGAGGCTTCTAACAATTGAGTACTACAGAGCTTCTTGAATAAAAACAAGGAATGAAAGTACTGTCATCAGCCAAACTGTGAATAGGATTTGAAGTCAGAGAGAGAGAGAGAGATATAAGTTAGCGTACAGAACCCTGGAGTACTCCAACATTGATAAAAAAAATTTCAGATGAGAGGAAGCCATCCATCTTGTTAGCTAAAGTGGCAAAGATATTTTATTCTGAAAACTGGAATTGGTCCCATGACAGAATACCAGCCAGACAACACATACAATTAACAAGCATAGCAGACTATAGATTGTACTGAAATGAACAACCATTGCAGAAATTGGCAATCCAGTCACAAAATGTAGGAGAGAGACCATAAGATGATGGCTTGTTCAGGAGGTCTCGATGTTAGACACAACTGAATGCCTTTGAAATATCAAGAGCAACCACATGGGTTTCTCTAAATCTTTCCATCTCCTTATGTCTAAAGGTGGACAATATTAGCAAGGAGGTCATATGCAGAATGAGAATGATGGAATCCATATTGATGATCACTAATTAAATGATGAGTCTCCAGACAGTGAGGAAGCTGGTTGTTGATAACCTTCTCCATCACTTTTCAAAGTACTGAGGTCAGAACAATGGGACTATAGTCACATGGCTGACTTTTGTCTCCCTTTTTAAGTACAAGCTAATGAAGGCCTGCTTCCATGCTTTTGGATAGATATCAGTTGAAAATATGATACTTATGTAGGTGACACAGGATGGGTGTTAATTCTGGAGCACAAGTTTTGAACACAACTCGAGGTACGCCATATAGGCCAGGAGCCTTATTAGTATTGAGGTTAATCAAGGTGTTCCTGATTTCTTTCTGGAGAAAGTTCAGAGGAAGCATGTAGTGGGCAGTTTGTGGTAGTGCAGGAGGCTGTTGTCCAGTGAAGAAGAGTTTGAGGAAAAAACTGATGCCAAGGGGACTGCCTTTTCTTTTGAGTGAGATTACTGTGTCACCATCAGGATGCAAAAGAAGTGGGAACAGGGAAGGGCAGAAATTGTATCCAACAGCCTTAGAGACCAGAAGATTTGACTGCATTTGAGCAGGAGACAAGTTTATAACATTTCATTCTTATGAAGTCTGCTTTGCAATCATTGATAACTTTTTTTACAATTCTTTCAGACTGTTGTGTAAGTTGAATGAGAAACTGGAGTTTTTAAGTCGTTGATCATATGCTGCATTTTTATCATGGACTGTAGAGGTGCAATTTTTTTGAGAATCAGGACATGAATATGGGTCAGGAGTTTCCAGTGGAGTGGGGGAATGAAGGCTCTCATTGCAGCAAGGATTATTTCAGTTATTAGTTCAGTGCAGATGTTTGGATCAGGAAAGTGAAAATGGTAAACTGGCCATGGAAAAGAGGCATAAAATTCTGGAGGTCATCCTGGTTGGCACAATGGTAGTGCCATAGTGTATGAGGCTAAGATTAACTGGGAGGAGGAGGATGAGCTGCAGAAAATGAGACTTGAATAAGATTGTGGTCAGAGTCACCAGGGGGAAAGCAGACATCCACGGTGTATTTTGAGGGAGTGCTGCTGGTTAAGAAAAGGTCCTGAGTGTTGGGAGAATAATGAGGATTGTCTGGTATTGTCCACAGTTAAACGCTGGGTATACATTTGCCTTTCATGTTAGAGTTGTTGATTCAGGAAACATAAATAGCAGGGGCATGCAGCTAGGGTGAGGTACTTCTGCACATAACTCGTACACAGGGAGTGGCCAGACTCCAGTCCAAGTGTAGCGGCAAACCTGTGGAAAGCCATGTATATGTTCAGTCACTTATCATTTGTCAAGTTAATCTGTCAGCTTTAATCTAAAACATTTTTCTTGTAAAAGCTAAAGAAAGTATTTATTGACATCCTTGTTAGAATAAAGCCAGATCTTAAAAATTCAGTTTCCAAATATTTAACTATTTCCATTTACAATTTTTGCTAAAGTGAATATACGAGGCATTTCCAAACTACTTTTGCAGCACTAGCACTATAGGCTGCCATCAGTGTCCAAATGTTCTTTCAGTTTTCATTATTTCAGTTCTTTAACTCTTCAGATTTATTATTTAATTCTCTCTGATTTTTATTTTATGTATGGTAGTAAATATAAAGAGTTAATGTTAAAGAGTGATTTACTTTATTTACATCTTTTATTGCATCCTTCAGAGATAATTGAATACAGTGCTTAGAGAGTGCCAAATTAAAATATTCAAAAATATTTCTTAAATTTTGGCTGAAACTCCAGACTTTCTTCCTAGCATTACACTCACACCATCTACACAAAATCGAGTAAAGTTTTTATGTAAATATTTCTCATTGAAAATAATTTTCGGGATGCTTAAGGATCAAAGCTATATAACTGAGAGAAGATCTCCACATAGCCTTTAAAGGAATGCGGAGAACCGACCAGGGCTTCTGACCTAATGTCCAATCCTCACCTTCTTGTGGTGCACCCTGTTAGGTATCTACCTGGATACTGAATGAAGGAGGATGGGCTGGCAATTTGGGATTTAGCTGACTATTGTATTCTTATTGGCTTAAACCAAAATATCAAATGATGGTACAACATGACAGAATTTCATGCCGGCTTTGGCGTCACCCGGTTAAACAAGTCCCCCATTTGTTTTTGCCAGGGAATCATGGCAAACAGCAAAAAGTCACCTACTGGAACAAACCCTGAATGGCAAAGAAATGGAGCTAGCTGAGGAATTGGATAAGTACCAGATCGACATAATAGGGGTGACTAAAACAAAAAAGACAAAAACTGGTGAGATTTTTCTGAGCAATAAATACAAAATGTTATATTCAGGCAATGACAATCGAAGAAAAGACGGAATAGACATAGTATTCAACACTAAATACAAGGCTAATCTTCTTGAATGGCAGGCAGTCTCAAGTAGAGCGATGTGGGCAATATCAAAATGGGGAACTGCACAATGAGACTTATTTGTGCCTATGGTCCCGCAGAAAGTTCTACTAAAGTAGAAGTGGAGGAATATTTTGGGGCTTTAGAGAAAACAACTGACACAATATAAAAGGAAAAGTTGTTCCTTATTGGGGATCTAAATAGCAGAGTAGGAAATGATTGTCAGACATACAAAAATATTTTGGGAAAAATTGGAGAAAAGAGCAAAGCTAATAATAATGACAAATACCTGTTGGATTTCTGCTCAGGACATGGACTGGTTATTACTAACACAATGTTCCAACATAAAAATGTGCACAAATTCACATGGAGAGAAGAGGCAAGGAATAAGAAAAGTCTCATTGACTACGTTATTGTTGATAGTGATGTTTTGATGTTTTCTCCCTAGTACAGGACACCAAAGTATACAGAGGGTTTGAAATTGGAAGATCACCATTTTTTTTTGAGCAGGATAAAATTGAATTTCATATTAAATAGAAGAATCTGTAAGAAAGTTTTAAAGCGAATAAAAGTTGAGCAGCTCTCAGATGCAAACTGTAGACTAAAATACACAAATATTATTCAGGAAAAAAAATGAAAGAGTTTAAGAACAGCAACCAAACCTTGCAGATTCAGTCACAAGCCCTGAAGAAAATACTGATTGATTCAGCCAGAGAGACATGCGAAGTTATCTACAAGTATAGAAAAATCGGAACTCCATGGTGGACACAGGAAGTTAAAGAGGCATTGAAGGAAAAGAAGAAAGCATATCAAAAGTTCTTGGCAAATAAGTCAGCTTGTGCTCTTGGAGAATACAGAGACAAATGTAAGAAAGTGAAACACTGTGTAAAACTAGCTAAACAAAAGTCATGGGAGGACTTTGGTAAAAACATAGAAAATAAATATCAAGAAGGTAGCAAGATATTCTGGAGGTTGTTGAAGCTCAGAAATGCAGGGAAGAGTGCTGTGAAAGGAATTAGATATGATAAAGGTGATATGAAACCTGGACAAAAAGATAACCTTGAAGTATGGAGTAATTACTACAAAAAATTGCTAAATGAAACTAGCTGTGATGACAGCACATTGATAAAAACACTGATCAGGCATGCAATCAGGAATACATATCCATACTTGAAGTAGAAAAAGTCATCAAAAGACAGAAATGTGGAAAGACAGCTGGAGTAAATGATATTATACCAGAAATGCTCAAGTATGGGGGGTATTAAAAGTCTTACAGTGGCTGCACCGCATGGTTCAGAGGGCCTGGACAGAGGGACGAATTCCAGATGATTGGAGTAGAGCTCTCATAGTACCCATATATAAAAAGGGAAAAAAAAAACTGAACGTGAGAATTACAGAGATATTTTCCTACTGAGTGTTCCTGGTAAGATTTATGCAAGTATACTTGAGAAACGGTTGAGAAGGATTGTGGAAGGGAAGTTTGGTTAAAAATAAACTGGATTCAGGCCAAATAAAGGCTGTCAGGGTCAGATTTTCAATTTATGACAAATAGTTGAGAAATCATGGGAATATAACAGAGATCTGTATTTAAACTTTGTAAATCGGGAAAAGGCATACGACAAGGTGCCAAGAGAGAAGCTGTTAAATACACTACAGTTGTATGGTGTCAATGGGGCATTATATCAAACAATATTTAGTTTTTATTTGAGTTGTAAGGCAGTTAGAATTGACGGAAGTGCAAAAAGGTGGTTTAATGTTAAATCTGGTGTCAGACAAGGATGTACATTATCCCCTCTGTTATTCATTAGCTATATGGATCACATTATGAAGGAAAGTGATATTAAACCTCATATCAAAATTGGAGATATTAATCTCAGCTCTTTGCTTTATGTGGATGATGTTATACTTTTAAATAAATCCAGTACAAGTCTGCAAGATTCCCTTGACTAAATTGCATAACTGTTGTAATAGATTTGGTATGAAAATCAGCAGTAACAAAACAAAGATAATAAAAATAGGTAGAAACATTGAAAATGTCAACTGCATCATGAATGGATAACCTACAGAGCAAGTAATACATTTCAGCTGCTTAGGCATGATTTTTAACGAAGATGGTAAATTAAATATGGAAATAGACAACAGAATTAACAAAGCTGGAATGGTAGGAAGTCAACTAAACAAATTCATATGGAATAAGAGAGAAATTAGCCAAAACACTAAATTAGCTGTATACAAGACAGTGTTCAAACCAATTTTAACTTATGGATCTGAGACCTGGGTAAGAAGTAAAACACTTGACCAAAGACTAGAGACTGCAGATATGAGAGTCATGAGAAAGATTAGGTTCATGAACAGATGGCATCAATGGCAATATATTAAAAACAAGGATATTAGGAAAGAACTTGACATTGTCATCATCCAGGAATGCATTAGCAGAGCTAATCTCAGGTGGTATGGTCACTTAAACAGAATAGGAGAGGAAAGATCAGCAAAACAAGTGTTCTCTGCCAGGTTGGCAGCAAAACGACCCAGAGGAAGACCAAGATATAGGTTGATTAATACAGTAAAAACTGCCTTAGGAGACAGAAATATAAGATCTGATAATATTGAAGTCTTGACAGGTAACAGATTGATTTGAAGGAAAATTGTAGATAGGAAGTTAGTAATGGTGTAAATTTTTCATGTAGTACTGTCATATCTTGTGCACCCCTTGAGTATATATATCAGGAATTTGATGATGATGAATAATTTTCTTGAGCTACAAAATAATTTAACTTAAACTAATAATGATATATCAAATAATTTATCAGACTTGAATATTTGAAATAATATATCAAACAGCAATGTTTGATCTGTTATTCCAAATGTTGTTCCTTCCAGCTGTACAATATTAACAAAAACCATTAAACTATTTTGAAAGTTGTGGATTTTGTATTTTAAGTAAATTATTAAAATACTTTTAGGTGAAACATATGGACCTATTGATGAAGATTTCTATTTTACTTCCTTGATTTATAAGTTATCCAAAAAGTTGCTCCTCATTTCAGTGATATGTGCTTTGTAATAAGCAGCACCATAAGTGTAGATTGCAGAATTGTAATTGCATCCATATGAATATAATTATTAATAATTTTTTAATTTATTTATTTAATTTTTTTTCAGTTAAATATTTCATGTCTGAAAATACTTGATTATTTTTAATTATATACAGTAAAGAACATTAAGAATTATGATGGAACTTTATAAATGTTTTTGGTTTGCTATATCAACACTCTTGATAATATGTTTTTTTTTTGGCATCTTTATTATTTCAAATGCTTCGTGTGTGAAACTGATTCATGATACTCTATGATACTCTTTTAATTTTTAACTCATTGATGATTCCAAATTTTTTTTATTTGAACTATGAGCTTTAACAAAACCTGATTGCCATTCTGATTAAAATGGTGTATAATGCTTTCAGCTTTTAATGAAAGGACTTTTGAGTACCATATGAATCCAACATTCATGTCACTAGCAAATTGACAATATATTTTTTGTTAAAATAATGAAGTTGTTTATGCCTGAAGTACAAATCATTTGTTTTATTTTGTACTGATTCTGACATAGTATCGAAAGACGTCCTGAGCTATATTCTCCCACGGATTCAAAAGATTTATATTCATGATATTGAAAAAAGAATGACACAAAACTTATCCAAGCATTTTTCTCTTCATCTGAAATGTTTATTTTTTAAATTTTAATTCTTGAATTTTGATATTTATAAATTCTTAAATTTATAAATATCAAAACAGTGCACACTTACTACTCACATAAGAATTAAAACACACTGGTTATTGTTACAATAAAACTAATGTAAAAACTAAACTATATAGAAACAGTAGCAACTAAATAATTCAAAGGTAATGATAAACTGATAATTCTCCTAAACCACAAAGTGCTTCATAAAAAAAATTTGCATAATGTAGCCTCACTTCCTACTATACTGGCAGATAGTGCTACAAAAATTTCTTAAACATTGCTACTACTAGAGATCCATTTATCAGTGATTGTTGTGACATTCTACAACAGTTAGTTGAACTAATGAGATTATAATAAGTTTAGCTTAATCCTTTATCCAAGTGTGAGCAAACAAAGTTTGCGCCTGAAAGTATCTTCAGGACTGGGGTAAGGTGGTACAACACCAGGGCAACTCATTGTAAAGGTAGAGCAAGCTACCAACACTCCTGTCTCAGTATCTCCTATAATGCAAAACACATCTCCTTGCGGATATGTCTAATGTTATGCATTATGGGAAGGGCCACTACCCAGACTAGTTTCGACCTTTATTGAGGTCCCTTCAGTGGGAGCCAGGCCCAAGCTGAGATTCCAGGCAGAAGCATTCGCAGGTCATCTCTACCTATAGGAGTTGCCAAATGGTGTGCCACACTTTTTTAATAAATTACTCTGGATTTAGAGAAAGATGTTGAAAGTTTATTTTTCACTTGGTTAGAGTATAATAAGTTTAGTTTAATCCTTTATCCAAGTGTGAGCAAACAAAGTTTGTGCCTGAAAGTATCTTCAGGACTGGGGTAAGGTGGTAAACTACCTTACCCCAGTCCTGAAGGGTCCCCAGTCCTGAAGTTACCCCAGTCCTGAAGATACTTTCAGGCACAAACTTTGTTTGCTCACACTTGGATAAAGGATTAAACTAAACTTATTATACTCTAATGAGATTATATTGGAATTATTACTGCTTATCACAGTTACTATTTAACAACCAGTGCAGCCATACTGGTTCACACCAGCTAAAATATCATCTCTGGGAAGAGTAAATATGCATTGATATTAAAAACAGATCTTATTGTTGTCTCAGAAACATCACATGAAGTTCATTCCTTATCCCAAATGTAACTTTAGTCACAGTAAGTAGATATCCACTGTATATATAATTTTATTTACAACGAGTATCTACTTATTGCGATTGACATTCACTTAGCTAGCTGAGAAGATCACTACTCCCCCCCCCCTTTTCTTCAATAGCTATATACATTGGTGATTTATGTTGCTTATGATGATATGTAGTGGTGTCTTAATAAAGAATATGTAAAAAAATGTGTTTGGGACTTTTTTTTTCAAGAATATTTGTATATTAAATACAATTGTAAATTATACTTTAATAAATAATTAAATACAAATAACTTGAAAAAATGAACGAAAAGCTATCATTTTTGGAAATCTCCAAAAAAAATAATGTTTATAAACATAACTACTCAGTGAATATTGTCACACCTACCTGAGTAGATGAGGTGATATCTCAAGTGGAAAAGTTAGTCTTACTGGATGAAGTTCTTACTTAGGAGGGGTTTGGGTAGAATCCCTCTGCTTATTTTTATCATTGGTGTGTGCTGTGGTGAAAGATTCTTGTTTGACATTCTTCTGAATCCTTTGAATGCTCTTCCATGTTGATTATCACGTGCAGACAATAATGACTTCATTTTGTGTGTCTCGACTACAATTTCCTTCATATTTTTCATTGCGAGTTTTCCGTAGGCTCTGTATACATGAATTCTGAAACATTTTCATCCATAGCAAAAATTTTTTCAAAGAGGTTTTCAGAATGAAAATGGACACTTTCATTGCCACCTCCAGAGGCCAAGAGTTACTTCAAGTTGTGTCACTTGAATTTATTTTTCTTTGCTAAATCGGTTTGAAACTGTAACTGGGCACAAAATGAGGCCAAATTTTTCCATGCTACTGACAGTGACTTCTAGCTTGCTTTCTCCATTATTAGCCATAAAACATTGTTGGAAAATGAATTTCTAGTACTCTTTACGGTGACATGCTAATCCTTTCGATGAATCATTGTCGTGGCAAAAATTTCACTTTTATAAATGGGCATATCCAAATATAGGTTCTTGTGCATTATCAACAAATAGGAGAGCCCTTTCATCAGAATCTGATTCTTTGTTGGTGTAAAATAATTTGCAGCTCAGTCATGCTTTTCAATTACTATGCTTAAATATCATTGAAGTTGAAACAGTCTCATACTTCGATGCCCTAGGATTCTCCGAATGATAGATTAGGAGTAGCTTTTTTGAATGTTTCCTTGGCATTTGATCCCAATATCAGTGTGCAATGATCTTTTGATGCTGTGTGTCCTGACAGCTTTTGCTCACCTTCATGACATATGCTCTTTTGGTAATCTTTTTTTCAGAACAGACTTTCATCAAAGATGAACTCTTGGGAGAATGAATAACCTTAGACAAGTTCTTCAGAATTTCCATAGAATTTGTTAGCTGCATTTTTATCTGTTTCCCATGCATCATCTGGTTTGAGCCCAGCTCTGTTCTTAAAATGCCTAAATCAACTTAGATCTTCTTTCTTCAGATCAGAAAATATGGTCCATGCCTTCTCATGAAGCATTTCTGTTGATATATCTGTAATATTTCATGTTGCTACAAACCACTTGAATGTTTTTTTTTTCTTTCTCAACAAGCAATAAAATTAAATTAAAATTAAATTCTTTCTCAACAAGCAATAAAATGATAATTTATTTAGTTTAATCCTTTACCCAAGTGTAGGCAAACAGAGTTTGCACCTGAAGTAGTTCAGGACTGAGGCAACTCGTAACAAAGGTGGACCAAGCTCTTATCACTCCTTGTTTCAGTATCTCCCATAATGCAAAGCACATCTCCTTGCTCACATGTATGATGCTGTGCATTAAGGGAAGGGCCACTATGGTTTCGACCTTTATTGAGGTTCGACCTCAATAAAGATAATAAACAAAATAAAGGATAAATCTAGTCCATTTATTTATTTATTTATCGTATGGCTTGTACACATGGTTAAAAGACAAAAGATAAAATACACATTAATATAGATAAGATACACATATATGATAATACAAATAAAAAAAAAAGTAAAACATTTACATTCAGACAAATACAAATATGTAATGTATGACAAGCATCAGACAGAAGATTAATCATATTTTAATATTTAGGTTTTTAATCCAGCTGATTGCCTCTGGGGGATAGGTCAAAGATATCTTTAAAGTCACCTGGATATGCCGTCAGGGCATATTCCTGTACTATATGGTAAACGGTTTGGGTCTCGGCTCCACAGGGACAGTGGGGATTTGGTATCTTACTCCACTTTGAAAGTAAGTCTCCACATACACCATCGCCTGACCGAATCCTGTTAGCCGTTTTACATATATTCCTGGGCAGGTCAAATCCAGATGGTTTTTGGAAGATGTTTATGTGATTATGAACTCCAGGTGGTACTGCTTGGGACCACAGTACATCCCACCTACTCACCTTACTGTCATTCTGGCTAAGAAGATCACGGGCAGTTTTTATGGCAGGTCTTCTGGATTTTAGTCTATTGGATAGAGCATCGGGGTGCTTAAGGGTCACAGCTGTATAACTGAGAGGAGACCTCCACATAGCCTTTAAAGGAATGCAGAGAACCGACCAGGGCTTCTGACCTAATGTCCAATCCTCACCTTCTCGTGGTGCACCCTGTTGGGTATCTACTTGGATACTGAACGAATGAGGATGGGCTGGAAATTTGGGATTTAGCCAACCAAATTGTATTCTTATTGGTTAAACCAAAATAAAAAAAAATGATGGTACGACATGACAAAATTTCATGCCGGCTGGGGTGTCGCCCGGTTAAAGAAGGCCCCCATTGTTTTCGCAGGGAACCAGGGTGAACAGCGAAAAGTCAGCTACTGGAACAAATCTGAAAACTAACCCCAACTCAACATCACCAGAGTTAGAGATCGGTACTATCAACGTAAGAAGCCTTAATGGCAAAGAAATGGAGCTAGCTGAGGAATTAGATAAGTACCAGATCGACATAATAGGGGTGACTGAAACAAAAAAGACCAAAACTGGTGAGATCTTTCTGAGCAATAAATACAAAATGTTATATTCAGGCAATGACAATCAAGGAAAAGAAGGAGTAGCCATAGTATTCAACACAAAATACGAGACTAATCTTCTTGAATGGCAGTCAGTCTCAAGTAGAGTAATGTGGACAAATATGAGAATGGGGAACTGGATAATGAGACTTATTTGTGCCTATGGTCCCACAGAAGGTTCTACTAATGTAGAAGTGGAGAAATTTTTTGGGGCTTTAGAGAAAGCAGCTGACACAATATAAAAGGAAAAGTTGGTCCTTATTGGGGATCTAAATAGCAGAGTAGGAAATGATTGTGATACATACAAAAATATTTTGTTAAAATTTGGAGAAAAGAGCAAAGCTAATAATAATGGCAAATATCTGTTGGATTTCTGCTCAGGACATGGACTGATTATTACTAACACCATTTCCAACATAAAAATGTGCACAAATTCACATGGAGAGAAGAGGCTAGGAATAAGAAAAGTCTCATTGACTATGTTATTGTTGGTAGTGATGTTTTCTCCCTGGTGCAGGACACCAGTGTACAGAGGATTTGAAATTGGAAGTGATCACTATTTAGTCTTGAGCATGATGAACTGAGAGCTGCTTTTTGAACAGCTCTCAGTTTACATCTGAGAGCTGCTCAAAAAAGTTGAGCAGCTCTCAGATGTGAACTGTAGACTAAAATACATAAAGATTATTGAAGAAAAAATGAAAGAGTTTGAGAACAGGAATCAAACCTTGGAGATTCAGTGGCAAACTCTGAAGAAAACATTGATTGATTCTGCCAGAGAGGCATGTGGTGAGGTTGTCTGTAAGGTTAAAAAAATCAGTACTCCCTGGTGGACATTGGAAGTTAAAGAGGCGGTGAAGGAAAAGAAGAAAGCATATCAAAAGTTCCTGTCAAATAAGTCAGCTTGTGCTCTTAGAGAATACAGAGACAAATGTAAGAATGCTAAACACTGTGTAAAACTAGCTAAACAAAAGTCATGTGAAAACTTTGGCAAGAATATAGAAAATAAATATCAAGAAGGTGGCAAAATATTCTGGAGGTTGTTGAAGAAGCTTAGGAATGGAGGAAAGAGTGCTGTAAAAGGAGTTAGAGATGATAAAGGTGAAATGAAAACGGGAGAAAAAGATATCCTTGAAGTATGGAGTAATTACTTTGAAAAACTGCTAAATGAAACAAGCAGTGATGACTGCACAATGGTAAAAAACTCTGACCAGGCATGCAGTCAGGAATACATATCCATACTTGAAGTAGAAAAAGCCATCAAAGGCTTGAAATGTGGAAAGGCAGCAGGAGTAGATGATATTCGACCAGAAATGCTGAAGTATGGTGGTATAAGAGTCTTACAGTGGCTGCACTTCATAGTTCAGAAAGCCTGGACAGAGGGACGAATTCCCGATGATTGGAGTAGAGCTCTCATAGTACCCATATATAAAAAGGGAAATAAAACTGCATGTGAGAATTACAGAGGTATTTCCCTACTGAGTGTTCCTGGCAAGATC
Organism: Typopeltis vanoorti; assembly: GCF_054136105.1. Lineage (NCBI taxonomy): Eukaryota > Metazoa > Arthropoda > Arachnida > Uropygi > Thelyphonidae > Typopeltis > Typopeltis vanoorti. The sequence goes on from NC_143558.1 coordinate 82,084,531, forward strand.
TATGCAAGTATACTTGAGAAACGGTCAAGAAGAATTGTGGAAGAAAAGCTGGGTGAAGAACAAGCTGGATTCAGGCCAAATAGAGGCTGTCAGGATCAGATCTTCACTTTACGACAAATAGTCGAGAAAGCATGGGAATATAACAAAGATCTGTATTTAAGTTTTGCTGATTTGGAAAAGGCATATGACAAGGTGCCAAGAGAGAAGCTATTCAATACACTGCAGTTATATGGTGTCAACGGGGCATTATATCAAGCAATATTTAGTCTTTATTTGAGTTGTAAGTCAGCAGTTAGAATTGAAGGAAGTAGAGGAAGATGGTTTAATGTTAAATCCTGTGTGAGACAAGTATGTACATTATCTCCTCTGTTATTCATTATCTATGTGGATCACATTATGAAGGAAAATGGTATTAAACATGATATCAAAATTGGAGATGTTAATGTCAGCTCTTTGCTTTATGCGGATGATGTTATACTTCTAAATAAATCCGCTACAAGTCTGCAAGATTCTCTGACTAAATTGAATAGCTGTTGTAATAGATATGGTATGAAGGTCAGCAATAAAAAGACAAAGACAACGAAAATAGGCAGAACATTGAAAATGTCAACTGTGTTGTGAATGGAGAACCTATGGAATAAGTAAAACATTTCAGCTATTTAGGCACGATTTTTACTGAAGATGGTAAATTAAATATAGAAATAGACAACAGAATCAGCAAAGCTGGTATGGTGGGAAGTTAATTGAATAAATTCATATGGAATAAGAGAGAAATTAGTCGGAACACTAAATTAGCTGTATACAAGACAGTGTTCAAACCAGTTTTAACTTATGGATCTGAGAGCTGGGTCAGAAGCAAAACACTTGACCAAAGACTAGAGACCATAGATATGAGAGTCCTGAGAAAGATTATAGGCGTGAACAGATGGCATCAATGGCAATATCATATTAAAAATGAGGATATTAGGAAAGAACTTGACATTGTCAGCATCCAGGAATGCGTTAGCAGAGCTAATCTCAGATGGTATAGTCACTTAAACAGAATGGGCGAGGAAAGATTAGCAAAACAAGTGTTCTCTGCCAAGTTGGCAGCAAAATGACCCAGAGGAAGACCTAGATATAGGTGGATTGATACGGTACAAAGTGCCTTAGACGATAGAAATATAAGATCTGATAATGTTGGATTCTTGACAAGTAACAGACTGATTTGGAGGAATATTGTAGATAGGAAATTAATGATGATGTAATTTTTTTCATGTAGTACTATCATATCGTGTACACCTCTTGAGGGTACATAGCAGGAATTTGATGATGATGATGATGGATAGAGCATCTGGAATAAATTCATGTATTGGGAGCTTTTAGTTATTTAAAATTCTTTTATATTCACGAAGCAAGGCTTCCTGTCATCGCAGTTCCAGAGGAGCAATATGGCTCAATGTTGAGAGCTATTGTAAGGGCGTACTCCTAATGCAACCTATTATTAAATGCAGAGTGGAGTTAAGTTTAGTATCTAGTTTATTGACATGGTAACTGTTGAGCCAGACAGGAGCACCATACTCTGCTGCAATGTAAACTAGACCCATGGCAGTGCACCGCAGAGTTGTGGCACTCGAGCCCCATATAGTACCACAAAGCTTCTGAACTAAGTTATTTCTGGTCTGAACTTTAGCAGCGATATTAATGATATGCGGTTTATATATCAGAGTTATTCCCATATATTTAAGTGTCGGATTGAACAAAATTAATGTTCCATCAGCATATATGTCTGGTTTGTGATTTACAAATCTATTGTTCAGGTGAAAGCAAGATCATTCGTTTTTGGTATTAATCTCCATTTTTTATAGAACTGCCATAAAGCCGACAGATCATTTGTCAATATTTCTTCAGTTATTTTTATAGACTTGTCGCTGATCACCAAAGCTAGATCATCTGTATAAGCAAACTTCCTGCTGGCTGTTTCAGGAATATCTGCGATGTAAAGGCTAAAAAGCAGTGGTACGAGCATTGAGCCCTGAGGTAATCCATCAGTAAGCACTCTCACTGTTTACTGATGCTCCCTCCAGTGACTACCTTGAAATATCGATCACACAGTAAGTTGTTTAGGAGAGATGACCCAATATTTTACATGGGATGAATGATTTTTGTCCTTTTAAATTCTTTAGGAACGCAGCCACTTTCAAGTATATCGTTAAAGAACTTAGCCAGCTACGATCTTGCATGAGGTCCACGGTGCATCAGGAATTCCTTATGAATATTGTCAAATCCAGGAACCTTCCCCATTTTGATATTTTGAAACAGCGAGGTTATTTCCTCACGGGAAAAAGGCAAAGAGAATTGTTGATTCTTTTGAGTTACAGACTTCATAGCCTTTAGTTCTCATTTTACCTCCTTAGTATGTTCTTTATCTATTGGAGCTCTAGAAAGTGAAACAATATGATCAGCTATCTGATTTGGATCGACAAGAGGAGATTTCTTTGGTACAGAGGGTCTTGAACCAAGCTTTTTAAATAGCGACCAGACTTTTCTACTAGAGTGTTTGAAATCTATGTTTTTAGTTATTTGAATCCACTTTTCCCTATGAGCAGCATTCAGACTATGGAGCAGTTCTTCTCCTATCTCAGGATCCTTACTTTCAATGAATTCCTGATACAGGGATTTGCTTTTATTTGTCCATCCAGGCACGTATTCTTTTCGGTAGCCTTGAGGAATGTGTATTTTTGCCACCACTATAACTACTCCAGTGAACCGTGTATGGTTTTTGTAAGTTGGGGGAATTCTTCTAAGGAGTGCATCTAGATCCGCAGTGAAGTTTTCCCAGTCAGATTTTTGGAAATTCCATCTTGGTCTAGGAAATGATGTTATCACTGAAATTTGGACTCCTAATTCCATAAAGATAGGACGGTGCTAGCTATTTGGAAAAACTTCAAGAATATGTCTGAAAGTCTGTAGAGGCTGATTTTCACTATTAGTGAAAATCAGCCTCTTATTATTTATAATTATTTATAAAATATTATAAATAAATATATATATTATAAATTTATAAATAAATAAATTAAGTTAGATTAATTTTTCCCCTATTAAAAACTGTCTGGTACATCAGCAAATCGATTGGTAAATTTTTGGCACATCAGCAACTCAATTTGTTAATTTTTGGCACGCACACATAAAAAGGTTCGCCACCACTAGTACAGAGCATAAAAATGTCACTGCTTTTATACCTATCATTGTCCCCTCTCGACCCCCCCCCTGGGCTCAATGTTACCTGATGTCATCCCCTTTCCCCCAAACACCCATTCCCACAAGAGGCCAATCCTGCTACCATCCGCCGTGGGAATTTTAGTTTCCCTGCATTGACACACTGACTCGTTCGGAAAACAGCAATCTTTCCAGATGCCTTCATCCTTCCTCATTCAAATGTAAGTATTCTCTAGCATACAGTTCCCTTCTGTCCTCAAACGCCGTCCAAGCATCCATGTATTCCTATCCTCTCTTCTCACACATTCTGGCTATTATGTGATTCAGTATTGTTGCTCTTCTGCTGAGCTCATCACTATCATACCTGGGCAACACGCGCACAATCTTCCCTCTCTGTGTTTTCTTTTGCACAACTTCTAGCAAGAATCTCAGATCTCTCACCGCCTGATTTACACTGCCTCTCAAGTCATTCGTGCCCACCATCACAATCATTTCATCCATCCTTTCACCCCTCTTAATTTGCCATAGCCACATTTTCTATCATCCCTCCAGGCAAATACGCCTCTGGCATCCTATCTTACACACCAGAGATCATCGAGTCTCCATATATCACACCTCTAACCACTCTATTCCTTGATTGCTCACCTGCATCGCTCACTCTCTCTCCTGTTTATATTTTTACATTTTTTCTATTACTGATTCTTGGTTTAATTCCTTTATAATTTCTTCATTTCTTTTGTGATCAAATAGGGTATACTTTGCAGTTTTTCTCATAAACTTCATTTCTGCTGTTATTAATCTTTGTTTGTCTTTTTGTTTTATTGTCCAGATTTCACTTCCATGCATTAAGACTTTGAAAGTTTATTTTTCACTTGGTTAGAGTATAATAAATTTAGTTTAATCCTTTATCCAAGTGTGAGGAAACAAAGTTTGCGCCTGAAAGTATCTTCAGGACTGGGGTAAGATGGTACAACACCAGGGCAACTCGTTGCAAAGGTGGAGCAAGCTACCATTACTCTAACCAAGTGAAAAATAAACTTTCAACATCTTTCTCTAAATCCAGAGTAATTTATTAAAAAAGTGTGGCACACCATTTGGCAACTCCTATAGGTAGAGATGACCTGCGAATGCTTCTGCCTGGTATCTCAGCTTGGGCCTGGCTCCCACTGAAGAGACCTCAATAAAGGTCGAAACTAGTCTGGGTTGTGGCCCTTCCCTTAATGCATAACATTAGACATATCTGCAAGGAGATGTGTTTTGCATTATAGGAGATACTGAGACAGGAGTGTTGGTAGCTTGCTCCACCTTTGCAACGAGTTGCCCTGGTGTTGTACCACCTTACCCCGGTCCTGAAGATACTTTCAGGCCCAAACTTTGTTTGCTCACACTTGGATAAAGGATTAAACTAAATTTATTATGCAATAAGACTGGTAGGGCTAATTTATTGTATACTTTTAATCTGGTTTGTTTTTGAACTAGGTTTGGTTTAAATATAGAGTTAATTACACCTGTTATTTTTAAATATTTTGCAATTTTTAGGTTTATATCTTTTTCATTTTCATATGTGATCATACATCCTAGGTAGTTAAATAAATTCACCTGTTCTAGGATCTTGTTATCTATTACTATTTTAGTTCTTACTGGATCTTGTCCTTTAAAGGCCGTAGTTTTTGATTTTTCTGTTGAAATTATCATACAATAATCATTGGCTATCTCATTTAGATCTAAAATAGCTTTCTGTAAATTATCTTCAGAATTTGTAATTATTATTTGGTCATTGGCAAAAAGGAGAGTGTTTTAGTTCATAATAGGAGAATGTTTAATACATTGATGGAAATTTTTATTCCATTTTATTATTTCATTTAGGTTAATATTAAAAAAGTTGCTGAGAGGGGGGGGCATCCCTGTTGGACCCCTTTTTTTTATCTCTCTCGTATATGATAGCTCATGATTTAATCTTATTTGTATTTAATTATTTTCATATATACTTATGATAGCTTTTAGGATATTATTTGGTATTTGTCTTTCTTTTAATGTGTTAAATAAAATGCATCTTTTAACTTTATTAAATGCTTTTTCAAAGTCAATAAATGCAACATGTGTTTCTAAATTGTATTCTCTTCTTTTCTGTATTATTAATTTTAGGCAAAGGGCTGGGTCTGTACATGATCGTCCTTTTCTAAATCCATTCTGTACTTCTAAAATAAAGTTTTCAGAATATTTCATTAGTTTGCTATTTAAAATTCTGCTATATATTTTGTAACAGGAATTTAGTATACTTATGCCTCTTTAGTTTGTAGGGTCATCTCTATTACCTTTTTTAAAGATAGGAATCACAATTGCTTTTTTTCCATTCTATTGGGGGGTTACCAGTTGTATAAATTTTATTATTAAAATAATAGGAGTCTTTCTTTGAATCTTGTTCATGCATATTTATATAGTTCTGTACCTAGCTTATCTTCTCCGGGTGATTTTCAGTTTCTTGTTTCTTTCAGGCTGATTTCTAATTCTTCTTTAGTTATTTCCTTTTCATTAAATGTTTGCCAGTTGTCTTTTTTAAAATATTTGTCTTTGACAAATTAATGCAGCCATACTTGTTGAGGTTAGGAGAGGGCTTCATAGCTGATGCTCTTCTGCTTCTTTTAAATTATTTATTTATTTTTCCTTTTAAATTGTTGAACAAATTATTTTTGTTGTTTTATATTTTTTGTTATGCAACCTAAATATTTAAATTATTTCATGTGTTATTTTAGTTTATTTACTATGACTATTTTTGATCTAACCACAGTTCTAATTAACTGGATTTAAAGTTAACAAATAACTGTTATAGTAAATATGATATCCCATTAAATTGGTTAAATAAAGTTATATTCCATATGTAAGAAAGAAGGAGATAGAAAAAAATTGCTTAAATTATTATTATAAGTGTGTGACACCTCCAAGGACTCATCTTGGGAAGGCACTCTATTCTACTGCACTACACACATCTATCTTAATCAAGGACGCAATGCTGATTAATTTGAATCTCTTCTGTTAATTCATTATCTAATTGGAACTTTATTTTTGTATTCTTATATAAACTTTATATAGTTTGTACTAATAATGTATATTTTTATCTCTAGTAAGAGGAGATGTATGTGACTTGGATATACTAAGAGTAGGAAAAGATCAGTCAAGCCTTGAAATATCTGGAGACAATATTGCATAAATCCAGCACATGTGAAAATGACATACATTATTACATAAGTCCAAGTGAGAGGAGCATTGCCTATGATAAATGGGATCCTATAGAAAGTCCAGAAGTACGTGAAATAACAAAGACTATCAGGTTATCAACAAAAATGATATGTATGGAGGTGAAGGATGGTCATTAACACAGTACTAGAAACAAATACTTCCGGTACATGTGAATATAGCTATGGGATTAGATGGTATACCAGCTTGAGTTTTACGAGCTAGGAAATTGGCAGTGCCATTGAACACATTGTTTAATATAAATCTTAGCTCTGAGTTAGCTCCAAGGAGGTGGAAAGAGGGGGAAAATAGTTCCACTGCATGAAGGAGGCTCCAAGACTGACGTAGCAAATTATCAACCAATCGGCATATAAGGAGTCATAGCCAGGGTACTGGAGAAGTTGGTTAAGTGCAAAATACAGAAATGGAATATATATGGGGGGGGGGAGTATCAAGGTTTTGTGAAGGGAAATTTATAGTGATACTGCTGGACTTTGCAAAAGCTTTTGACAGGATACCACACTGAATTCTAATTCAGTAAATTGCAGCATACTGCGATGGATATAGGGATGGTGAGGTGGATAAGAGGGTGGTTGATGGAGAGATATTACAGAGTAGTTTATTCAGCAGTAGAGTCTAGTAGAAGGCCTGTGACTAGTGGCATGCTACATGGCTCTGTTCTTGGACCGTTACTATATCATTTGTACATTAACAATATAGGAAAGGATCTGGTAAGAATTATTCAGCTGTTTGCTGGAGATGCAAAATTGAGTAGAGCAGTAGTTAACAAAGATGTTAAAATTTTGCCATATCATTTGAATGGACTAGTAGTCTTGGCAAAGAAGAATGGATGTTAGTTTAATGTGGCAAAGTGTAAGGTTATGCATTTTGGGTTGAAAAGATTACTAGCTGTGTACCACATTTATGGAATTGTACTCCAGGAAATTGAAGCCAGGGATTTAAAGGTGTTAGTTGGTTACTGAACAATACTCCGAGCATCAACAATGAAGTTATACCTCTTTATAGAGCCTTGGTAACACCCCATCTTGATTTCTGTGCACAAATCTGGTGATCTGGGTTTCTTTGAGGTGAGGTAAAGGTCGAGAGGATACAGAGGCGAGTGACTAAGATAGTAGCGGGTCTATGGAATGAAACTTATGAGGACAGGTTAAAGATTTGTGGGTTACAGAAATTGGTTATCAGGAGGAAAAGTAGTGATATGATTGTGACATAAATTACTGAAGGTTCTTTACAAGATTAATACAGGAAAGTTTTCAGAACAGGTCTGGTGATGAGAGAACTAGGGGCCATCCATGGAAACTGAGTAAGAGCATAGTTAGTAGGGGTGTGATGACTAGATTTTATGCATGGAGAGTAGTGAATGAGTGGAATGGGTTGCCATTCCACTTATTCACCAATAGTCAGTTGTGAGCACTTTATTGGTGAACAAGTTCAAAGCAAAATATGACAGGTATTGATGGTTAATTTTGATGTAATGGATCCCTGTTGTGTGTGACATGACTGTGAATGAGTTCAAAGTAAAGTATGATAAATACTGTGCAAATATTGGATAGTGCTTGGCATGATGTTTAGGGTCTCCTTTGGTCAGTCTGATCTAAGGATTCTGTGGAATAGTCCATAATAAGTTTCTTAGGAGGGTTTATTATTATTATTACGTGACACCTCCAGGGAGTAAGGACTCGTTGTGGGAGGGCACACTACTCTACTTTGCTAAATATATTTTAAGATTGATGTGGGGGAAATATTCCACTATATGAATAATTCAAGGAAAACCATGGGTAGGCGGACCATATGTATCGTTTTGAATGGGACAGTACCATTTTTTTCATATTTCCCGGCCATCCGTTGTTTTAATAAAAATGTCAGTTTTGTCTCGTTTTTAGTAAAAACTATAAATATACTTTAATGTTGGTTAATCATAAATTATTATTCATAACCTATAATCGTATATCAATATCATGGATACCAGTAATTTGTATAACCATGGAGTCGCATTGTTCGATACTAAATATCGATATCTACAGTGATTTCTTCAGAGAAAATAAAAAATACATGTTGGTAACACTTATGCGTCTCAGACGTGGCATCAGTTCTGCTGTAGCTAACCGGTGGCTTTGTTATTCAATGCCAGTGGTTTTAATTAATTTTTTTTTTTTTTAAGTTTTAAGTCTCATTTTTTATAGCTTTAAGACTATCCTTGCAGTGTCAAAGAGGCAAAACGGTAGTTTTGATGACAATCTCCAGAAAGAATTTAAATTTAATAAATTGGACAAGCTGTTGTAATGAAACAAAAATGGTATGCCATAATGCCCATTTTAACGGTGCTCATTGGAGGCAGAAGCGACATCTACGTAGTCAAAAAACATAAGGATGCTGAAAAGACTCTCTGGCTTCAGTTAAAAACATCAACTCGTTTATGGTGATAGCGAAAGCGATAAATTTGCAGCAAGTGAAGATCTTGTTGCTTATCATACTGTGCGTCACGGCTAAAGTTTTCACGTAAATGGCTGCTTGTCGATATTGATAAATAAAATATATGAACCAAAATTTTCTTCAGCACATGCCAAATCAGAAGTAATAATTACCAACATTTTATCACCATACATATTGGGCGAAGTAATAGAGAATTTGAATAAAACAAAAAGCATTATCAGTTTAGATGCATCAAACAAAAAAGACATTAAACTTTTTCCAATCCTTGTGCAGTATTTTTTTGCCAAATTGTGGTGTTCAAGTCAAAATTATAGACTATTTCCTTACCTGGTGAAACATCTGGCCTACAGTGACAAATTTGCCTTACAAAACAAATTGTTGCTTTGTGTGCAGATAACACGAACACCAATTTTTATGGTTGCAAAAGACTTGGCAAAAACTTGAAACTGAACCAAAGAGGCAGATTTTCGGTATTGGTTGTGGGGCACATGCACATTTGTCTCCAGTTTGCTGTTGACTGTTTACCAATTGATATTGAATGCTTTGTAGTGAAGTATACAAATAATTCAATATACACAGAGTTCAAGAATTGAAAAACTTGTGACTTTGTAGGGAACAATTACTCTAAATTTTTAGAGCATGGAAATATGCATACAAGATTTTTGTCCTTGGGTCCATCAATTGACAGAATTTTAAGCATGTTTCATGGTCTTGTTCTTATTTTCTTTCTCAAGAAAAATATCCTATTAAGTTGCGAAAGCTGTTTGAGAATCCCTGTTTGAAATTGTGGTTGTCATTTGCAAGAGATCAAATGTCTATGTTCCAAACATGCATTAGCTTAATTGAAAAAGATAATATTTCAGCTATAGAAGTAGCCATGAACATTGAAAATCTAGTAAACAATTTGGAGTTCAGAATAAGTGAAATGTTAGTAACTACTGATGTCAAGAAACAACTGAAAAATATTAGTTTATTCAGGAGAAATTAATGAGGCTACTTTTTTTGAGGTAGTTGAGGATTTCTATGAAACCAACCAGCATAGAATATGTCAACAAGTGGAAGTGAAGTTTAGGAAACACTGAATGGAAAGAAATACAGGACAGCCTGAAGGAGGAACTCGTGTATTCGATCAGTGGACCGTCATAAAATCTATAATTGTGAGGCAGTTGGATACATGGAATAAAGAAACATTCCTGTTTCTGATAGATTACAGATTTTTTTCTGAAGTGAGCGAAAAATGCCTTGACTTTCAAGACGTCATATTGTAGAGTTTAATCTTTGTATTCCACGAAGTACAGCACCTGTTGAGAGAATATTTTCAGTTATGAACAGTATGTGGTCAAAGGAGAAATGTAGACTGTTGAGAGAATAAGGACTATGTTAGTGGTAATACAAAATTGTGTCATGAAGTGAGAAGGTTTATGTAAGGTGTTGAAAGACAGAAATTTGCTGTATAAGATCAATTCATTGGAGAAATATTCATTTCACAATTGTGGTGAAATACAGTCCCCCACTACGTCTACGAAATTACGAACAATAACGAAAAACAAATTCTTGTTTTTCGTTATTATTTGTTTTAGAGTCCAAAAAATTAAAAATTTTAGCTACATTTGAAATTCCATCCATTAACGCCATTTTATTCCCCATGTAAATATAATCAAAAAAATAATAAAAATCAGCTAATGCCTATTTATTCCCGTATAGGGAGTAGGCAAGGCCGTTTAGTCCTATGTAACTTTTGGAGACTGAGTGGTCAGTTTAATCTCCACTGGCAGCCAATCAGAGATAGATAGCCCAAGGCTATCCCTAATCAAGCATTACGCATTGAAGAGAGACGGCTCAACAAGTGCCGCCATCTCGTGGTCCCTAACAATATATTTAATGTCTGAAATACTGTGGGTTCTTCGTTCGATTTTCTTGAGTTTACGGGACGAAAACCCCAAGTTTCTGGGAATAAAAACCCACTTGTTCGTGCCAGAGATCGACCAACTCTGGAACCGGTCGAAAAAAAGGCTCAGAAAAATTTCCGCTAGTCGACGACAAGATTCGAAACAAAGGCTTCCTTCTTGCATTCAAGCGCCGTGATGTACAAACGCCACATCCACTGAGTATATTTTTATTAACACTAAAGCATCTATGTACAATCAAAATAAATATACATACAATTATTTACAATATATACATTTGTACATAGAATGCTTATTCTAATTGGCATTTTGATTTACATTTCTTGAGGCTACTACTGAGTTTATTTGTATCAACAACAGCAGCTGTGTACATTTAAAAATAAATATATATACAGCTATTTACAATTTGTACATAGGCTGCTAATTCTATTAGGCATTTTCATTTGCTCGTTACAATATATTTATGACACCTGTTTTACAATCACTGTTTAAATAAGATACAACATCACATGCTCAATTTTTATTGTCCTATTGAATTGTTTGAGCTGTTATTTTTGTTGGTATATGTTACATAGTGATTTCAGTCTATAAGTTCCATTATCAGATCAGTCTATATATATGTTAGCATTGACATTTTCCATATGTACAATTCGTTTTACATTTACATATATCTTCATTTTATATCTTTTCACATATTTTGGATGATTATTTTATTAACTTAATTTAAATGCACATCTTATTCTTAAAATACATACATTGCTTATGTTTTTATTTACATTTATATATGCATATATTTTGGTAGTATCTCTATATCGCATGCAGATTTTATTTTTTTGTAGGCACTCTTATTTTTACAAAAAAGAATTCCATCTTGCTTTAACATTATATTGTTTGCTTAACTTAAGAGGTAAATCTGTAATTTCTTATATACAAAGTTTTCTGAATTGCAGAATTAGTTACAGGTCTATAAATGGATAATATATCCTATTAACATTTTGGGTTATTATCATGTTATGAACTTATGTTATCTGCATTTCTTACAATTGACATATCTACCGTCCTTGTGTCTGTATATACAAGAACATATACATATTTGTGGTAATATATCTTAATCTACATATTTATTACTAGAGTAGTATTGACTTATCTTAAGGAGTAATTTGCTATTTATATTTCCATTTTTTTTTCCCTTACACAATTAGATATACATATATATAACATTCTTATCCCTTATATATAGGCGTACCTATATATTATTATTAATATTTTCATTATTTTTTTAAACTTTTATTTATTTATTTTTATTTTATTTTTTTATTAGATTTGATATCTTGTTGTCATTCCTCTCATTGTGGCGAATGGGCCTACGTTAACAGCACCTTTGTCTGGGATTATGCTTTTTGTTCAGATAGTGGATTATCATTATTGTTTACCACTAACTACAGGGGTTCCATTATCGGTATAAGTTTTATTTTTCCTTCTTCAATTAGGCCGAGTTTCTTCCATTGCTGTGTAGTTATGCTTTTGGTTTGTGTAGTGTTTATGATAATTTCCTTTAAATAATTGTTAATTTTTGCTAGTATGTTTGGTCTGGTGTCTCTTCCGTGTATTTTGTCACATTTGTGGGACCATATTGCATACATTGTTATTATTATGATTATTAGTTCTGTTTTTTTTTTTTTTTTTTCATTTTTTGGTCTTCCAACCAAAATAATGTGTTTTCAGAGAATGGTGTCTTATGTAGGAGTTTCTGTATGGTGTTCCATACTGTGGACGTTTTGCTACAGAACATCATAATATGATATATTGTTTCTGGGTTGGGACAGAAATGACACTTCGCTGGGCCTTGTAATGGGATTTTTTTTGCTACACACCACATTTTTGTGGGGAGACAGGCATAATGTACTTTATAGAAGAATGTTTTGTATTTTGGTGATATTGGAAGTCGGAAAACTGTTAAGCACTGGACTTAGCCTAATTTCTCCTTTTCTTATTTCCCTGTGTTGGGGAGGCGGGAATGTCAATGTTTTGTATAGTTTTCTTGGTTTGATTGTCAGTAAGTTTTCGGTATCTGAGTGTTTCATTATATATGTGTACCCTTCGGCTATTTCTTTGAACATTCTCGGGCTTGGTTTTTTTATATCTGGAAGCGAGCTTATAAACCTATGCGGCAAACACTTTTGTAAGAATGTTGCCGCATAGGCAAGATAGGTTTTGTGTGTGTGCTCGGGCTGCTGTTATTGCCCTGCCGATGAGTTTTCAGATGGATGTTTAGCAATGCTAACCTCAAGCTTCAACTTCATAGAAGAGTGTTGATCTGCGCATGGGTTCATACTGAGAGCCCCAGATGTATGTAGCACAGAGCCTGTGTATTTTTTCGGCCCACCTTCCGTGATACTGGGTGTTGTGTATCTTGTACCACAGGCGAGATGTTAGGTAGATATTGCAAACCCGGGCCCTTCCTCTGACGGACAGTTGTCTAGGGCGCATTGCATTAATTTTCTTCTTTATGCCGTCATGGAGTTCTTTCCACTGTTTTAGGTGTGATTCTGAGCTTCCAATGTTGATGCCCAGAACCGGTATGTAATTATTCACATGTATTCCTGAAGGAATCCTTGGTTGGTTTTCCCACTTTCCAATTATTTTGCAGTGGGATTTTGCCAGATTCACATTCAGTGCTGAGGCTTTGCTGAAGTTTTTTTATTATTTTGAGTGTTGTGTCCAAAGATTTTTGTGTTCCTAGTGTTAAAGTGACATCATCAGCATATGCCAAAATTTTGGCGTCACTTTCTCCGTGTATATGTGTTCCTTTGATATTGTTGTTTGTGTTAATGGCTATAATGAGTGGTTCTATGGCTAGAACAAATAAAGCCATGGATAGTGGGTTTCCTTGCCGGATAGAACATTTTATTGGGAAAGAGGCTGAGAGATTTTTATTAATGATCAGCCTACTTTCCGCGTTTCTATACAAAAGCTTAATCGTTTCTTTCCAGTTTACTCCAACTCCTATTCGGTCTAGTGTTTCAAACAGATATTGGTGGCTAACTGTGTCAAATGCCTTTTGAATATCTAGCCCCATTACAATACATGGATTTTCTGTGAGGCTGTAATAATCGCAAATGCATTGGAGGTGCATTATTGTGTCAAGAACATTTCTTCCTTTCGCTGCACATGATTGTGCCGGTGAGATAAGTTTATGGAGGTGCTTTTGTATTCTGTTTGTAAGTATTGTAGATATTATTTTGTAATCGGTATTCAATAGGGTTATGCCTCTCCAGTTTTTTATCTCTTGTAACTTCTGTTGATACCCAACCTTTGGTAATAGTACAATGTGTCCTGTGTTGAATTTTGCTGGCGTTGTCTGTGTTGTAATCATCGTGTTGATCATTTTGATAAAAATATGTTCAAATTTTGAGAAGTATTCTTTATAGAATTCGCCTGTTAGTCCGTCTTCACCTGGTGATTTGTTATCCGGGAGCTGTTTCACTATAAGACGGCATTCTGCTAAGGTGATTGGTGCGTCGATCTCCTCGGCCTCCTGCTGGGTGAATTTAGGGAGGAGTGAAAGGAATCTTTCTCTTTCTTCCTGACTGCTGGGTTTTTCTTGAAATAGTGAAGAAAAGTATTTCTGAACACGAATTATTTCGGAATCTTTGTTTAGAGTTTGGCCTTCGTATTTTATGGTTTTTATTCTCTGTTTTGCGTTCCGTTGTTTCTCAAACAGCCATGCTGTCGAGGTCTTCCCTTCATCATTTTCAATTATTTTGAGACCAGCACGTAGCCACACCCCTTCTATTTCCTGAAACTTTCGCTGTGATGCGGTTTTTAATTTCTTCTATTTCTGTTCTGATGTTTTCATTATTTCTATCATGGTGGTGATACAATTTTGATAATTTCTTCATGTGCGCGTTCTGTTTGTTCCTTTGTTGCTGCTTTTTTATTCTACTAATTTTGATTGCTGTTTGTTTTGTCATGTGTTTAAATTTCTCCCAGGATGTTATAGCATTTTCTATGGATTCTATTTCCTCAACTATTTTCTCTATGTTATTGTTGAATTCATTGTCATCTTTAAGATGTTTATTAAATTTCCATAGGGGGAAATTTCTGTTTGTAAACTTATCAGCTGTTTCTGTTTGTTGATATTGTAGTTCAGCCATCACCATATGGTGATCGCTGAACATGACAGGTGTGTGTTGTACAGTTTTGACCTTTATATTTCTGAATGTTTGGATGTATGTACGGTCTATTCTAGAGGCGTTTCCGGGTGCAAAATATGTGAATTCCTTCTTTTGGGGATGCAAGATTCTGAAGGCATCTGATAGGCCACAGTGGGTGAAAACTCTTGTGAAATTTTTCTGCGGAAGTAAGTTTGGGTGTTCTTGATCCTTTTGTGGTTCTGTAAAGTTCATATCTCCTGCTATTATTGGGTTATTTTTTTGTTGAATATAATCTCGCACTTCCTCCCAGATGGATTATGTGTGGCTGGTCCATATATGTGAATTATGTTGTGTATTTTTTTCTGCCAAAGGAGCTTGACCTCCAGAACCCTATGCCTGATTACGACATTATGGGATAATATTTGGAGGTTACCCGATTTTTTTATCTGTGTAGTAACTCCACCTATTCCATTGGTCTGAGCCTCTTCGGCAACGATATGGTACATTGTTTGTAACTTGTATTTGAAGCTGTTTGATGGATCAGTTTTGTTGTTCAGTCTAGTGTCTTGTATCATAAGTATATCGGGTCTGTGTTGAAATATTAAATTTACTGTTAGTTGAATCGATGTTTTATTATTTAGCCCGTTTACATTTAGTGTAATGATTTTTAGATTGTAAGTCATAGTTAGAAAGGTGAAAGTTTTCTAGAGCCTTTTCTTTCTGGACTCTTAGTTAATTTTTTTTCTTTGGGTTTTGACTTCTGGCTTTTGGTGATGTTAGGCGTAAACTTCATTTTTGCTCTTTTTACTGGGGTCTGTTTAGTATTCCATTCTGATTTTTCTACTTCGTTTTCTAAATCCGTTTTATTTTTTTCTGTAATTGGTGTTACCGAGGTGGTTTGAATTATTTCAATGTTTGGAAATTCTTCATCTTCAACCGGGCAATTATTATTTAATTCTTCATTTGTGTTATTCGGAGTGATTTTTTTTCTCTGTAGTTTCAGGTTTTGTTACTTTTTCTGAATCTGAAACTGACCTTTGACTGTTAGTCTCCTCGCCCGCCCGGATAATCCCTTCCTTTGCCTTTAGCGGAGAGTTATTTTCATTACATTCCTCGTGCCCGTAGGTGATAAGCCCTGGGGTGCTGCTCTCATTGACCCGATTCTCTGCCTCATATTCAA
This sequence comes from Typopeltis vanoorti, assembly GCF_054136105.1. Taxonomy (NCBI): domain Eukaryota; kingdom Metazoa; phylum Arthropoda; class Arachnida; order Uropygi; family Thelyphonidae; genus Typopeltis; species Typopeltis vanoorti. Next base: position 82,100,661 of record NC_143558.1, read on the forward strand.
TAGTTGGAGTTATTTCCTGGAAGTCTTACGCCACAACCACTGAGCTATACAGGCTCTTGTAAATATAATTTATGTCCATATTTCGCAATAAATATATTACAAAGAATGAATGCTGCTGAAACTAGAATCAGTTGAATGCAGTATGCTTACTGGGTCCAATCCTTTGAAATCGCTTACAGAGTATGTTTTCTTTTTAAAAAAATTATAGATTTTCATTTGCAGCCTATGGACTAGTCAAGAAAGATTCATTATCAAGAAGAAACAAGTAGAATTAAAAAAAAAACGAAAACTTTTTTTATTTTGTCATATGCAGTAGTCGAAAATAATGAGACTATGAGAAATTTACAATAAAAAGCTTCAACTGTTTGTAAATGAAAGTTTTGGGGGGAAAGTTGAATAAAACAAAAATCAGTTGATGCCTTTTGTTCCCCACAGGAAGTAGACGAGTCCGTTTTATCTCTAACTTTTGGAGATTGAGGGAATAATTCAATCTCTGAATTTAATAAAAAATTAATGGGACTTTATAAAAAAAAATAATTCTGATTGCAAAAATTTTAAAGCTAAAATTAACTATTTTTTAAGAGTAAAAATGAAAATATTGATTCTATTCAAAACCTATACAAATTATCTGCTAAAATCATATATAGTTTATTATTACATATTTAGTGTTTTATAGCATATTTTGTTAAGATAGTGCAAAAATAAATAAATAATAATAAACAATTGGCGCCAAAAACGCGCAAGAAACGTAACGCTAAGAAGAGTAGCGAAGTCGAGAACAAGAAGGCCAGCAAAGGTTGGTCGACTGATAGTCTGCTACTAATCGCTCATTCAAAAAGTTAGCAAGTTTGAGCGCGGTTAGTAGTTGGAAGGGACTCAATCGTTCGATGCTGTTGGCACACTCTCCCTCGATGAGTCTTAGGACTCCGTGGAGGTGTCACATAATAATAATAAACGTCAAGGAGGTTATTGAAAATGAAATAACCTGCGAAATTAAAGCGAGGAATTACAGAAAGTAGGCGTTTGAATGAACATATGGATGAAAAGAAAATCAAGCAGCAAAATAAGAAACAACAAAGCGCGGAATCAGATAAGTCAGTAAGTAATGTTCGTGTTATTTGGTATGACTACTCTATCATAAAACATGCTGTTGGTGAGCAGGTTATAACTTCGACTTTTCAGAGGACCAAAAATTAAAAAGATAACGCGAGCAATTCAAAAACAAGAAAAATAAACGAGATCGTAATTATAATCGTAGTAGGTACTACCGACTTAAGTAGTGATAAGTTCAGTATGAGAGAGGACATGAAAGGGTTGTTGAAAGAATGGGGAAGTGAAAATAGCAAGTATATTACTTTAATGTAATAAAAATGAATTAAGAAGGGCTATGATGGCAAACGATTCGATGAGTAAAGCTGCTTAGAAAGAATGGATGCGAGTTTTTGGATGTGTGCAATGAGTGAGGGAAGATGAGATTTGTATAAGAGATGGCTTACACCCAATAGCGGACCCAGGGTTTATTCTGGGGGGGGGGGGAGTTGAGTAGATGATTTGAGAATACACACTACGCATCACATACGACCCATGACCGCATCTGCAATGATCGCTAATTCATAAGTAGTATAGAAATAGAAGACACGACACAACATAAATTTAAACAAAACAATGAATTTTATTAATTAGGAAAAGATTTTTGGAAAGTTTTCTAGTTTGTTTGTTTTTTCCCCTTTGGGGGAGCAGATTCCCCTTTTCCGCCCCTCTGGGTGCGCCACTGCCTACACCTGAATGATTTTGGGATCAGGTGTCTTGAAAAACTAATAACCGCTGAGTCCTAACACAGAGAGTCAGGGAAGCTAAATTATAAGAGGAATGGTGAGAATATGAGTTTTGTAAGAACGACAGTTTTATATAAATAAACACACTTAAACCACCGTAATAAGATTTCTAATAAGTAAAGTTTCGTCCTAAGTATCATAGGACACAGTGGCGGCCGGCAAAAATTTTAAGTGGGGTGCTGCATATACCAAAAAAAAAAAAAAAAAAAACTTTTTTTTCCTAATCAGTCACGAATTTATTAATAAATAAATTTACATATTAAAAATATTTCATCCTCACTACCAAGAAACACCAATAATAAAAGTTTCCTATCAATGACAAGCGCAAACCTATATATTGCGTTAGATCGCAGTGCATTTGTTTCGTGTAACGATAATTAAAAAATAATTCTTTTCATATTTTCAACAGTAACACTCGTTATAATTCAACCTTGTATCTATAATAAATAAATAATTATATCTTATTTTAACAAAATAAAATATGATTTACAAAAAATATTTCACGAACACGCGCCAATAATAAACGTTTCATATCACAGAAAGAACGAGCACAGGCATAAGATACACTGCCAAAACGGCAGTGTATCTAATGACGTAACGTGCAACGATAAGCGCGAACGAATATCGGATCGCAGTGTGTTTCTTTCGTGTAACGATAACTGAAAAAAATAATTCTTTTCATATTTTCAACAGTGACATTCGTCATAATTCAGCCTTGTATCTATAATCAATAATTATATGTTATTTTAACAAAATAAAATAAGATTTACAAAAAATAGTTATGCAATAAACGTTTCATATCTCACAGAAATTGTGCATCATTAGCTTCCTGCTGATGATGCAAAGTTGAGTAGAGCAATAGTGAGTGCACAGGATGTCAAAATTTTGCAGGATGATTTGGATAGCTTGGCTAAGGAGAATGGGTGCCAATTTAATGTGGCAAAGTAAGGTTATGCATTTTAGGGTGAAAAGATTAGCAGTAGTATATCACATTGGTGGAACCGTACTCCAGGAGATTGACGAGGCCAGGGATTATGGAGCATTGGTGGATAGCGAGTTGACGTTTAGGGGGAACATCGCAAAAGTGGTTAAATCAGCTCATCAAATCACTTGGTTGCTGAAAAATACTAACACGCAGAGACAAACAGGTTATTGTTTCTCTGTATCTAGCCTTGATAAGATCCCATCTAGACTACTGTGTCCAGATATGGGTGCCACGGTTTCTTCTTGATGGGGAGGAGGTGGAGAGGATTCAGAGACTAGTGACCCAGATGATAGCAGGTCTATGGAATGAACCTTATGAGAACAGGTTGAAGATTTGTGGGTTGCAGAAATGGTTGATAGGTGGCAAAGCGGTGATATGATTGAGACATTCAAATTACTGAAGGGTTTCTATAAGATTAATTCAGAAGATATTTTTGGGAACAGGACTGGTGGTGGGAAGACTAGAGGCCATACATGGAATCTGGGAAAGAGTGTGGTTAGCACGGGTGTTTGAGAGTGGTGAATGAGTGGAATAAGCTGCCAGATTCTGTTGTGGATTCCATTGACTGTGAATGAGTTCAAGGCGAGGTATGATAGATACTGTGTGAATGTCGAATAGTTGTTCTTAACATGATATTAGGGCCTCCCTCGATAAGTCTATCGAATCCTTGTTGTTTCCCGTAATAATAATAATAAATAACACGTACAAGCTTAGGATACGCTGCCCAAGCGGCAGTGTATCTAATAATGTAACGTGCAATGACAAGTGTAAACGAATATCGGTGTTAGATCGCAGTGCATTTGTTTCGTAATCTAAAGCATTAATGGAATAATTCCAATTATTGACTATTCAATCAATGTCAAAACATAAACTGTAACCTTTAATATGTTGCATTTATATAATGTAAGCATTGCTATTATATTATTTATAAACACAAAAAAAATTTAATTTTTCCTTGGTGGTTTCACAGTGCTTATATACGGGCTGCCACTGATAGGACATTTTCAGTAGAGTTGATTCAAACAACACTAGGAATTACATCCAGTTAGGGTGCATGCTTACAGTGGAATCCCTCTATGCATGCAGTAGCATGTTATAGAATTAAATTAAAATATAACTGGGGAAAAAAAAGATTACATTAAAATGTGGTAACATATCAAATTATTTTACACAATTTAGGATGACAATTTCCCAGACTTTATGCACAGTAAGAAATAATTACAGTTGAAATTAGGTCTGTGATGTAGGGTTTCAGCACTTTCTTTATATCAATGTTCGTATTTATATGATCTATGTAGAAGTTTGGTTTTCTTCCAAAGGATCCTATGGTTTGGGTTTTCAATTCCGTGTTGTGCGAGGCCAGATTTCTGTAGTTTGATGAGATCAATATGGACTTGATGTTCTGAAATGCTAAGATGGGAAATACCTGTCTTTTCATAGTAGGACAATTTACGGGAGCATGGGACTTCGTACACACCAGGTAGCATTAAGAGGTGAGATTTTGTCTTTAGAAGGATACCAATTGTTTATTTGGTTGATTAGTTTGTAGGTAGCAGCCAATTTATATTTCATAATTTTTCAAAGACGTTCGGAGATGCCTTTGGCATACAGTATGGGAATCTTATGGGGTTTGTTTTTGTCTACGTTGATGTGTGGTGAAGTGACTAATGACTTTTTGCTTTGTTTTTGGATTGTATCCATTTTGTATAGCTGTATTTTTGATTATTTACAGTTCTCGGTTTAAAGAACTTTCAGAGGAACAGAATCTCTGTTCTGTAGTTTTCGATCTTAGTGTTTCGCATACTGGCTGTAAAATAATAAGGTATTTTATCCATTTAATTTAATTAACTTCGCCAGAAATAATAGCCATTTGGCTTTTCATCTTAGTTATAATTTAATATAATATATGGGCACAGCTTTCTAGCATTCGTATAGTGAAGGTATGTAAGTTCTTTTCACTTAAACTTTGATATCATCCAGGTCTACCTACTCACTGATGAGACCTCAAAAAAAGTTGAAACTGGTCTTGGTAGTGATCTCTCCTCATACTGTAAAGCAGAATTGCATCTCCTAGGAGCTGTGTTTTTTTACATTTTGAGAAAATATCAAGGATACTGAGGGAGCTTGCTCCACCTTTGCTTTGAGTTGCCTGGGTGTTGTACAACCAGGTGGTCACTTATGCTTGGATTCGCCGATAGTTCTTCGGCATGAAACTCTTAGATCGTAGTTTTTGATCTTAGAGTTTCGCATACTGGCTGTAAAATAAGGGATTTTTATCCCCTTAATTTAATAACATATCCTGTTAGGTTAGATACTGAGAGATAGCAGCACGTGTGCCCGGTTGTCACTGATGACTGGTGATAGTATTGGGCCAGCTATATCTGATTGGCCCTCCCCATGACCAGTGTTAAAGAATAGTCCTAATGTAGTTCATGCATGCCATAAAAGGAGACTAAAATGTGTACCTAGTCCCCTGAAGATATGAGTGGGTTACTTCTTGCAAGGTTGGGTGCAGTGCTGACAACCCTTTCCTCTAAAAACTTATCTTGTTAAAAAAGTCAAAAGGAAAATTATCCGGAACGAGTGGACAACCGAAAAAGGATTATGAATATTGGTTTGGAAGCCAGAATGTCTTGATCCTTAATATAACGGGAGCATTTAGGAGAGTGTGTGAAGAACTACAGAGATATAGAGTGAGAATAACAGCATTGCAAGAGGTACGATGAAAAGGAAGTGGCATATTTGATACCAAAACTCATACCATTTTTTACAGTGGAGGAGATGAGAAAGCCTTTGGTACTGCATTCCTGGTTGATAAAAAATGGAAACGATTGGTTTTTGAATTAAACCAGTTAATGTACGCCTTTGTGTACTGAGAATAAAGTTTAACATGTTCAATATTTCACTTATATTACACAAGCATCAACCAACGACTCTTGTGAAGAAAACAAGGTGAACTTCTATGAATCACTGGAAAGGATTGATGATCGGTCACCGAAACATAACGTTAAAATGGTTCTATTAGTCATGAATGCCAAAATACGAAAGGAAGAGTCCTTCTGACCAACAATTACAAGCGATAGTGGTGCACATGAAGAAAGTAATGAAAATGGCACGAGACTAATTGATTTTGCAAGTGGAAAAAAATATGATCATCTGTATAACCTATTTTCCACATAAAATGTGCATAAAGTTACTTGGAGATCTGCAGATGGAATAACAGAAAATCAGATAGATCGTGTGATGATCGATAGACGACGTGAAGATATCGTTGATGTAAGATATTTTAGCAGAGATTGCGATACGGATCATTACTTGTTAAGAATTAAAATGAGTAGAGGAAGAACATCAAGATATGACATCTAAAAATTAAAAGATGGAAAAATCAGACAAAAATATGTTGAAAGATTGAGAGAAGAAATAAATGGAGAAAAGAGGATGAATATGTCAATGATATGACTATATATAGATAAAACAAAATGGGAAAGGATTAAGAATAAAATTACCAAAATGGCTGAAGAAGTTCTGGGATTCAGAAACAGTGATAAACGAAGTAGTGTGATTCAGAATGCAAAAAATGTGTTGAAGGCAGAAATACAACTTATCTAAAGATGCTTGAACGGAAAACTCGAGCGAATGAGAATGAATATAGAGAAAAAAAACAAGCCAAAAAGATGTGCAGAAGAAAGAAATGTGAATGAGAAAAGGCAAGGCTAAATAAAATTTAGATTTTGAAGAATACAGGACAAAGTAAGGAAATATTTAATAAGATAAATTAAAGACTGTTTTCAGCCTAGAAAAGCCTGTGTAGCTCAGTGGATGTGGCGTTTGTACATCACGGCGCTTGACCACACGAAGGAAAACTTCTTAGTGTCGAATCTAGTCGGCAACTAGAGTAAATTTTTCTAAGCCTTTTTTTCGACCGGTTCCCGAGTTAGTCGATCTCTGACACGGCAAGTGGGTTTTTCGTGTCGTAAAACTCAAATAAATCGACTGTAGAACGCACACTATTTCAGACATTAAATATATTGTGTTAGGGTTAGGGACCACTTGATGGCGACATTTCTTGAGGCGTCTCTCTTCATTGCATGCCGCTTAATTAGTAATAGCTTTGGGCAAGCTACCTCTGATTGGGTGGAGATTGAACTGCCCACTCAATCTCCAAAAGTTAGACAGGGCTAAACGGCCTCGCCTACTCCCTATACGGAATAAAAGGTGTTAGCTGATTTTTCTTTCCCAGCCTAGAACACCCTTATGTAGTGACCGTGAGGACAACTTGGTAGAAAATAGAATATTTTGAGAAGGTGGTGGAAAGCAGTATATTTTGAGAAGGTGGTAGAAATTAGGATATTTTGAGGTGGTGGAAAGGAGAATATTTTGAGACTTGGGCAGAATATTTTGAACATTTCCTTTAGGAAAAAACAATCTCGGAAACTAACGTTCCAGAAGATGAGCTTAATGTACCTATGGCAAGTATAAGAAAAGCTGTCAGATCCACTGTTACTGTAGATGAAGAAATGCTTGAACAAGTACAGCAGTTCACAGATTTGGGTTTAGTAATAACAGAAAGTAATGATGTGTCAGTTGAAATTTCTTATAGAATATTTGCAATAATTAGAACTTATTATAGTCTTCAACCACAATTAAAATCTAATTTGATTTTGATAAAAAGTAAAACCCGGCTATATAAAGTAATCCTGAAACCCGTACATTTGTATGGCTGTGAAATATGGAAAATAATCCAGAGAGATCAAAACCAATTACAAATATGGGAATGAAAGGTATTAAGAAAGATATTTGACTCAGTTAACATTGGAAAGTAAGGAACAACAAAGAATTAATGGAGAAATTTAGTGAAGTTGTTATTACTGAAATAAAAGTGAGAAGGCTGACATGGTTAGGACATGTTTAGAGAATGAGGTATGACAGTGCTGTAAAAAAGCTCTTCATGTTTGGATCAGGTGGACCCAGAGGACGACCAAAAAGTAGATGGGTTGACGATGTGAAGGATGACTTAAAGAAATTAGGAGTAAACAATTGGAGGAGCAAAGCACAGAATCGTGAAGAATGGAAGGAGTAGTAGTAGTAGTTTACCTGATTGGCTGTCAGTGAAGATTGAACAACCCACGTGGTCTCCAAGGGCTAGATAGAGTTAAAATGCCTTACCTATTCCATATAAGAAAATACGAGGATGTGTTGAAAAGTTGTCATAATCACCATGAAGCAAATTAGATAGAACTATGTAACTTACACATTATTCAACATTTTCCCCACGAATTGTTATACCCTGGTTTCAACTCTGCTTCATCTTTCGCTATCCTCTGAGAAAAAGAGGGTTTCCTTTTTGCAGAAACCCCAGTCCTCAGCTGCAGATATAACTTGATTACCTGTGGTAAATTTTGTTCCTTTCAAGGATTTCTTTAAATTTGGGAATAGGAAATAGTCAGATGGGGCTAAGACTGATGGATAGGTTGGATGAGGTAGACATTAAAAGCCCAAGATCAGTATTGTCTGTTAGGTTTCATGAGCAATGTGAGCAGATGCATTGTCCTACAACAGCAACACACCTCTGCTCAGTTTCTCACAGCGTTTTTTCCTTCAGTACCTCCTTCACTTCCTCTGGAGTTGGTGAATAAACTGCTGCTATTAGAGTTTCACATTTTTTGAGGTACTTGGTGAGGATTACACTATCCATATCTCAAAAGACAATGTCAGGGATCTTCCCTGCTGACGTTTGGGTTCGGAATCTCTTTGGCTGGGTCATAGGATGAACCATGTCTCCTCAACAGTCACAATAAGAGCTAAAAACGTTTGTACCTGATTTCTCAAGATCACCCAAAATCCTTTCAGATGACAGCACACGTTCTCTCTCTCTCTTTTGGTCGGCATTCGAATATTTGGGGACTCACTTCACTGATAGCTTCTGTGTATCTAGATGATGGATAATGACCTCAAATCGTTACCTGGATATCTCCAGTCTTTGCAATGTTTTTCACTGGTGTGTATCTATCATCAATGATCATGGCATGTATTGCATTGATGGTTTCAGGTGTGTTCACAGAAGGTCTTTCTCACTTGAGGCGTCTGTTGATAAGGATGCCCAGTTTTAAACTTGGCCACCCATCTGGCACCTGTTGGATATATTTCTTTGAAACCTCTGACATGTCTTCTCATATATTCTAAAAAATTGAACAAATTATTATAATTTAATGAAACATAGGTTAAATGGTTTTAACATATGCTCTTTCTTGTGGTTATATCAGTTGCTTTAATATCAATTTGTTCTAGGATTTATCAAAACGTTTTTTTTTTTTTTTGAACCACGAACTTTCCTGCAGTTCGGAAGTTTTCTTATTCTCTTCAGACATTCGGAGGCCATTTGCTTTCGAACTTCCGAATGCAAAATATCGTTTGCTTCACGCATTAATATATATTCTGAAAATTCTCAGACAAGGCTTTAATTTTCATTTGGGCCTCAATTATCATTCATCTGCAAATTTAAATACTTACCTTACTGCTATTTTGCCTCAACCTATTAAAATAAACGGATTTATAGATGTGTTTTGCAGATTTATCAATTCGAAATACCTCAAAAATGGATTTACCGAAAATTCGGGTTTTATTTATTTCATGGAGAATCGTACTAACTCAATTTCTCTGGCAATATTTTTATGATTTAAGATCATTCCCTAAAACAAAGTGATATTTATCTTGCTTGTTTTTATGTTTCATCTCCTAAGCTGGTTTCTTTAGAAATGATTTTATAGTAAACGATACTAGGTTCAACAATAGTGGCAGTACTGTCTCACCTTTCAAAATTCACTAAACCTGGAATATCCTAATTTACAATTAGTTGGGTTTTGCCTTGTGGCAACCACTGCTGCTAGAACTTAATGACGCTTATAGTCTATTCATGAATTCTTGACATTTTATCGAATCCACTCAGCTATAGTTTATATACAGGCTGACTATATTTCCGTGAGACAAAAACGGGACGGGGTTATGTAATATTCTGTATACATGAAAAAGTAAGACGATAAACAAGTTTAATTACATAAATATATTGAATTTACCACTATTCTTCAGTGATAGAACCCATAGAAAAATTTAGGTAGACGTAGAGGGGGGGATGTATTTCACCACGATCGTGAAATAAATATTTCTCCAATGAAGTGATCTTACGCAGCAAATTTCGGTCTTTCAATACCTGATCATAAATCTTCTCACACTCTGTGACACAATTTTGTCTTACAGCATAGCCCTCATTGTCTCAACCCTTAATCTAGATTTCTCCTTTGATCACATACTGATCATAACAGAAAATATTCACTCAACGGGTGCTGTACTTCGTGGAAGACAAAGAATAAAATCTACAATATTGCAAAGGTCTTGAAATCCTAGGCGTTTTTCGCGCATTTCAAAAATCTATTACATACAGGAATGTGTATCTTTATTCCATATTCAACTGCCTCACAATTATAGATATAGATATTATTATGAGGGTCCAATGATCTAATGCATAAGTTTCTTCTGTTTCTGTGCGTGTGATGTGTTTCTCGTTCCGGCTCTCCTTAATTTCTTTCCATTCAGTTGTCTTCCTTAGTAACACCCACTTGAACTTCTTAGTGTTTCCTAAACTACACTTCCACTTGTTGACATATTCTAAGCTAGTTTCATAGAAATTCTCAACTACTTCTGAAAACGTAGCCTCATTAATTTCTCCTGAATCTACTAATATTTTCAGTTGTTTTTTGACATCAGTAGTGTTATTACTTCACTTTTTCTAGACTCTAAATTGTTTACTAGATTTTCAATATTCATGGCTACTTCTGTAACTGAAATATTCTGATGTGGTAGGTGCTGAAGAAAATTTTTTTATGAATTTTATTTATCAATGTCGAAAAGCAATCATTTAGGGGAACTTTCGAAGTGACACACAGTATGATATGCAACAGGAGCTTCACTTGCTACAATTTTATCGCTTTCACTATCACCATCACGTCTCACCATAAACGAGTTGATGTTTTTAACCGAAGCAGAGGCTTTTCAGCATCCTTGTTTCTGGCTACGTACATGTTGGTTGATATGTCACTTCTGTCTCCATGAGCAACGAAAAATGAATATTACAGTGTTTGCATACCCCTTTTGTTCCATCACTAAACAGCTTGTCCAGTTTAGTAAATTTGAATTCTTTCTGGAGATCGTCATTAAAACTGCAGTTTGGCCTCTTTGACATTGCAAGGATAGACTTAAAGCTTTAAAAAATAAGACTTAAAACTTTAAAAAATATGAAATTTAAACCACCGTCATTGAATAACAAAGCCACGGGTTTCCATACGGGCAAACTGACGCTACAGTAGAACAGACGCCGCATCTGACACGTGCAAGTGTTGCCAACATGTATCTTTTATTTTCTCTGAAGAAATCACTGCAGATATCGATATTTAGTATCGAGCGATGCGACTCCATGTTTATACAAATTACTGGTATCCATGACATTGATATACAATTATAGGTTATGAATAATAATTTATGACTGCCAATATTAAAGTATATTTTTAGTTTTTACTAAAATTGGGACAAAACTGACATTTTTATTAAAACGACGGGACGGCCGGAAAATATGAAAAAAAAAAAACATACTGTCCCAGTCAATACATATGGTCTGCCTACCCATGATTTTCCTCAAATTATTAATATACTGGAATATTTTCTCCACATCAGTCTTAAAATATATTTAGCAAAGTAGAGCAGTGTGCCCTTCCATCATGAGTCCTTACTCCCTGGAGGTGTCATGTAATAATAATAATAATAATAATAAAATCCCCCTAAGAAACTTATTATGGACTATTCCACAGAATACTTAGACTGATCAAAGAAGACCCTAAACGTCATTCCAAGCACTATCCAACATTTGCACAGTATTTATCATACTTTGCTTTGAACTCATTTACAGTCATCTCACACACACACACACACACAGCAGAGATCCATCACATCAACATTAACCATCAATACCTGTCATATTTTACTTTGAACTCGTTCACTGATAAAGCGTATGGAACTGTATGAAGAGATAGGTGTTATACAACTACCTTGGCCTGAGCCAGGTCCTGATTTCAACCCCATGGAACACTCATTGGAAACATTAGAGCGGCGATTGAGGTTCAGAGCAACACGTCCTCGATCTGTCGTTGAACTCAGTGCTGCTCTGATGGAGGAATGGAGACAAATTCCATCTGTCTGCCGCACGTTTGTGGAAAGTCTCCTCAAAAGCTGTAGGAGGTGATTGACATCAATAGTGAACATACCCAATATTAGCGTTCGACTGCTAATATCGATTGTAAATTGCTAAATTGTGCAGACATTTATTGGTATATAGTGTACTTATCATACCTCTCACATAAACAATCCCATACCGCCTTTTATTTCTTTATATGGAGTAGGCGAGGCCTTTTATCCCCATCTAGCCTGAGTGGGCAATTCAATCCCTATCAGTAATCAATCTTAGATAGCTGGCCTAATACTATCGCTAATTTTGAGAAGCAAGGAAGATATGTTATTGTTAATCCTCTGAAATAGTGTGGGTTTTACAGTTAATTCTTGAGTTTAAAGTACAAAAACCTGAGTTTCCGGGAATGGGAATGAGGAACTAACCATTATTAACACAGTGCCTGTTGTACCACTCCTTAAACTAACTCATGAAGAACTAATAATCTCTTCAGGAAATCATTCCACTCATTCACCACTTCTGTAGAAAAAAAATCTAGATCTCACATTCCTGCTAACTGAAGCTTTACTCAACTTCCAATGATGACCTCTTGTTTTTGTCCCCTACCTTCATTCTGTAAAAACCCTTTTAGAAGCTTGAATATTTCTATCATACTTCTCTTCCATCTATCTGCCAAAATTTTTGTAGCCCACAAATCTTCAATGTATCCTCTTACGGAATATTCGACAGACCCATCCTCTCAACTACCTTCACACCTCCAGGATTATTATTATTATTATTTGACACCTCCAGGGAATCCAAAGACTCATCGAGGGAAGGCACCTGCTCTACAGGTCTGTCTACACCAATCAATACTCCAACTGACCACTAGTACGCCATCTCCTGCCGACCAGCACTAGTAATTCCACAGACAATCACAAACATCCATGCCCACGGCGAGATTCGATCCCGCCTCTTTTTGGCTGGAGAGCGGATACGCTAACCACTCTGCCAGCCAGGCTGGCTTAAAGAAATTATTATTATTACATGACACCTCCAGGGAGTCTAAAGACTCATCGAGGGAGGGCACTTACTCCACAACTCTCGTCTCCACCAACTACAACGAACCGCAACTACTTTCATCATCCATGCCAACGCCATCTCAACCACTAGTATTTTCACAGACAATCACAAACATCCATGCCCACGGCGGGATTCGAACCCGCAGCCTTTTGTCTGGAGAGCAGATACGCTAACCACTCGGCCAACCAGGCAGGCGGAATCGGAGCACAATAATCCAGACGTGGACGTATCAAGATGGACAATGATTTTTCGAACTCTCTAGTAGTCAGCTATATTTGAGCATCAAAGTGATCTTCTGAACGCTTTTGTATTTTTCCCCCCCTTCTGAACTATTTTGCAAATTGCTTTGATGCGACTGAAGCAGCATTCTTTCTCTCTTCTCTTTGAATCTATATGTGGATTTTGAATTAAATTATCAAAAAAAAAAAATCAGCTAACGCCGTTTTATTCCCGTATACGGGAGTAGGCGAGGCCATTTAGCCCTATCTAACCTTTTGGAGACTGAGTGGGCAGTTCAATCTCCACTGGTACCCAATCAGAGACAGATGGCCCAAGGCTATCACTAATTAAGCGATACGCAGTGAAGAGAGACGGCTCAAATGTGCTGCCATCTCGTGGTCCCTAACCCTAACACAATATATTTATTTGTCTGAAATAATGTGGGTTCTACAGTCGATTTTCTTGAGTTTACAGGACGAAAAACCCGAGTTTCCGGGAGGAAAAACCTGCTTGCCCGTGCCAGAGATCGACTAACTCGGGAACCGGTCGAAAAAAGGCTTAGAAAAATTTCTTCTAGTCGCCGACTAGACCCGAAACCAAGTCTTCTTTCGTGCGGCCAAGCGCGGCGGTGTGCAATACGCAGTGAAGAGAGACGGCTCAAATGTGCTGCCATCTCGTGGTCCCTAACCCTAACACAATATATTTATTTGTCTGAAATAATGTGGGTTCTACAGTCGATTTTCTTGAGTTTACAGGACGAAAAACCCGAGTTTCCGGGAGGAAAAAACCTGCTTGCCCGTGCCAGAGATCGACTAACTCGGGAACCGGTCGAAAAAAGGCTTAGAAAAATTTCTTCTAGTCGCCGACTACACCCGAAACCAAGTCTTCTTTCGTGCGGCCAAGCGCGGCGGTGTGCAATACGCAGTGAAGAGAGACGGCTCAAATGTGCTGCCATCTCGTGGTCCCTAACCCTAACACAATATATTTATTTGTCTGAAATAATGTGGGTTCTACAGTCGATTTTCTTGAGTTTACAGGACGAAAAACCCGAGTTTCCGGGAGGAAAAAACCTGCTTGCCCGTGCCAGAGATCGACTAACTCGGGAACCGGTCGAAAAAAGGCTTAGAAAAATTTCTTCTAGTCGCCGACTACACCCGAAACCAAGTCTTCTTTCGTGCGGCCAAGCGCGGCGGTGTGCAAACGCCACATCCGCTGAGTTACACAGGCTCTTTGAATTAAATTAAATAACAAAAACTTCAAGAATTTATTTTTAATTTTAATTCCATTATTTAAAAATATTAAAAAAACTTGTCAAACTCACACCTCCGCTACATGCCGATATCTTACGTTATCCTTAAAGCTGTCTGGTTTCTCCAGTGATTCTGGGTTGCAAGTATACGTACAACAAATAAACGAGTTAAATTAAGTAGAAATGCCAAAGTAACGTGTTCTTTAACCGCTAGATGGTTTTAGAGGAAAGTTTCTAGCTACATATGGAACGCAGCTACTTAGTTCTAAGTATTCTGTATGGGTATTACGTTATTTATTTATTATTATCCTCATACAGTTAATTTATATTATACAATATTGTTTCTTTAACCGTTTACTCTAGTTTGATAATGGCATATTGTTAATGGGAAAAGTGTGTGGGCTAGTTTTGTTTACGACCGTATATTTGAGAGGATCTTTCGTACATTTCACCCGTTCCAGTTGACAGTGCTAATGTATTAAGCTAAATATTTCTAATCGTATAGATGAAGCCTTTTAAAAAAATCTTTTATATTTAATTTTATTAAGTAAAAGCTGATAAAATCTTTTAAATTTGAACCTATATTGAATAAGAGCTGAAGGATGATATTTCATGTGGGCATCTGAAGGAGGCCAAAACCCAATAGAGACGTGCCCCGATAGATATTATATTATTTTCCTACAGTGCTTATCATACTTCTTAAACCCATTCAATGACAAAGCACTCACAACTACCTCTAGCAACTTATACTATTTATTCACTACTTTCCTTACAGAAAAAAAAAAGTTGTCTTTAAACCCATGCTAACCATAACTTTAAATGACATGTAAGGTTATGGTTAACTTCACTAGACAGGATTTTAAAGGATAAATGAAGAAAAGTTTTTCATCTATTCTCTATAACCACCTAGCAACTTATCTGTATGTCCCTTTATTTTTGCCAATTAAGAGAACTTTGTAATCCATAAATCTTTTGGTTATCGTTATAACACATTCCACAGACCTATCACTGGCTTCTGGATCCTCTATTATTATTATTATTATTATTATCTGACATCTCCAGGGAGTCCAAAGACTCATCGAGGGAGGGCACCTGCACTACAACTCTGTCTCCACCACTCAATCCACCAACTGACCTCAACTACACCAATGCCATCTACTGCCAACCATCACTACTAGTATTTCCACAGACAATCGCAAACATTCATGCCTACAGCGGGATTCAAACCCACAGCCTTTTGGCTGGAGAGCGTATACGCTAACCACTCGGCCAGCCAGGTCAAGAAACCAACTCTGAGCATAGTATTCCAAATGTCATTACATCATTTTGTAAAATGTCCTAGGAACTTCAGCTCTCAGTCTATCATCACTTCTGAAATCCCTAGCCTCATTAATTTCTTGCTGTATGTTCTTTTTGGTGTAACACATAGCTTATAATCTTTTCAGCCTAAAGTGCATGATCATACATTTATTACATTGAACTGGCAATCATTGCCCCTGTCGTATTTAATGTCCTCCTTCAAGATGATTAGGTTTCTGATTAAAGATATTTAGAGAGAGAGAAGCATTAAAAAATTCTCTGAGGATGCTTGTGAATTAGGATATCATTTATTGTTTCCTAATTTTATAATACAATTAAAAGTTTACATGTTCTGAGGCATATTCAGGATTTATTTTTGAAGGCTGCTTGGAATATTATAGCTGCGCCTTCCTCCCTTCCCAGGTCATTATTGCCTGAATATAATGTTTCATAGTTCTTCAGAAGAACCTTTCTTGTGTGTCTTTGTTGCTTCATTAATGCCAGTAATTCTGCAGTACTCTAGTTTTCTATTTCCAATTTGCTTTCATAGACACTCAATGTAAGAAGTATCACTCATGAATTCTGCTGATGCTGAGTTTGTTCCACTGATTGACCTTTTTTTTTAAGTGTTTGCACTGGGTTCCCTGATGAGAACTGAATGGGCCACAAATGACATTACATTTCATCATGTTCTGTTATAATTGTCTTTTGGTTTAAGCCAGTACAAAATACAAATTGACTGGCTAAATCCCAAATACCAGCCCAATCTTGTTTGTTCAGTATCTAGGCACATATCTGCACATGGTACACTACAAGAAGGTGAGGATTGGATTTTAGATCAGAAGCTCTCTGGTCAGTTTTCTGCATTCCTTAAAAGCTATGTGGAGTTCTCTGATCTTTAAATGAACATTGTTTTCCATTTTTGTTGAATGACAGGCAACATCAAGTAGAGTGATGTGAGCTGACATCAAAAATCAGAATTTGATGTCATGGGACTTGTGCTTTTGGTTCCACAGAAGGTTTTAAGGAAAAAGTAGTAGATGAATTTTTAGTCATGAGAGAAGGCAGCTGACATCAATGAAAAGCAGAAGGCAGCCTCGTTAGTGATATAAATAATAAAGTAGGAAATGAATACCTGACAGAAATGTTTTCAGGAAAATTTCAAGAAAACAGCAAAGCTAATAATAAGTATTTGCTGGATTTTTGTTCAGGATTTGCACAAATTCACATTAGAGAGGAAGAAAAGAAGAAAAAAACTCACCGACCATATCACTGTTGATAGTAATGTATTTATGCTGGTTCAGGGCCCAGGCATAGGATAAAATGAATTTCATATGAAAAATAAAGTGCACAAAAGTTTCTTTTTTTTTTTTTTTTTTTTAAACGGAATCAAAGTTGGGCATTTTTCAGAGGTGAATCAGCTATACAAATATTATTCAAGAAAAAATAAATGATTTCAGAACAAGAACCAAACCTTGTAGACATGGTGGTAGGATGGTGGTAGGATGGTGGACTCAGGAAATAAAAGAGGCAGTTAAGGAAAAGAAAACATATTGAAAGTTCCTAGCAAGTAATCATGTTCTCTGAGTGAATACAAAGAAAATTGTAAGAAAGCAGAGCTGTGTGTTAGAGTACTAAACAAAAATCATATAGAAGAATATATCAGGGTAGTGGGGAAAAAAAAAACTACTGCAGAAACTTAGAAATGGAGGAAAGAGTACTCTAAAAGCAATCTGAGATAATAAAGGTGACCTAAAAACTGAAGATAGATGTTGTCTAGAATAATTACTTTGAAAAATTGCTAAATGAAACAATAAGTGACAGAACAGTGGTATAAAATATTCAAGAGAAATGCAATCAAGAGTATATATCACTACTTGAGTTAGACAAAGCCATCAGAAACCTCAAATGTGGAAAGACAGTTGGAGTAGATATTCAACCCGAAATGTTCATATATAGAGATATAAATATTTTTAATGGAAATCAAATTCCAGATGACTTGAGTAAAACTCTCATAACACCCATCTGTTAAAAATGGAAATAAACCTGAATATGAAAAATTATTAGTTTCCCTATTGCATGGCATGAATATCAGCAATAAATAAAGACAATGAAAATTGACAGGAACATGGAAAATATTATCTGCATGCATGCTGAGTGGATATAACCTGTAGAATAAATAAAATATTTTTACTTGTTCTATAGGTTTTGCTATGATTTTGGAAAATCTTAGTTTAGTGTAGTAAATTAAATATGAAAATATACAACAGAATAAGTAATGCTCATATTGTGGAGAGCCGTTTGAATAAATTTGTATTGAAATAAGAGAAAAATTAGTCAAAAAACTATCTATATACAAAAGTATTGAACCCCATTTCATTTTGGGCATATGAGACTGGAATATAAATCAAATTTGATCAGAGACCACAAATATGAGATTTCTCTGGATCTGGGAAAAATTGGGAAGTGAACAGATGGCATCAATGACAGAATCATATTGAAGATATTAGTAAGGAGCTTGATAATGTTAGCATTCAGGAAAGTGTTAGAACAGCTAATGACAGGTGTATGATCACTTCAACAGAATGAGAGAAAAAAGATTAGCAAAACAAGTGTTTGACAGTAGGAAAAGTTCCAGAGGAAGATCAAGAGATCTAGGTTTATTGATGCAGTTAGAAGAACCTTAGAAGGCCAAATTATAAGAATTGAAAATATTGGAGTCTTGACAGACAAGACTGATCTGAATGAAAATTGTCACTAGCAGTTTAACAATGTGTTGGTGGATAGGGAGATGAAGTTCAGAGGACACATCACTAAGGTGTCCACGATTGCACATAGGATTACTTGGTTATTGAAGAACACACTAACATCCAGAGATAAAGCGGTTATTATTATTCCTCTCTATAAGGCATTAATACTTCTACATTTGGATTACTATGCTCAGGTCTGATCACTTGGATTCCTTGGAGATGAGGAGGTTGTGGAGAGGGTTCAGAGGAGAGTGACTAAGGTAGTGAGTGATGTAAAAAATATGCTCCCTACATTGATAGATTGAGAGGTTGGTTGATAGGTGGAGAAGAGGGGATTTGATAGAAACATTTAAATTACTAAAACGTTTTTATAAGATTGATGCAGGGGAAATATTTCAACTATGTAATAGTGATGGAAGAACAAGAGGCCATCCCTGGAAATTAAGGAAAAGTGTGGTTAACAAGGGTGTTAACCACACTTAAGATGTTAACCACACTCAGATGCAAGTTCTTCATCTGTAAATGAATTCAAGAAGAGATATGATAGATATTGTTTTGATAGTTTGGATCTCCTGCGACGAGTCTACTGACTCCATGGAGATACCCTTAATAATAATAATCATAGCATCTCCAGTACATTCCTTGAGAGTACATATCAGTAAGTTTGATGGGCACTTGGGAATAATTATCTTTGGAATTTTTAAGTGGTTGCTGTATGGAATGTTCTGTAATATTGGTGTATTATTTGAATTTTTTACTAATGAAGAAACGAGGCAGTAGTATGCAGCTATATCTGAATGCAAACTTGAGTAATTTTCATAGCACAGCATATTTAATTTCGAAGTTTGAAGAATGGGGATGGAAGAATGGAGAACTATTACTTTCTGAAATTGAACTATAACACTCCCTGATCTAGCACTTGGAAATTAACATTCTCTCACTGCCATACCCTTTACTTTGAAGAGGGAGAGAATGTATAATGCTCATTTATAATGTCCACTGGTAACATAATTAAGTGGATCATTGTCATAGCAAAGAATTTATAATTCTGAGTCTCTCTCTCATAGTGGCATCTGTTTTGATTTTGCAGACTTTTTATAGATTGCCACACAAATATTCAACTGAATTGGAATGGATGGTGTTAGGGTTGTATAATAGATTAGTGATTAACTGTCACAAAGTATCTGCTGTTTGTGTATGAGGAGATTTGGTATGTGTGTGTTCCTGAAAAAGAAGTAACTGTGTGGCATAGGAATACAATCCATTTTTTTTTTGGGCTATTATCATTAAACTTTGTTTAATGATATTGGGAGAAATCTAACTGGAGATCTACATTTTAAAGATGATGCAGATTTGGAGAGAGAATGTTGTTGCCTCAGAGGAGAAGCTTAAATAGATAGGTGAATAAGTGGAACTGCCATTTCAGTTTTGCAAAGTGTAATGTATTGAAATTTTCATAGGCACGGCTAGAATGTAGGGAATATGATTAGGAAAACTTTTGAAGGAGGTAGAGATGAGTGATCGTAGCATGGTGGTGGTGAATAGAGACTTTAGGTTTAAGAGTTGTATTTCTAAAATTGTAAGGGCATTACAACAGATTCTGACAATTAAAGATACCAAGAAATTATATACTTGGTTTAATCCTTTATCCAAGTGTAAGCAAACAAAGTTTGTGCCTGAAATATAATTAGGACTGTGCAACTCATATATAGAGGCTAATTACTTCACATCACTTGCTTTAGTATCCCATAATGCAAAGCACATATCCTTACGGATATGTATAATGCTATGCATTATGTGAAGGGTCACTACCCAGACTGGTTTCGACCTTTATTGAGTTCTCGTCATTAGGAGCCAGACCTAGAGGTGATGCTAAGGTTGAAGTAATGCTGAAGTCACATTTTCATATATATAAGTAGCCAAAAGGTGTTATGTCTTATTATTCAAATACTCTGGATTAGAGATAATTGTTGGAACACTTGGTTATACTATACATTAAAGATACCAAGAAATCATATACTTGGTTTAATCCTTTATCCAAGTGTAAGCAAACAAAGTTTGTGCCTGAATGAAATATAATCAGGACTGGGCAACTTGTATATAGAGGCTAATGACTTCACATCATTTGCCTTAGCATCCCATAATGCAAAGCACATATCCTTACGGGTATGTATAATGTATAATGCTATGCATTATGGGAAGGGTTGTTTACTTACACTTGGATAAAGAATTAAACTAAGTATATCATTTCTTGGTATTTTTAATGTATAGTATAACCAACTGAGAAAACTTCCAACAATTATCTCTAATCCAGAGTATTTGAATAATAAGATGTGACACCTTTTGGCTACGCATATATATGAAAATATGACTTTGGCATTTCTTCAACCTTAGTATCATCTCTGGATCTGGCTCCCACCGACGAGACCTCAATAAAGGTTGAAACTGGTCTGGGTAGTGACCCTTCCCATGATGCACAGCATTATACATACCCATAAGGATATGTGTTTTGCATTAGACTAAGGCAAGTATTGTGAAATCATTATCCTCTATATACGAGTTGCCCAGTCCTGATTATATTTCATTCATGAGCAAACTTTGTTTGCTTACACTTGGATAAAGGATTAAACCAAGTATATAATTTTTTGGTATCTTTAATGTATAGTATAACCAAGTGGGAAAACGTCTAACAAAGATTATGACAGTAATGAGAAGGACCTTGCAATGGAAGTTATGTGATTCCATTGTATTGAGGTCTTGATCTAGCCATATATGGATTCTTTTATACAAATTTGGTTTTCCAGGGAATGAGAACATCTTGGAGAGAGTCCAGAGAAGACTGAGGTGGTTGTAAATGTCTGGAATGTTATGAGGACAGATTGAACCAGTGACATTTGCAGAACCTGGTGAATATTATTATGATTATACTCTCCATGGAGTCGGCAGACTCATCGTGGGAGGTTCATTCAACTGACAACATATTTATCATATAGGATCTTAAAATCCTTAACACTCCTTGAATTAACAACACATTCTGGTAATGCATTCCATTCAGTGACAATTCTCCATGTAAAAAAATCTGCTCCTCACCACACCTTTACACAACTTCCAGGAATGACCTCTGGTTCTTCCCCTTGCACCACTACTTGTTTTATAATCACCTCTCTATTACTCTGATAAAATCGTCTCACTAATTTAAATGTCTCTATCTTATCACCTCTTTTCCTTCTATCCACCAAATATTAGGAGGGTGGAGAGACATGACTGAGACATAAGTTGAAACTGAATTGTTAACCAGATTAATGTGAAAGTTATTTCATAAAATGGAGAGAGAAAGAAGAACAATAAAAGAAAACACGGAACCATTCTGAAAGCTGTATAAAGAAGGTTTTGGCAAAGGAGTGAGCCATTGGTTCTTTGGAGTGAGTAGAATGAATGAATTTATTTTTCCTCAGAGTATGGTGAGTGAAGAAACATTGAATGAATTTAAGTCATGTAGTGTGTCTGGTGTGAGAATAACTTCCCATGAATCTTTTGATTTCATAGGTACTTAAGTGACTAGAATAGAACATGGGGTGTCTTTTAATTTAAAGGCACCATATAATGAAAATAAGTGCATTTTATGCTCCTAATCCTGCCCTTTTCTTTTATTGTATAAGTCCTTCACTTTGTCTTTTGCTAATGATCAAAAATGTAATCCTCTTTAATGATTAAAGAGGGTTACATTTTTCAAATTCCACTTGTGATGACAGTTTGATGGATTTTTTAAATAGTTAAATTTATATCTTCATATAATTATTTTATTTTAACTTCATAACAAACTTTTATTTTAACTTCATAAAATTTCAGTTGAAGATTGAACAAAATACAAGGGAGATCTGGAAAGTTCTAATAAATACCTAGAACAAAAATGATATAACCAAAGCAACTGGTATAACACAAGAAAGAGTACGAGGTTATAAGAACATAAGTAACCTCGTAACTTTTCTAATATGTTCTTTCTTGTGGTTATATCAGTTTCTTTAATATCATTTTTGTTCTAGGTGTTTATGAGAACTTTCCAGATCCCCCCCCCCCTCATATAAGCCATTTATTTCTTATGAATCAAGACTAGAAGCAATTCAATACCATAAAAGATTTTGTCCTTGAAAGGGGGAAAAATCCCACTACTACTCAGCCTGTTTAGGCTTTGATACTTTTCCAGAATTCCTGGCTTTGCTAAGGAATTCTTTGTTGTTGCATCTTTGGAGATGGAGGGGGGGGATCATTTGCAAGAAATGTAATTGCTATAATTGTTTTTCTCCAGTTAGAAAAATATCCACACTTGTACCCAGGGCTCCAGAAATCCACTCACCACAGGCAAGTTATCAGAGACACATAGTGAGTGAATTTTCTGCCTCCTTTTTAAACGCATTCAAAATATATTTTCTTTGCATAATTTACACTTTTTTGTTTCATTTTAAAATGTCATCTCATTCACTGTCAAGCTACTTGATCATGTGTGTCTGTCAATGAATTTATTTAAGAAGTTTTATTTCCAGAGAGTTGGAAATAAAACTTCTGTATCTGAAATCCTTAATTCAAACACTACAGCATTCCCTTTTTAAAGAACTACAAAAACACTTGCAATTTTCATTGCTGGTTTTCTCTGAAAGTCATAACTTAAGCAAATTATCTTCACTTTCTTCTGTTCTTTTATCTCCTTTAAGGTTCAGAATTTATTTTTCTTTCTAGTATGAAAGACTGTGAAAAAAAGAAGTCATTAAAGACTTGCTGAATCTTCTTCCCCCAACAGTTGTTTTATCATTGTCATAAAACAGTGATGACTTTTAAATATTTTTCTTTCTATATGAAAGACTTCATAAATATCCACTATCAAGTTTCAAAATCCCTTTCCCTTATGACAATATTATAGTGTTTTTTTTTTTCACTCCACACACATACTCCACTAAGCGTTACACTTTCGGTTTTCGTTGCAGTCACAAAATTGTGTTAGTTCAACCTCTACTGGTAGCCAGTAGAGGTTGAACTATGTTCTTTTTTTCAGAGACAGCTGTCTTAAGACTATTACTAATTATACATTGCTTCTGGTGAAGAGAGGTGGCTGGGAAGTACTACCATCTCGTGGTCCCTAATCCTAATGCTGTGTTTATTGTCTGAAAACAGTATGGATTTTACAGTCAATTTTCTTGAGTTTATAGGATGAAAACTCTAAATTTCTGAGAGAAAAAACCTGCTTGCCCTTACCAGAGATCGACTAACTTGGGAATCGATTGAAAAAAAGGCTCTTAGTAAACGTTCCTCTAGTCAGTTACTAGAATAGAACTTGTGATGCTCTTTCTTTGGGTGGTCTAGCACCATGGATGAGACGCACACCACTTCCGAGCTACATAGTTGTTAATGACAGCTGATTATATAATAAATCTAATATGGAGTCATCTTTTTGAAGGACCAAAACTTAGATAGAGGATGTGAAATTTAAAGTGGAAAAGGAAATTTCCATGTCAGTAAGAATTAATTGGTGATTACTTCAATGGAAATGTTTCTGTATGGATCTGGTGTGGATTTCTTCTGCTTTAGTATTGTAAAAGAGAAGAGATGCACACTAGTTTATGGTCATAGTTGCTTAGAAGACAAACAGCATCCATTGTGGACTTAATTCATTTGTGAGGAAATAATTTTAAAGTTTTAATGGAATAAATGCAGCACATATAAATAATTAAACAACACGTTTAATCACCCGCTATATTTCATCTCAGTCATTGAGTCGTTGCTAGGGAAACATTGAAATTGCAAAAACACACAAATTTGCCCAAAACGATAAGTGGAAAAGATCAGACTGAAAGCCTAAAATCTTATAGAGATATCCTTTGGGTGCTGTTTGGGTAGCCTTGGCTGTGTTGGGCAGGTGGCCTATCCCAAATCTTGGGAAGTTTAATACAACCATATTTATTAAGATTAGATTCATCATCATCATCATCAAATTCCTGCCATGTACCCTCAAGGGGTGTACAGGATATGACAGTACTACATGAAAAAATTAAATCATTACTAACTTCCTATCTACAATTTTCCTCCAAATCAGTCTGTTACTTGTCAAGACTCCAACATTATCAGATCTTATATTTCTATCGTCTAAGGCACTTTGTACCGTATCAATCCACCTATATCTTGGTCTTCCTCTGGGTCGTTTTCCTGCCAACCTGGCAGAGAACACTTGTTTTGCTAATCTTTCCTCTCCCATTCTATTTAAGTGACCATACCATCTGAGATTAGCTCTGCTAACGCATTCCTGGATGCTGACAATGTCAAGTTCTTTCCTAATATCCTCATTTTTAATATGATATTGCCATTGATGCCATCTGTTCATGCCTCTAATCTTTCTCAGGACTCTCATATCTGCGGTCTCTAGTCTTTGGTCAAGTGTTTTACTTCTGACCCAGCTCTCAGATCCATAAGTTAAAATTGGTTTGAACACAGTCTTGTATACAGCTAATTTAGTGTTCCGACTAATTTCTTTCTTATTCCATATGAATTTATTCAATTGACTTCCCACGATACCAGCTTTGCTGATTCTGTTGTCTATTTCTATATTTAGTTTACCATCTTCAGTAAAAATTGTGCCTAAGTAGCTGAAATGTTTTACTTGTTCCACAGGTTCTCCATTCACAACACAGTTGACATTTTCAATGATTCTGCCTATTTTCATTGTCTTTGTCTTTTTATTGCTGACCTTCATACCATATCTATTACAACAGCTATTCAATTTAGTCAGAGAATCTTGCAGACTTGTAGCGGATTTATTTAGAAGTATAACATCATCCGCATAAAGCAAAGAGCTGACATTAACATTTCCAATTTTGATATCAGGTTTAATACCACATTCCTTCATAATGTGATCCATATAGATAATGAATAACAGAGGGGATAATGTACATCCTTGTCTCACACCAGATTTAACATTAAACCATCTTCCTGTACTTCCTTCAATTCTAACTGCTGACTCACAACTCAAATAAAGACTAAGTATTGCTTGATATAATGCCCCATTGACACCATATAACTGCAGCGTATTGAATAGCTTCTCTCTTGGCACCTTGTCATATGCCTTTTCCAAATCGACAAAACTTAAATACAGATCTTTGTTATATTCCCATGCTTTCTCGACTATTTGTCGTAAAGTGAAGATCTGATCCTGACAGCCTCTATTTGGCCTGAATCCAGCTTGTTCTTCACCAAGCTTTTCTTCCACAATTCTTCTCAACCGTTTCTCAAGTATACTTGCATAGATCTTGCCAGGAACACTCAGTAGGGAAATACCTCTGTAATTCTCGCATTCAGTTTTATTTCCCTTTTTATATATGGGTACTATGAGAGCTCTACTCCAATCATCGGGAATTCGTCCCTCTGTCCAGGCTTTCTGAACTATGCAGTGCAGCCACTGTAAGACTCTTATACCACCATACTTCAGCATTTCTGGTCGAATATCATCTACTCCTGCTGCATTTCCACATTTCAAGCCTTTGATGGCTTTTTCTACTTCAAGTATGGATATGTATTCCTGACTGCATGCCTGGTCAGTGTTTTTTATCACTGTGCTGTCATCACTGCTTGTTTCATTTAGCAGTTTTTCAAAGTAATTACTCCATACTTCAAGGATATCTTTTTCTCCTGTTTTCATTTCACCTTTATCATCTCTAATTCCTTTTACAGCACTCTTTCCTCCATTCCTAAGCTTCTTCAACAACCTCCAGAATATTTTGCCACCTTCTTGATATTTATTTTCTATATTCTTGCCAAAGTCCTCCCATGACTTTTGTTTAGCTAGTTTTACACACTGTTTAGCTTTCTTACATTTGTCTCTGTATTCTGTAAGAGTAAAAGCTGACTTATTTGCCAGGAACTTTTGATATGCTTTCTTCTTTTCCTTCACTGCCTCTTTAACTTCCTGTGTCCACCAGGGAGTTCTGATTTTTTTATCTTTGCACACAACCTCACCACATGCCTCTCTGGCAGAATCAATCAATGTTTCCTTCAGAGTTTGCCACTGAATCTCCAAGGATTGATTCCTGTTCTCAAACTCTTTCATTTTCTTTTCAATAATATTTCTGTATTTTAGTCTACAGTTTACATCTGAGAGCTGCTCAACTTTTATTCGCTTTAAAACTTTCTTACATGTTATTCTTTTCAATATGAAATTCAATTTTATCCTGCTCAAGACTAAATAGTGATCACTTCCAATTTCAAATCCTCTGTACACTCTGGTGTCCTGCACCAGGGAGAAAACATCACTATCAACAATAACATAGTCAATGAGGCTTTTCTTATTCCTAGCCTCTTCTCTCCATGTGAATTTGTGCACATTTTTATGTTGGAACATGGTGTTAGTAATAACCAGTCCATGTCCTGAGCAGAAATCCAACAGATATTTGCCATTATTATTAGCTTTGCTCTTTCTCCAAATTTTCCCAAAATATTTTTGTATGTCTCACAATCATTTCCTACTCTACTATTTAGATCCCCAACAAGGACCAACTTTTCCTTTTTCATTGTGTCAGTTGCTTTTTCTAAAGCCTCAAAAAATTCCTCCACTTCTACCTTCGTAGAACCTTCTGTGGGACCATAGGCACAAATAAGTCTCATTGTCCAGTTCCCCATTCTCATATTTGCCCACATTACTCTACTTGAGACTGACTGCCATTCAAGAAGATTAGCTTCGTATTTTGTGTTGAATACTATGGCTACTCCTTCTTTTCCTTGATTGTTATTGCGTGAATATAACATTTTGTATTTATTGCTCAGAAAGATCTCACCAGTTTTGGTCTTTTTTGTTTCAGTCACCCCTATTATGTCGATCTGGTACTTATCTAATTCCTCAGCTAGCTCCATTTCTTTGCCATTCAGGCTTCTTACGTTGATAGTACCGATCTTTAACTCTGGTGATGTTGAGTTGGGGTTTGTTTTCAGATTTGTTCCAGTAGCTGACTTTTCGCTGTTCGCCCTGGTTCCCTGGCGAAAACAACGGGGGCCTTGTTTAACCGGGCGACGCCCCAGCCGGCATGAAATTTTGTCATGTTGTACCATCATTTTTTATTTTGGTTTAACCAATAAGAATACAATTTGGTCGGCTAAATCCCAAATTGCCAGCCCATCCTCGTTCGTTCAGTATCAAAGTAGATACCCAACAGGGTGCACCACGAGAAGGTGAGGATTGGACATTAGGTCAGAAGCCCTGGTCGGTTCTCTGCATTCCTTTAAAGGCTATGTGGAGGTCTCCTCTCAGTTATACAGCTTTGACCCTTAAGCACCCCCTTTTCCGTGACTACCTTTCTTTAATTTTTTGAGGCCCATGGAGTTTAGACTTTTCTACCTTTGGTGACAAGGGTAGAAAATTAAGATTAGATTAATTTTTTTAAATCTACTGCTAATTCTAAAAAAAAGTCTCTCAGATTTGTATTTTTTGTGGTGAACATAGTAGTTTTTTTTCCCATTTGATTCTGTGCAAGGTATCCAAGACATGGTCAGCAAGTCCTGATTGGCCATACCTATGGCAACAGATGTATTTTTTATGTTCTTTTATGTGGATGTTAGCAGATTTCTCAGTTTGACCATAATATAAGTTGCAGGAACAAGGAACTTTCTTGGAACAGAGAGAGAGAAGATAGAGGATCCTTAGGAGAATGGATGAGGGCTGTCAGCTTCAGATAGTGATTAGTGCAATTGTAAAGGGAAAGGCAGTTGGAGTTGATCATCAAATTCCCTGAGGAAGAAGGCCACTGTTTACAAAAGTTAGACTGAAGGAAATCAAAGTTTTCAATGACTGGTAGTATGAGGAAGGGAAATTTTTAGCCAAAGATCAAAAGATAATTTTAAGGTAGTTGTTTTCTGA
Source organism: Typopeltis vanoorti (assembly GCF_054136105.1). NCBI lineage: Eukaryota > Metazoa > Arthropoda > Arachnida > Uropygi > Thelyphonidae > Typopeltis > Typopeltis vanoorti. Next base: position 82,129,181 of record NC_143558.1, read on the forward strand.
CATGGTACGTCAGAGTGAAAATGTATGCCTCCTTAGCAGTGAAAGGAATTAGAATATAATTGGGAAAACTAAGATTCAGTATTTAAAAAGCTGAAAAGAGCTAAGGAAAAGTAGGTGTGGTTTGGCAGACTAGAGATGGAAGTGAGCATTGTTGAGATCGGAACTAAGGCCACATTTTAAAAAAGAATCTGGAGGTTTCTAAGTTAGTTTACCATTGACTGCAAGAGCCACACATGTTCCATATGCAGTATTTACACTCTAGTTTCCTTTGATGCTATTAGCAATTGATTTCCTCACTTGCATTTTTTTTTTATGTTGATGGTGTTCAGCGAGTTGAGGTTCTGAGGATATATTACAGAAGTGGGTAGGATAGCTCATAGGATAACTTGGATCTGATCCTATCAACACAACACTTCGAGATAAGGAGATTATTATCATTTTTCTCTATAAAAGTTCTGATGTGGCAACATCTGGACTGCAGTGCACAGTTTGGTTAGCCTTGTTTTCTGGAAATAAGGAAATGAAGATATTCAGAGGTCTGTGGAATGCTTCCTATGGGGATAAATTGAAGGGTGTTGTGGGTTGTTACAAAAATTGGTTGTTACACAATAGCTAAAAGGATTGATGCAAAAGAAATTTAACACTATATGATAAAGAATTTCTCCCTGAAAATGTGATAGGAATGTGGTTAATAAGGGTGCAAGGAATAATTTTTTTTATTTTTTCTCTGTAGTGTTGAATGATGAGTGGGTTGGTAGGTGTAGTCATGATTGCTTTATTAGTGATTGAATTCAATAAGTACAAAAATGTTGTACAAATAGTGGTTAGTGTGGGCACCCACGATGGGTCTTTTTTGGTTTCTTAGAAATGCTTGAATAATAATGATTTGCAGTCTGAAGGATGAAGTTTATGAAAATGTGTGATTACCAGGGTGGAGAAAGCAAAATTTTCCAGTAAAGGGGGGGGGGGGAATATTGGAGACAAATAATTACATCAATAAATTTTTATTTAAATTTTTTTTTTTCAAATGTGGATTCGGGGGGGGGGGGGGCAAATGCTCCGTTTGTCCCTCCCCTTTGCAGACGCCCATGATGATCACTATATTTCAAATCTGCCATTCCCCTGTATTCTTGCTACCCTGCCATCTAGTCAATTTCCTACCTACATTAAGCATAAGTTATCAGTAGTAATTCAGCTGGGCATGTTGTTACTGTCAGATAGTGAATATGGCTGCTATTTAACATTCACTGCTTGTAACCTTAACTCAGAATTATTTGCTGAATGACACCTTCTATCAGAAATCCTAGTTTGCAGTGAACTAAATTATACTTCTGAATAAGTATGTATTTCAATTATGTTTTTTTTTCTTTTCCAGATTATGACATATTTAACCTCATGGGAAGATTTTGCCAAAGCAGCAGAGAGACTTTATCTTAATGATCCTATGAAGGTATGCATTATGATTCTCTGCAGTAATACATTTTTAATGGCTTTAAAATATTTTAAGTGTTATTTTCTGAATTAGTGGCATAATGAAAGGGTATAAAGATGTTTGTGGAATGAGAGGAGAAAGTATATTTATAGATACTTATATGGCTTACATCGTATAAGTATAGAATTTAATTCAGAAAAAGTATAGAATTTTATTCAGAAGCTGATTATATTTTATCCAATGTAACATGGACATGGTGGAACAAGTTATTCAAACACGTCGAAGGAACAGCGATCGGCAGTCTTGTCTCACCAGCTTCAGCTGATTATTTTATGGCACATTTTAAAAATCAGGTTTTTTCACACTATTTTTCCTTAATCTTGTATTTGGCTTAGTTTTGTTGATGTCTTTGTAGTCTGACTCACTCGGTCAGAATTACTTCAGTTCCAAGAAAAAGGTGAACTCATTGCACTCCAATATCAAGTTCACTATTGTACATTAATTCAACAACTGTTTACCCTTTTTGGATACCTGAATAATATTGAATTTTGGGTTTATCGAAAACCGACCTTTACTTGTAGATACATTCACTCGTCTTCATACGCTGTCATTCATTGAAGAAGATAAGTATTATCAAAAGTCTTGTACATTTTTATAATGACCCCGCACATTGAAAAACCACAGAACTTATAACAATGCTATGTGTGGGTAAGTGTTTATGGAGAAAGAAGTAATCTGTTGATATGATTCTTAAAGAGTTGGAGGTTATACTTGGTAGGAAAAACAGTATAGGGAAGATTGTTCCAAAGAATAGAGGTTGATGGAAGGGGATAAGTTTGTTTGGTATGCCCAGAGTAGGACAGTGGGCATTGGCCAGTGGCTGCTCTGGTTCTTACATGGTTAAAAGAAAGTGGAGGAATGGTAGTGACCAATTCAGAGGAGCAAAGTCCACGAAAGTACCTATAGAAAAGGCACAGTGCAGAAACAGTGCTTATTGGAATGTGACTGAAGGAGTGCGAGAGAGGAGTCACCACAGATCACCCACTTCTGTATATAATCAAGAATTCTTAGGGAAATTTTGGGTGCACCAGCCCAAATATGGGAATAGTGTTCCAATGGTGGTCAATCTAAGACTTAAAACTAAAGTATTAGGACTTGAGCAGAAGAGAAGTAATGTTTTGAATGGAAAAAGTTTTATAGACACTAAGGAGGTTAAGTATGTAATATGCTTGTGTCAGGATAAACAGGATGTGACAGTTGGCCCAAATAGAGAAAGCTGGTCTTGAAAGGAAATTGGAACATTATCAGAAATAAGTAGGAGTGGAATAGGATCTTTCTTGTGGGTAATAAAACAGGCCTGAATTTTATTGCATTGAAATTTACTAAGTTATCTTTATCCCATTTGAGGATGTTGAATAAATCAATATTTAAGTCATTGGCTTTGGAAGATCTTGAGGTTTCTGACATTTGAGCGCTACAAGGCTTCTTGAATGAGGAAGAAAAATGAAGAGTATTGTCGTTGTAGAAAGTTTTTCCTTTTTTTTTTTTTTTTTTTATGTTGGACCCATATACGAGATGTTGGCTGGTCAACCTATAGTACGTTAGTACCGTATATGGGTAGTGGGTTGAGAAAGAAGAAAGTTGTTTACATTTGATTTAAAAGCCTGTATGTTGTATTCCTTGGGAAATACGTCAGGGGTAAGACTATTCCACAGTATTGCAGTAGCAGGGATGAAGGAGGAGGAAAAGAAACTTGTTCTGTGGGTTTCAAGGTGTACTGTGAAAGGATGTTGGGTGGCAGCTGTACGTGTTTCAGTGGGCTTAGTAGAGAGTGGGGGAATTATTGATGCTGTTTCGGATGAAGATTTTCCATGGAAATATTTATAGAATATACAAATCGCAGAGACCAAACGTCTATATGAAAGTGAGGGGAGTGAGTTGGCGATACTATAAATACTTGGTTATACTATAAATTAAAGATACCAAGAAATTATATACTTGGATAATGGATTAAACCAAGTATATAATTTCTTGGTATCTTTAATGAAGAGTATTGTCATTGGCAAAACTGCAAATAGGATTTGAAGTCAAAGTGAGAGAGAGAAAATGTTATTGATTTATAGAAGGAACAGCATGGTTGAGGGTACAGAACCCTAGGGTACTCCATCATTGATAAAGAAATCTGAAAGGAAACCATCCATCTTGACATAAGCAACCATTGAGGAAGTTGGCAATCCAGTCACAGTGCAGGAGGGAGACAATAAGATGGAACTTGTTCAGGAGGCCTCAATGCCAGACATGATTGAATGCCTTTTGAAATATTCAGGGTGACTACATGGGTTTCTTCAAATCTTTCCATCTCCTGTGTTCAAAATAAATTCAGAGATTAGCAAGGAGGTCAGCTGCAGAACAAGAATGACAAAATCCATATTGGTGATTGGTAATTAATTGATAAGTAAAGAAGTAAAGAAGCTGGTTGTTGATAAAATTCTCTATCACTTTTGAAAGTGCTGAGGCTCTCGCCTCAGTACTTCAAAAAAAAAGAAAAAGGAGACAAAAGTCATTAACTCTCATATCCCTTTTTAGATACAGGCTGGATGAAGGCCCACTTCCATGTTGTTTAGTAGATGCCAGTTGAAAATATGATAGCATATGTAGGCTATCAATACAAGATGGGTGTTAATTCTGGAGCACAACTGGAGGAATACCATTTAAACTAGGGGCCCTATCAGTGAAGAAAAAAAAATGATGCCAAGAAATCTGCCTTTCTTTGTATGAGGCATGGTATTACAGGATGCAAGAGAGGTGGGAACAGGGAGTTACAGAAATTGTACCCAACAGTAGTGAGGACCCAGAAAGTTTGACTGCCATTTGAGCAGGAGGCAAGTTTATTGCATTTCATTCTTATAACTTTTTTACAATTGTTTTGGGATGTTGTGTAAGTTGAATGAGAAGCTGGAGTCTTAAAATAAGCTATTAAACATATCCTGCATTTTTATCATGGACTGCAGAGGCAAAGTCTTTCAGGAATGAAGGCTCTTATTCCAGTGAGGATCATTTCAGTTATTAGTTCAGTGCAGATGTTTGGATCAGGAGAGCAAACCACAATAACCTGACCATGAAAAAGAGGCATAAAAATTCTTGAGGTCATCTCATATGGCACAATTGTAGTGCCATAGGGTACGAGGCTAAGATTGGTTGGGAGGAGAATGAGCTATAGAGAGAAAGAGACTTGAATAAGATTGTGGCCAGTTTCCATGAGACACATGCCATGTATTTGGATGGACAGCTAGTTAAGAAAAAGGCCAGAATGTTGGAAGAATAAGGCTTGTCTGGTATTCTGGTTGGTAAGTTAACTATTTGTGATAGAGCAGGCAGAGCTTATACCATCTGCTCTTCTGATTGCCTTTTGTTAGAAGAATTAAGTAAAAGTTAAAAGCAATCCAATGTCTAATGGATATAATGAAACTACAATTCAGAAAGTTATTGATAATTATCATCTGCCGACTAGACTACAATCATTACGGTTGTGATAAGAATTTCAATACCTGTTTAAAGGAGCCTCTGAACAATAACACGGTTTCCTTGCAAATTAAACCTGTACACTTCCATCAAACCAGCTCAGAAACAGTCTTCTTTCTTGCCATTTACTAAAGATACATTGCCACTTCTCTCTCCTTAGCAAGTTTCTGTTAAGTACCCTACTCATGCCATCTTTGCTACTTTGGATAGACTGACCACTCTGCTTTGATTAGATCCAAGAATATCAAGGCTATATTGCATTTTTGGAATCCGATAAGTCTGGCCTTGCTTCTCATGCTATTTGACACCAGGCATAGTTCTTTGAATCAGGCAAAATTTCTTCATTCCAGCAGGTTCAGTTTTGATCATCTTTTCCTTGAAATGCTTCAAAATCATCCAAACTTTAACTGACTGTATGCCAATCTCCAATTTTTTGAAAATAATTACTTTTAACTGTTCATAATTTAAAAACAATTTTTTTTTATTTTTTATGCTCAACTTTTATAATTAATCCTTTTGAACTCTAATAGTGAGATCCTGTCAACTCAGCTGCAACTGAGATACAAGCTAGTAAGTAGATGCAGCATGACTCATTCTTATGATTCATGTTTTGAATGTGGTCACCCATCTTTCTGCTTGATAATGTTTGTTAAATTGGAAAAATTGGATGAAATATTATTAGCGTTTTCTTTGAATAAAATTCTATATTTTTTCTAGACATATAAGCTGTATGAGCATATCTAGTACATATTTTCCTTAAAACAATTGAGAAACAAAAGTGTACATGCAGTCCAAAAAAAAAAAATTCGAAGAACATCGTGACAAATTATAGCAAAATGTGTTGTAATAAATTTGTTTCTATTACGATTTCCGTGTGCACACATCTCTGTGAAATAAAAAAATATATATATAATTTACTGGTGGCATACAGCAACAAAAGCTGTCATATTAAAAATGCTTTCACCTAAAACTTTAGCATAGACACAATGAATTCCTGCTAATGAACATTTAGAACTACAAAATTTCAACTAACAAATCAAATTACCTTATGCTGTTTTCAATTTGTTTAATGAAAGTTAACTGCATAACAAAATTGCTATGAAAGAATCATGATTTTACATGTAAATGAAGTTAACTCGTACAGTGTTAGCAAATCACAGTATAGTATGTCATGCAACCTCACTGTGACATAGGCATTCTTACTTTCCATGAAGGAAAGACTCCTAATACTAAGAGTACAAAATAAATAAATAAATGAAATAATTTCACTGAGTATGAACTTAATTTTTTTTTTGGACTGACATGTCAGATATTGCATATAAACAGTCACATCGTGTATAATTTTTTTTAAATATTTAACTTTAATATTTCATGTCTAAAATAAGTGCTTCATCATCATCATCATCAAATTCCTGCCATGTACCCTCAAGGAGTGTACAGGATATGACAGTACTACATGAAAAAATTACATCATTACTAACTTCCTATCTACAATTTTCCTCCAAATCAGTCTGTTACTTGTCAAGACTCCAACATTATCAGATCTTATATTTCTATCGTCTAAGGCACTTTGTACCGTATCAATCCACCTATATCTTGGTCTTCCTCTGGGTCGTTTTCCTGCCAACCTGGCAGAGAACACTTGTTTTGCTAATCTTTCCTCTCCCATTCTATTTAAGTGACCATACCATCTGAGATTAGCTCTGCTAACGCATTCCTGGATGCTGACAATGTCAAGTTCTTTCCTAATATCCTCATTTTTAATATGATATTGCCATTGATGCCATCTGTTCACGCCTCTAATCTTTCTCAGGACTCTCATATCTGCGGTCTCTAGTCTTTGGTCAAGTGTTTTACTTCTGACCCAGCTCTCAGATCCATAAGTTAAAATTGGTTTGAACACAGTTTTGTATACAGCTAATTTAGTGTTCCGACTAATTTCTTTCTTATTCCATATGAATTTATTCAATTGACTTCCCACGATACCAGCTTTGCTGATTCTGTTGTCTATTTCTATATTTAGTTTACCATCTTCAGTAAAAATTGTGCCTAAGTAGCTGAAATGTTTTACTTGTTCCACAGGTTCTCCATTCACAACACAGTTGACATTTTCAATGATTCTGCCTATTTTCATTGTCTTTGTCTTTTTATTGCTGACCTTCATACCATATCTATTACAACAGCTATTCAATTTAGTCAGAGAATCTTGCGGACTTGTAGCGGATTTATTTACAAGTATAACATCATCCGCATAAAGCAAAGAGCTGACATTAACATCTCCAATTTTGATATCAGGTTTAATACCACATTCCTTCATAATGTGATCCATATAGATAATGAATAACAGAGGGGATAATGTACATCCTTGTCTCACACCAGATTTAACATTAAACCATCTTCCTGTACTTCCTTCAATTCTAACTGCTGACTCACAACTCAAATACAGACTAAGTATTGCTTGATATAATGCCCCATTGACACCATATAACTGCAGCGTATTGAATAGCTTCTCTCTTGGCACCTTGTCATATGCCTTTTCCAAATCAACAAAACTTAAATACAGATCTTTGTTATATTCCCATGCTTTCTCGACTATTTGTCGTAAAGTGAAGATCTGATCCTGACAGCCTCTATTTGGCCTGAATCCAGCTTGTTCTTCACCAAGCTTTTCTTCCACAATTCTTCTCAACCGTTTCTCAAGTATACTTGCATAGATCTTGCCAGGAACACTCAGTAGGGAAATACCTCTGTAATTCTCACATTCAGTTTTATTTCCCTTTTTATATATGGGTACTATGAGAGCTCTACTCCAATCATCAGGAATTCGTCCCTCTGTCCAGGCTTTCTGAACTATGCAGTGCAGCCACTGTAAGACTCTTATACCACCATACTTCAGCATTTCTGGTCGAATATCATCTACTCCTGCTGCCTTTCCACATTTCAAGCCTTTGATGGCTTTTTCTACTTCAAGTATGGATATGTATTCCTGACTGCATGCCTGGTCAGTGTTTTTTATCACTGTGCTGTCATCACTGCTTGTTTCATTTAGCAGTTTTTCAAAGTAATTACTCCATACTTCAAGGATATCTTTTTCTCCTGTTTTCATTTCACCTTTATCATCTCTAATTCCTTTTACAGCACTCTTTCCTCCATTCCTAAGCTTCTTCAACAACCTCCAGAATATTTTGCCACCTTCTTGATATTTATTTTCTATATTCTTGCCAAAGTCCTCCCATGACTTTTGTTTAGCTAGTTTTACACACTGTTTAGCTTTCTTACATTTGTCTCTGTATTCTGTAAGAGTAAAAGCTGACTTATTTGCCAGGAACTTTTGATATGCTTTCTTCTTTTCCTTCACTGCCTCTTTAACTTCCTGTGTCCACCAGGGAGTTCTGATTTTTTTTATCTTTGCACACAACCTCACCACATGCCTCTCTGGCAGAATCAATCAATGTTTCCTTCAGAGTTTGCCACTGAATCTCCAAGGTTTGATTCCTGTTTTCAAACTCTTTCATTTTCTTTTCAATAATATTTCTGTATTTTAGTCTACAGTTTACATCTGAGAGCTGCTCAACTTTTATTCGCTTTAAAACTTTCTTACATGTTATTCTTTTCAATATGAAATTCAATTTTATCCTGCTCAAGACTAAATAGTGATCACTTCCAATTTCAAATCCTCTGTACACTCTGGTGTCCTGCACCAGGGAGAAAACATCACTATCAACAATAACATAGTCAATGAGACTTTTCTTATTCCTAGCCTCTTCTCTCCATGTGAATTTGTGCACATTTTTATGTTGGAACATGGTGTTAGTAATAACCAGTCCATGTCCTGAGCAGAAATCCAACAGATATTTGCCATTATTATTAGCTTTGCTCTTTTCTCCAAATTTTCCCAAAATATTTTTGTATGTCTCACAATCATTTCCTACTCTACTATTTAGATCCCCAACAAGGACCAACTTTTCCTTTTTCATTGTGTCAGTTGCTTTTTCTAAAGCCTCAAAAAATTCCTCCACTTCTACCTTAGTAGAGCCTTCTGTGGGACCATAGGCACAAATAAGTCTCATTGTCCAGTTCCCCATTCTCATATTTGCCCACATTACTCTACTTGAGACTGACTGCCATTCAAGAAGATTAGCCTCGTATTTTGTGTTGAATACTATGGCTACTCCTTCTTTTCCTTGATTGTTATTGCCTGAATATAACATTTTGTATTTATTGCTCAGAAAGATCTCACCAGTTTTGGTCTTTTTTGTTTCAGTCACCCCTATTATGTCGATCTGGTACTTATCTAATTCCTCAGCTAGCTCCATTTCTTTGCCATTCAGGCTTCTTACGTTGATAGTACCGATCTTTAACTCTGGTGATGTTGAGTTGGGGTTTGTTTTCAGATTTGTTCCAGTAGCTGACTTTTCGCTGTTCGCCCTGGTTCCCTGGCGAAAACAACGGGGGCCTTGTTTAACCGGGCGACGCCCCAGCCGGCATGAAATTTTGTCATGTTGTACCATCATTTTTTATTTTGGTTTAACCAATAAGAATACAATTTGGTCTGCTAAATCCCAAATTGCCAGCCCATCCTCGTTCGTTCAGTATCAAAGTAGATACCCAACAGGGTGCACCACGAGAAGGTGAGGATTGGACATTAGGTCAGAAGCCCTGGTCGGTTCTCCGCATTCCTTTAAAGGCTATGTGGAGGTCTCCTCTCAGTTATACAGCTTTGACCCTTAAGCACCCCCCTAAGTGCTTTAATAAATTTTAAAAATTTGCTCAGATTTAAAAAAAAAAAAAAACGAATTTCTGGGGGATTGAAATGAGTTTATTTTTTTTATTACAATAATAGGTCAAGTTACAAAATTTTTTATAACAAATGACTTAATGGAATTTATTAATTTTGTTATGAAGAATTACTGTGTGTGCATATGTGTGTGTGTGCACATTATAATTCATAACTTTCCATTTAACCCAAGGAAGTTATTAGCAACAATTTAACTTTGAAATTGTCAGTAGCATAAGTCACCAAAATTTTAAATAGTTCAGCTAGCCATTTAATAGCTGTGAAGGATCTGCCTCAAAAAAAGTTTCTGAGGTTATCAGGTCATCCTCCACAATGTGCTGGGTGGTTTGATTTGTAGTCTTCGACAAATGATTTTCTCTACTTGTGTAAGTTGTCTATGCAGATACTATGTCCTAAGTATATCCTATTTAAACTTTTCCATAGGTGACATGGAAGCTCAGTTCCTTTCAGATTTTAGTTGGGAAGGAAATGCTTGTTAAGTGTCCCTTGGTAATTTTTTTCTTTCAAGTTTCTAGCCTTTATAGGTAGTTAGGTCTCGGTTATTTGTGCTTATTATTATGGAATTAAATAGTAAATTTGATTGTTCTAACCATCAGAGAAGTGAATAATCGCTTTCATTGGTAGGATGGTGTAATTTTCATGAGACATGATTCATTTGAATTTCTAATATCCGAAGGAATTTTTCTCATAATTAAACAAATGATAGTGTGAATGTATTTCATACTTTGTTTTGGTATTGATATTGACTTTTTTTTTTTTTTTTCAGAAGGAAAAAGGTTTTGTATCTCTTCCTTGTAATTTACAATAGGTGATTTCAGCTGTACCTGTGACAACTTGTTACTAGTGCATAATCTCTTGTCTGCAAAGTAGCCACATCAAAATTCAAAATGCTTGAAGTTACATATCTGGATATAATTCAGTGTTTTTCCCATCTTGCATTACTGGATCAAAATCACTATTCAGTCAGTCATCCTCAAATTACATTCCTTAAAGAACAGAATTAATCATATATATAATTGACAAAAATATAAACTAGCTGTTGTATGAATATTGGCTCTTTCTAGTCTTTGTTACACACAGAGAATAATAAGAATTCCTACTAGCTATTCCAATACCGATGCCGGTTGTTATGGTGTATAATTAGTTTGTGGTACTGCTTATCACTTTTGAATTTCATAACCACATTACATATCTAACTGATAAGCTTAGGCGTTGCTGGTTATTCATTACTTTTTTTTTTTTTTTCACGTTATTAACAACACCACACACACTTTTATCAACAAGGATGTTTTATTAACGCTAATATTTCGCTGATTTTCAAATCGGCATCATCAGAGCACAACACACATGTAAACGCGACAGTGAGTGAAACAATATAATTGCAGAAAGACAAAAGATCTAAAGTCCTATTTTTGGCGCCCTCTAACGAAAAAAAATAAAAATAAAAAATAAGCAGCAGTTATCCAGGAGTTTTCCTTAGGATAACCGTCTCCTAAATTTTTGGCAAATTAATGCAACCATATTTGTTAAGGTTGGGAGAATTCTTCAAAGCCATTGCTGACTCAAAAAATAGTCTTTCAGATCTATAACGACTCCTAAATAGCACATTCGTTTTTCTCCATCTAATCCTGTGTGAAGGAGTGTCCAAAGCGTGGTCTGCCAGTCCCGACTTGCCATAGTAATAGTAGCGAATGTATCTTTCATGTTCTTCCAGGCGGATGTTCACTGATCTTCCTGTTTGCCCATAATAGGCCAAGTCACAGTCACATGGAACTTCATACACTCCTGGGTGTGCTAAAGGGTGAAGTTTATCCTTTGGTGAGCGGATCAGAGTTGCCATCTTGACATGAGGCTTGAAGGTGGTGCGAAGGCCCCCCTCTCCCCCCTGTTAGCAAATTTTTACATGGAACACTTTGAAAACAAAGTACTTACCACAGCTACATACAAGCCACTAGTGTGGTTGCGCTATGTAGATGATGTGTTTGCCATCTGGCCCCATGGACAAGACACTTTGGATGCTTTTGTCACCTACCTAAACAGCCAACACCCCAAAATTCACTTCACAGTAGAAAAAGAATCAAATAACTGTTTACCATTTCTTGACACATTAGTCACCCGCCTTTCAGATGGATCACTATCTTTTTCTATTTACAGGAAGCCTACACACACAGGAAGATACCTACATAAACAATCACATCATCATCCAGTCCAACAGTACGGCATTTTAAAAACACTGACACACAGAGCCAGAGCCATTTGTTCTAACGATACAGCTCTGACCACTGAACTCCAGTACCTGCGCCATACGTTCTTAGCCAACGGCTACAATCCCTACAAAATAGAAAAAATACTACATAGGCCCATTACTTTCCCCCCCCCCCCTAATACACAAGAATACAACATGACCATTTCTATTCCCTACATCAGAGGTACATCGGAAAAGATAGCCAAAGTATTGGTGAAACATGGCCTTCGCACCACCTTCAAGCCTCATGTCAAGCTGGCAACTCTGATCCGCTCACCAAAGGATAAACTTCACTCTTTAGCACACCCAGGAGTGTATGAAGTTCCATGTGACTGTGACTTGGCCTATTATGGGCAAACAGGAAGATCAGTGAACATCCGCCTGGAAGAACATGAAAGATACATTCGCTACTATTACTATGGCAAGTCGGGACTGGCAGACCACGCTTTGGACACTCCTTCACACAGGATTAGATGGAGAAAAACGAATGTGCTATTTAGGAGTCGTTATAGATCTGAAAGACTATTTTTTGAGTCAGCAATGGCTTTGAAGAATTCTCCCAACCTTAACAAATATGGTTGCATTAATTTGCCAAAAATTTGGGAGACGGTTATCCTAAGGAAAACTCCTGGATAACTGCTGCTGCTTTTTTTTTTTTTTTTTTTTTTTTTTTCCCCGTTAGAGGGTGCCAAAAATAGGACTTTAGATCTTTTGTCTTTCTGCAATTATATTGTTTCACTCACTGTTGCGTTTACATGTGTGTTGTGCTCTGATGATGCTGATTTGAAAATCAGCGAAATATTAGCGTTAATAAAACATCCTTGTTGATAAAAGTGTGTGTGGTGTTGTTAATACCACATTACATATGTTAATTTACCAACCAAAATATCTGACAGTCCTCTCCTCAGCCATTCATAACCTTCTATCCTTTGACATTACAATAATATCAAGTGGAATGATTTGAAAGACTTTTACTCCTCTTTTCCATGGTAGACTATTTTTGCCATTTTCCTAATCCTGACACTTTTTGTGATAGAAATTATCCATGATGGAATGAGTGTCTAAATTCTCACCTATTATCCAAGCCATGGATTTTAGGAGATGTGCCAATATGGTTCAAGAAGGGTGGGGGAAGCATACTATGTGTGGCTTGAGATAAACTCTTGCTTAATATACAGCCTAACTGAAGCCACAACACTTACAAAACAATTCGTGTATTGGGAGAAATTCATGTTAGAGGTTTAATGGAGTGAAGCAGCACTAAGACATCATTGAAAATGTTATTTAATTCTTCCAATATTTCATTTCAATATTTTTAAGTCACTAAGACGTCATCAGGGATTAAAATGAGACTTGTAACATGTACACACACACACAAAGGCAACAGTAAACTAAGCGAACCATGTGAACAAAAGTCACGTGGTTCACTGGTGACGTCAAGCCTAATGTTTACCGTATTTACTTGAATATGACTTGCCCTTCCGTATACCTCGCACCCCTGATTTTACTTGATGAAATAAAGAAATTAAAAAGTTTCACATATACCTCGTGCACGAAAAAGTTTGAAACTTTTCAGATATTTTGGAATTCAGTTGAAGAGAATCATCATTTCAGCTCAACAATTGTTGGCTTGCCTTTGTTGTTGAGTTGTGCAATCTTTTGTTAATACCGTACCAATCATATTCATGTCTTCATAGCTATGTTATCTCTACTGGCCTACCATTGCTGTCAGTTTATTTCACACTCTGCTTTTACTTCTCATTAGTCATTCGTGAAGGATTGTGCATAACATATCTCAAGTCTTGTAAATTACTGGTAAGCTTTGCTTGAAATATGGAGAAATGTTCAAGTTACAGTGCTGGTTTTAAACTCAAAGTTGTTGATTTGACAGAAAAAAACGTGACAATCGAGCAGCAGGATGCGAGTTTAATGTGCAATATTGGTGCAAACATAAATTATTGCAAAATGATAAAAGGACAAGCAATAATGAAACTGTTTGTTTTAATTTAATTACAGAAGCATTTTCACTAAAGATTCAAATATATTGCATGATGAAGGTAAGCAGCTGATCTCGTAAATAATGTTGATAATTAAAATTTAAATACATTTTATATTTGTATAAATATATACAAATATAAATTATAATGAATACTGAGGATTTAATTATAAACGTCAATTCAGTTTTTTCCTGAAAAACTTTAGTTTCCAAAAATTCCTGCATATATCTCACACTACAAGTTTTTAACTTTAATTTTTTTGGGAAAAAATTCGAGTTATATTTGAATAAATACAGTATTAGCTACTTATGGAGCTAAGTTATGGATGTTGCATTCATTGTTGAACATTAAGTCTAGTGCTGATACTTGCTTCAGAGCAAAAGCAAAATTATGGCCAGGACTAAAGGCATCGACTGTAGCATCGCTAAACCTTTTTGATGACATGTTAACAGTTTAAAGAGTTTGAACTACAGGTACTGGTTTAGAATCAAGAAGACTTGTAATTTTTGATGTGTTTTTGATTTTTAAGAATGCTTTTTGAGCAGAAGCGTCTGAAATATCAAAGAGAATGGTGCAGAGTTTAGCGTTAGAATATTTGACAGCTCAGACTGCAATGAGCTGATGGTTGTGTTCGTAGCTGCAAGGATGGTACGTATAGCTGTGATTTGTTCCTGTAGCAGAGCAAAACTGGCATGCTTGTTGATATGGAGGCCTTTTTAGATTTGAACTTGAATGTATCCTGGACATCTTTTAAGAAAGTCCAGCCTGTTTATTTCTGTAGACAATCGAAGTTTCAACTTACTGTAAAGTTTTGCGTTTCACGCTATATTTTCATCATAAATAATCATAATCCGTTTGCTAACGCTTAAGCGCTGGGAGAAACTCATATCAGAGGCTTAATGAAGTGAAACAGCACTAAGAAAGGATTTAAAATGTTAATCCTTTCTTAATGCGGTTTCACTCCATTAAGCCTCTAACATGATGCTAAACAATCCTTAAAAGTGATTTGTAGAAACACATATGGTGGATGATTACTATAGTAAATATCTAGGTACCAGAGAAAGTTTGTTTTAGCAAAGGCTTGCTATAGTGAATTTAAAAGGAATAAATAATTCCCCTACTCAATTCCCAGGAATTAAAAGAAATGACAGGAAAATTGTATGTTGATGTTAGAAACCAAAAGATTTGTAGGAACCATGAAAGTACACAGAACAACACAGTTACAACGGAAATGTGTGTAACTAGAAGAGTATGAAATTATAAATTCCAGAATTTCAAAATGTTAATTAGTTTAATGTCACATAATGTGCACTTATTTAGTTCACTGTGAACTAAATATGTGCAGTCAGTGAACATTATTGGTCGCATCCAGTTATAAACAGGGAAGGAACACAAGTGATTAATAGCTGCTACTCATCATTCAGCCTTGGAGAGGCGATTGAAACAGTCCCATATTCTCATAAACAAATCATCTCCCTAATGACAGATCTAACATTCATCATAGGTCCCCCCCCCCCCCACATCCAGTTAGGAAGCTGATTTTCACGCCATCTGCACTAATTCTGCCTAATCACAGGGATCAGCACAGATTGCAGGCTAGCTGTTCATTACTCATCACCTCAATCTTTGTAATTGGTGACAATTATAAAGTTGACTGTCTAAATTCATGTTATTTTAATTTTATTATTACTGACCACACATATTTAGTTAATTATGAAGATTTCAGGAAGTGATATTAAACTATTGTTAACATTTCGAAATTTAAACATTCTGGATTTTTATAATTTCATGTTCTGCCGGTTCGTTCTGTCTCCCATCATTGTTTGCATATATAATATTTTTATTTTGTATGCTTTGTCTAGTTCTTTCCAGTCCTTTGCATTCTGTTATTATTGTACTATTTTCTTTGTTCACTGATCTTGCTACAATTTTCTTCATTCTTTTCTTTTCTAGTTATGATACTGTATAGAATTTACCGATGTTTTGTACTTCCCACAAAATTAGACTGACCACTGGTATTTTTGGCATCAGTGTTGAGGAAATTCAGTTTCAAACTGCTATTTGCAATATTCAGACTAATGTATTTTGTCTTTTAATTGTTCTTAGTCCTTCTAGAGCTGGTTTGCTTGTTTTGCAGAATAAAAAAAAAAAAGTTTTTTTTTTTGAAGTTTGGTATTCCCCATTCTGTAGATCAAACAGACCTTTTTTCAGTCTGCAGTAAACAGGGTAGCAATCTTGCACTTGAGCAGTAAAAATCATCTGCTTCCTTAGCTGAGAATGATGAATGTACCAGATCAGTTTTGTTTTGTTGTTTTGTCTATTCATATTAGTCATGAGGTCAATAATTAGTTTCTTAAATAGCCATAAAACCAAGCAATTAAGCACGGAAAATTTTATTTTATAGTATCTCTAATTGTGGACAAAATGAAAGCACAATCATGCGTTATGTAGGAGATGGATATTTGGACTGTATATAGAAAAGAATCCTGTTTCTTATGCTCAGAGTTGTTCCATTGTGGTATAATATACCACACATGTCACTGCTTTTCCACTGGTCATACATTACCTTAGTATGGATGCCTTGATGCTGATTATTGCTCATGCATTTTTTGTAATAGAAGAAACAGATGTTTCAGGATAATAAATTTAATTAAGCCAGTTTTTCACCAATGTCTCATTATAGCACAAAGATAAAAATATGTATGTGCAAGCAAGTATAATAGAAGGAACTCAAACACAGACAATGATGTAATTGTACAGTCCTAATTGGTGCCCTCTGTGAACATGGTAAGGAGAGCTTGTTGGAATAATGGATAGTTTCATAGGTGGCCATATTTGCAGTAGTAAGCCATATTTATTTATTTATAAATATGGTAAAGGGAATGTTATAGATGATTACTAAATAACTTAAGGAATTCACAACGTATACTGGAATATAAATTAAAATAAACTTTAATATATACTTCCTATATTTCGACAACATCACATTGCCATCTTCATGGGAACATAAGATTAAGACACGTGCACGCAGGCTCTAAAAACAGCAAATGAAGTTGAAGCGAGGAAACTACTGTTTTTCCTAAAGTCCTGATGGTGCTCCCTAGCAGGCTATATTAGGTATTCTTGGCCGTTGGGCTGAAGTTCTCAAGATGTACGTCTCCCAAATTTAGGGCAGTCTCATGCATCCAAATTTGTTGAGGTTTAGCATGTTTCTTAGGTCTGAGGCTGATTCTATGAATAGTTTTTCAAATTTATACTTGCTGCAGTGTATTACTGTGACTTTCTTCCAACGTATTCTGTGGCGTGTATCTAAAGCATGGTCTGCAAGCCCAGGGTGGCTGTACTGGTGAAACCGGATGTAGTCCTTGTGTTCCAAAATTCTGATATTTGCTGTCCTGCCTGTTTGGCCAAAGTGGGACAGCTTACAGCTGCAAGGGACCTGGTATACACCAGGTAGGTCTAGGGGAAGTGGTTGGTCTTTAGTGGAGCGGATAAGGGATGCCAATTTTCTATATGGTCTGTAACAAGAGGTCAGGTCATGTTTATTCAGGATTTTGGTAATTTTTTCTGAGGTGCCCCAGATGTAGGGAATGGTGATGGATTTAGAGTAATTTTTTTTGTGAGGGGGGTGGGTGGGTGGGGGGGCTGTGGTCTACTGGTTTTAGTATTTTTTGTGGGTTGTAGCCATTGGCTGAGAAAGTGTTAAGGATGTGATTTAGTTCAGTGGTTAGGGCATTGTCATTTGAACAGACTAGTTTAACCTTGTTGTATAGTGTCTTAATAACTCCATATTGTTGTGTGTGTGTGCTGGGGGGGGGATTGTTGTTGAATATACCCTGCCTGTATGGGTGGGGTTTCTATAAACTGAGAAAACCAAGGTTCTATCAGACTGGCAGGTGACTAGTGTGTCTAGGAAAGGGAGGCTGTTTTTTTTCTCTTTTTCCAGGGTGAACTTGATTCTGGGGTGTTGGTTGTTTAAGTGCATTAAGAAGGAGAGGAGTGTATCAGAGCCATGTGGCCAAATAGAAAACACATAATCAATGTAGCGAAGCCATATGGTAGGTTTTTGTGGTGCAGAGTTTAAGGCTTTCTCTTCAAAAGTCTCCATAAAGAAGTTGGCCAAGGGTAGGGAGAGTAGTGAACCCATGGCTGTTTCCCCCCCCTCTATCTGTTTGTAGAATTTTCCCTGCCAAACGAAATAGCCTAAGTTCATTGTAAATTGAAATAGGGCTGAGATATCGGGGGGGGGGGGGGAATTTAGCTTGGATGAGCTCTAAGGTTTCCTTGAGTGGAACATTTGTGAATAAGGAGGAGACATCAAAACTGACCATTATGTCAGTATGTTGGAGTGTAAGGTTTTCTACACTGGCTTTGAAGTGGGATGAGTTTTTTGTGTGACGGTATGTTGCCAGTATAGTGTGTGAGTGCTTTGGCTAAATGTTTGGTTAATTTGTATGTGGGGGAATCAATGCCATCCGCTATGGGACGTAATGGCACATTTTATTTATGTATTTTTGGGAGCCCATATATACGGGTGTGTGTGTGGGGGGGGGGCTGTCTAGAGTTAAAAGGTTTTAATTTGTTATAACTTCCACAGGCCAAGAAGTGACCTTCTTAAGGAGCCTATGAAGTTTTCTAATTTGTGAGTTGTGGTGGTATTGTATTCAATGGGGAGGTAAGTAGCCCGATCTAATAGAAGAGCATTAAGCTTACCTGTGTAGTCAGTATGGTTGAGCACCACAGTGGCGTTTGCCTTGTCCGGTTTGGTGATTACTATTTCTTTGTCTTTCTTCATTTCAAGTAGAGCCTTATATTCACTATTGGATATGTTGGTTTTTGGTGGTCTTGCTTTGGTGAGAACACAGGCTACATCCAGTCTAGTTGGTGATGTGGCTTGGAAGGTAGCAGATACCGCGTTCAATCTGGATCGTAATTTCCTCGGCCGGTATTTTTCTAGAGCAATGCCAAAATTGTGGCCATGTGCATTGAGTGCTTCAGGCTTCAAAATAACAGAAGAAAAGTTGACTACCGTGTTGAGTGGTAGTTTTGGTTTGGAGGTAGAGTTCTTTTTTAAATTATCAAATTTCTTGATATGTCGACTCCGTATTTTCTCAAATTCTTTATCTGCTGAAGTGCATGAGACATCATATAGAATTGACCAAAGTTCGTGATTCAGCATGTTGAAAAGCTCTTCCTCTAGCACCCGAATAGCTTTGTTTGCATCAGCTAGGAGAACGCGCGTGGCAGTAATTTGTTCTCGTAGCAAACCGAAGCTCGCATGGTTATAAATTCGGAGAGCCTTCTGTGAAAAGAAACGGTGCTTAAATTTCACACAATTTGGGATTACTTGATTATCCTGGCAGCGTTTTAGGAAGGTCAAATGATTCAGTTGTCTCGATAACTTCAGCTTATTCAGGAATGTTATAGCGCTGTATCACATTCCCAAAACATCTTTTCTGATATACATATAGGCTTTTTTTCCAAGAATTCAATAATCTGAATCACTAGCATAGTCTATATCTCCAAAGTAACTGCAGTGTGGGTATTGGTTGTAATGTTCAGGTGGATGTTAACATATTCCCAGATTTGACAACAACAGTATGCATGTTTGCAAGGGGCACTAGGATGATTTAAGTAATGGAAATGATCTTTTGGTGAGTGGATAAAGGATAGTTAATTTTTAGTAAATATTATATCATTTAAGAACTTTATTTATTCTATTATTATTTTTTTTTTTTGTGAAGTCCAGATATAAAGGATGGTGTGCTTTTTTGCAACTTTGGTTTTAGGAAAGGTGTAAGAATTGTTTTTGTTGAGGGGGGGGAAGCCATTGGCTGAAAAAAAAATCATCGATGCGATTTGATTGATGAGGATTGTCAAACAGATGGATTTGATAATGTTTTAATGATGATGATGATGATGTACTGTTGGGAGGAATTGTGGTGTGAGAGAGATGACTGCATCTCCTGATATGTGCAGATTTGCTGTAGATGAAGAAAAATGAGGATCGATAGAATAGTCAAGTGACTAAAGTGTTAATAGTGGGTAGATGTTTTTTTTTTTTTTTTTAAAGAATGGAACCTAGGTTCTAGTTGCATGCTATAAAAGAACATTTCTAATAGCCCTATGTACAAATGGAGAATGCATTCTCAGTGCAAATCACATCTTCCTGATAAGTGTTAACTCAAATTTCAAGACTTGGACCGGCATTTCTCCTTATGTTCTTCATGCTTCTGGTGGCCAAGTGTCACATTAGTGTTTTTTTGAGTTATCTGCACTTATAGGCATTTGTAGATATTTAGTTTTAAACATTGCAAATTATTGGAATAGAATGAATCAAATTGGGGGTTGTGGGGGTGACACAAATCTCTACATAGTTACATTTTGTTTTGATTGAAATTTTGCATGTTGTTAGTATGAAGATTTATTTTCTTTCTTGGTGAAAATAGAATGGATAGCTTATGCTCATGAATATTCTTTGTTACTGTTGTTACCGATTTGAATTTTATGTACTAATATAAATTTTTTTTAGGTTCGTTTTACACTAAAGTACAGGCACTGTGATGGAAAGTTAGTTATAAAAATTACAGATGATCAAGTGGTAAGTGTTCATTTTAAATTAAATGAACATGTCTATGGAAAGTCTAATAATAAATGACTAGCTATGTTTTATGAAATTTGTGCTAATATAAAATCACCAGACTTCAAAATTGTCTGGAATTGATTTGATTTTTTAAACTTTTTTTCCCCAGTGCTTCTGAAAACTAATTTTTACTTTCTGCACTTGTGAAAATAAAAAAGCAAATTATCATATTTTTTGCCTTATAAGATGCGCTTTTTTGTACCTAAAATTTATCTGAAAATTAGGATGCATCCTGTTTTTTTGAATGAGTTTTATGAACTGGTGCATCTTGTGCAGTGATGTGTTTTTTTATGTATGCACAGTTAAGGTGCATCATCACTTGTCTGTAATGCATGATCAGTTTGAATAGTTGCACAGTTGTAAACAGTCACGCATTTAAACTAGCAATCAATACATTATTATATTTATTTATTTTTTTTATAACCCATGGACTCCATGCAGCATAGACATAGCTATACAATCGCATTTAAGCATAGCGTGATTGAGAACACAAAGAATGGCAGCAGAGTGGCACTTTGGGCCTTCACCTACAGGAAAAAAAAATAGTATGAACTTGGAGGAAACAAGAGCAGCAATTAATAGAAGCAGATTCTAAAAAACACAATCTCTGCAGAAAACTAGAAATTGAAAATGAATTAAAAACTTGGATAATGGATCAAAGAAGATTGGTTTGCAAAAAATAATTATTCAACGAGCAAAATTATTGGCAATAGAAAGAAATACCATTGATTTTACGGAGTTGCCATCATAGTCCTTTAGATTTATGAAGAGAAATTATTTATATCTGCAAAAACGAAAATATCAAAAAAAAAAAAAAATCCAGACAAAATCAAAAATAAAATTGAGTTTCACAGATTCATCATAAATGCTAGAAAACTAGCCAATTTTGAACTTTCAACAGATAGCTAATACAGATGACGTGCCTCTGACTTTTGATATGCCCTCGAACAAGACTGTTGACTCTAAAGGTAAAAAAATATTATTATTAAAACTTCTGGTCACGAAAAAACCCACTATACTGTTGTTTTGTTGTGCTGTGTGGATGGAATAACACTGCTACCTTTAATTTTTAAAAGAAAAACAATCTTCTTCTTCTGCAGCTTGTCTTACTTAAGTAGGGTCTCTGTTCTCAGTGAGTCTCCTCCACATCCTCCTGTCTTGGGCTATAAGCACATTCAAGTTCTTCATACTCAAGTCCTCCTCCACCAGCTCTCTCCATCTCTTCTTTGGCCAACTGCTCTTCCTCCTCCCCTGCACATCCATCTGCATGACCTTTCTTCCCACATACTTGTCCTCCCTCCTCATCACATGACCAAACCTCAACCTTGCCTCCTGTATCTTGAATTGCAACAGATCATTGAAGAAGGAAATTATACCGATGATCAGATATTTAATGCTGACGAAACAGGCTTATTATGGAAAAAAATGCCCACTGAAACATTTTTAGCAAAAAATGAAAAATCACAGCCTGGCTACAAGGTTTCGAAGGAGCGTGTAACTCTTTTACAATGTGGCAATGCTTCTGGAGATTACAAGATGAAGCCTCTCTTTATTTATCGTTCACAAAATCCTCGCCCACTTAGAAGTTTAGATAAAAATTTTCTCCCTGTTCATTGGAGGTTCAATAGAAAAGCTTGGATGACAAAACCATTTTTGAGGATTGGTTTAAAAATTGTTTTTGTCCTGAAGCTGAAAGCTACTGCAAGTCATTAAATCTTGTTGATATTAGATAATGCACCTAGCCATCCAACAGCACTGAATGATTTGTGCGAAAATGTAAAAGTTATTTATTTACACCTAATACCACTTCCATCATCCAGCCAATGGAATAAGTTATAATTGCATCCTTTAAGGCATATTACCTAAGAACTTTTTCACAAGCAATAGAAAAGACTACAGGAGATGAAGCTATGACTTTGACAGAATTCTGAAGGCATTCAATATCAAAAATTGCATTGAGAATGTCAAGGAAGCATGGAGTGAAGTAACATCTAGCAACCTGAGAGCGGCATGGCAAAAGATTATTCCTCATTGTGCAAATGATTTTAAAGGATTTGAAAATGAAGTAACCCATGTTATCAATGACATAACTAAGCTTGGCTTTGATCTAGGACTAAAAGAAATTGAAAAAGGTGACGTTCAGGACCTGCTTCAGTCACATGATAAGGAGCTGGATGATGATCTAATTAACCTCGAGAGAGAGAACGTGCTTACGATGCTCAAATCGATGATAATGACGAACAAATTAACATGGCACTGAAGGAATTTACCCTCAAAGAAATGGACGAAATATTTAGAATTGCTGAAAATTTTAAAGAAAAAATCTTGAACGGCAATCCTAATCTCGAGCAATCAATGAAAGTTCATCAGGAAATTGAAAATTCTATCCGTTACTACCGAGTTTTATACGAAGAAAAAAAGAAAGAAAAAATTCCACCAGACAACTCTACACCAATTTTTATCCAAGAAAGAATAATTGTATGTACTGTATTGTACTCCTTTTATATATAAATAAAGATTAAAGAATAATGTTGTTTTTCTAAATGAACATTCATTTTTTACTTAACACGTTTAACACATTTCTTTTTTACTTCATATATAAAATTTAATTAATAGATTTGAAAAATCCTTGGCAATGATCACCCATTTTAAATGCATTATTTATCCCAATTATCGCAGATTCGATTATTGGTGTATTTTTCGTGGCAACAATAACTGCGATAATCGAGGTATTCCTGTATATGTGTATGTGTATTGATTTTTTAAGAATTGTTTTTTATCTTATAAACAGATAATACTTGTATTAAAATGTAAAATAAAAAATTATTTACATGAAAAATTTCTTATACTGCAAAGAATTTTATTTTTTTCCCCAAAAATTCGACATGAAAAATGTGATGTGTCCAATACAACGGTGGACCTTATAAGTTGGAAAATATGGTAATTACTGAATATCATTACTAAAAAAATAGCTGCACCTTCAGATGACCTTCTTGGAGCAGTAACAAATTTTGAAAACTTGTTAACCCTCCACAATACCAGCTGTAACCACAAAAAGGAAAAGTTATATGCTGAAAACGAATATGGCTCCTCTTTCAATGTTTTGCAATATTGAAAGAGGGGCCATAGAAATATACCCATGTTTGAATCTCTTTTTCGAAGTAATTATTCCAGACATCTAGAATATCTGTCTTTACCTTCAGTTTTTATGTCACCTTTATTATCTCTGATTCCTTTTGCAACACTTTTTCCTCTGCTAAACATTATTTTCAGTAGTAACTAGAATATTTTGCTATCTTCTTGATATTTACTTCTATTTTACCAATCTACCCATAATTTGTTTAGCTACTTTTACACACTGCTTTGCCTTCTTGCATTTTTCTCTGTATGTGCTCACAGAACATATGCTGACTTAATTGCTAGGAACTTTCAGTAAGCTTTCTCTTTTCCGTGACTCATCATCATCAAATTCCTGCCATGTACCCTCAAGGGGTGTACAGGATATGACAGTACTACATGAAAAAATTACATCATTACTAACTTCTTATCTACAATTTTCCTCCAAATCAGTCAGTTACTTGTCAAGACTCCAACATTATCAGATCTTATATTTCTATCGTCTAAGGCACTTTGTACTGTATCAATCCACCTATATCTTGGTCTTCCTCTGGGTCGTTTTCCTGCCAACCTGGCAGAGAACACTTGTTTTGCTAATCTTTCCTCTCCCATTCTATTTAAGTGACCATACCACCTGAGATTCGCTCTGCTAATGCATTCCTGGATGCTGACAATGTCAAGTTCTTTCCTAATATCCTCATTTTTAATATGATATTGCCATTGATGCCATCTGTTCACGCCTCTAATCTTTCTCAGGACTCTCATATCTGCGGTCTCTAGTCTTTGGTCAAGTGTTTTACTTCTGACCCAGCTCTCAGATCCATAAGTTAAAACTGGTTTGAGCACTGTCTTGTATACAGCTAATTTAGTGTTCCGACTAATTTCTCTCTTATTCCATATGAATTTATTCAATTGACTTCCCACCATACCAGCTTTGCTGATTCTGTTGTCTATTTCTATGTTTAATTTACCATCTTCAGTAAAAATCGTGCCTAAGTAGCTGAAATGTTTTACTTGTTCCACATGTTCTTCATTCACAACACAATTAACATTTTCAATGATTCTGCCTATTTTCATTGTCTTTGTCTTTTTATTGCTGACCTTCATACCATATCTATTACAACAGCTATTCAATTTAGTCAGAGAATCTTGCAGACTTGTAGTGGATTTATTTAGAAGTATAACATCATCCGCATAAAGCAAAGAGCTGACATTAACATCTCCAATTTTGATATCAGGTTTAATACCACTTTCCTTCAAAATGTGATCCATATAGATAATGAATAACAGAGGGGATAATGTACATCCTTGTCTCACACCAGATTTAACATTAAACCATCTTCCTGTACTTCCTTCAATTCTAACAGCTGACTTACAACTCAAATATGCCCCATTGACACCATATAAATGCAGCATATTGAATAGCTTCTCTCTTGGCACCTTGTCATATGCCTTTTCCAAATTGACAAAACATAAATACAGATCTTTGTTATATTCCCATGCTTTCTCGACTATTTGTCGTAAAGTGAAGATCTGATTCTGACAGCCTCTATTTGGCCTGAATCCAGCTTGTTCTTCACCAAGCTTTTCTTCCACAAGTCTTCTCAACCGTTTCTCAAGTATACTTGCATAGATCTTGCCAGGAACACTCAGTAGGGAAATACCTCTTAATTTTCACATTCAGTTTTATTTCCCTTTTTATATATGGGTACTGTGAGAGCTCTACTCCAATCATCGGGAATTTGTCCCTCTGTCCAGGTTTTCTGAACTATGCAGTGCAGCCACTGTAAAACTTTTATACCACCATACTTCAACATTTCTGGTCGAATATCATCTGCTCCTGCTGCCTTTCCATATTTCAAGCCTTTGATGGCTTTTTCTACTTGAAGTATGGTTATGTATTCCTGACTGCATGCCTGGTCAGTGTTTTTTATCACTGTGCTGTCATCACTGCTTGTTTCATTTAGTAGTTTTTCAAAGTAATTACTCCATACTTCAAGGATATCTTTTTCTCCTGTTTTCATGTCACCTTTATCATCTCTAACTCCTTTTACAGCACTCTTTCCTCCATTCCTAAGTTTCTTCAACAACCTCCAGAATATTTTGCCACCTTCTTGATATTTATTTTCTATATTCTTGCCAAAGTCCTCCCACGACTTTTGTTTAGCTAGTTTTACACACTCTTTAGCTTTCTTACATTTGTCTCTGTATTCTGTAAGAGTAAAAGCTGACTTATTTGCCAGGAACTTTTGATATGCTTTCTTCTTTTCCTTCGCTGCCTCTTTAACTCCCTGTGTCCACCAGGGCGTTCTGATTTTTTTATCCTTGCACACAACCTCACCACATGCCTCTCTGGCAGAATCAATCAATGTT
This sequence comes from Typopeltis vanoorti, assembly GCF_054136105.1. Classification (NCBI taxonomy): domain Eukaryota; kingdom Metazoa; phylum Arthropoda; class Arachnida; order Uropygi; family Thelyphonidae; genus Typopeltis; species Typopeltis vanoorti. The sequence goes on from NC_143558.1 coordinate 82,155,308, forward strand.
TCCTTCAGAGTTTGCCACTGAATCTCCAAGGTTTGATTCCTGTTCTCAAACTCTTTCATTTTCTTTTCAATAATCTTTCTGTATTTTAGTCTACAGTTCACATCTGAGAGCTACTCAACTTTTATTCGCTTTAAAACTTTCTTATATGTTATTCTTTTCAATATGAAATTCAATTTTATCCTGCTCAAGACTAAATAGTGCACACTTCCAATTTCAAATCCTCTGTACACTCTGGTGTCCTGCACCAGGGAGAAAAACATCACTATCAACAATAACATAGTCAATGAGACTTTTCTTATTCCTTTCCTCTTCTCCCCATGTGAATTTGTGCACATTTTTCTGTTGGAACATGGTGTTAGTAATAACCAGTCCATGTCCTGAGCAGAAATCCAACAGATATTTGCCATTATTATTAGCTTTGCTCTTTTCTCCAAATTTTCCCAAAATATTTTTGTATGTCTCACAATCATTTCCTACTCTGCTATTTAGATCGCCAACAAGGACCAACTTTTCCTTTTTCATTGTGTCAGTTGCTTTTTCTGAAGCGTCAAAAAATTCCTCCACTTCTACCTTAGTAGAACCTTCTGTGGGACCATAGGCACAAATAAGTCTCATTGTCCAGTTCCCCATTCTCATATTTGCCCACATTACTCTACTTGAGACTGACTGCTATTCAAGAAGATTAGCCTCGTATTTTGTGTTGAATATTATGGCTACTCCTTCTTTTCCTTGATTGTCATTGCCTGAATATAACATTTTGTATTTGTTGCTCAGAACGATCTCACCAGTTTTGGTCTTTTTTGTTTCAGTCACCCCTATTATGTCGATCTGGTACTTATCTAATTCCTCAGCTAGCTCCATTTCTTTGCCATTCAGGCTTCTTATGTTGATAATACCGATCTTTAACTCTGGTGATGTTGAGTTGGGGTTTGTTTTCAGATTTGTTCCAGTAGCTGGCTGTTCGCCCTGGTTCCCTGGCGAAAACAACGGGGGCCTTGTTTAACCGGACGACGCCCCAGCCGGCATGAAATTTTGTCATGTTGTATCGTCGTTTTTTTTATTTTGGTTTAACCAATAAGAATACAATTTGGTCGGCTAAATCCCAAATTGCCAGCCCATCCTCGTTCGTTCAGTATCAAAGTAGATACCGAACAGGGTGCACCACGAGAAGGTGAAGATTGGACATTAGGTCAGAAGCTCTGGTTGGTTCTCCGCATTCCTTTAAAGGCTATGTGGAGATCTCCTCTCAGTTATAGAGCTTTGACCCTTAAGCACCCCCTTTTCCGTGACTACCTTTCTTTAATTTTTTGAGGCCCATGGAGTTTAGGCTTTTCTACCTTTGGTGACAAGGGTAGAAAAGTTCAGTACCACATTGCCTTTCTGGTTGAATAAAATCAGCGTATTTTCAGTCTGTTACTGAATCTCCTAGCTTGGATTATTTTCAAACTTTTTTTTTTCCTCGAATAATACTTGTATATTTGAATCTACAGTTTACCTCTGAAACACTTCAATTATTTTAAAAAAAATGTACTCGTTTTTTCATTATGAAGTTAATTTTCATCCTGTTCAAACTAAATAGTGATATTTCCTATTTCATATTATCAGTGCATCCTTGTGTTCTTAACAAGTGTGAAGATTTGACTGACAACAAAATCATAAGACTTTCCTCTGTCTTGAATTTAAGTTCTTTCTGCTGGTTTCATATCAACAAATTGGTCTCTTTGTCAGATTTTTGTTGATCAACCCTTTTCAGAAGCATCTTTAAATGCATTAATTTATCTAGATTTTAATGAATTTTTTTTTTTTTTTACATCTTGGTTAAACCTTGCTCTTTAGATAAAGTTTTCATAGAGAAGCAATTAACCATAAACAAGGGATCAGATACTGAGCATGGTTAGTGTAGTGATACTGATATTTCCAATTAATCCTGCTCAACAGCTTAAAGGACTATTTATGTCTAATGCTGCTATTACTAGATTTCTCCATCTGTCTCTGTCATAGGTTGCATCTGGCATAAAGTGCTCATCCAGTTGTCTTAGGTCTTTCTTTATGATATATATCCATCCATTGTACTCATGATCTTGCTGAGTTCTTTTCTTATCAGTTTTATTTGGAAATACAGTAGAACTCTGTTATAACGATCACAGTTGCAGCGAATTCACGTTTATAATGAATAATTTTGAAGGTATATTTGAATTACATTTGATTTAATGCATGTATTTTTATAATTTAACGCCCGATAAAACTTTTCAATTTAAAATCGAAAAGTGCATTGGCGGAAGACTTATCAAAAATAGACTCACAGTTTTAGTTTGTGCGAACATGACTGGTAGATAAAAGAAAGCTTCTTGTAATTGGAAAATCGGCAAAGCCTAGATGCTTTAAAAACATAAAGAAACTTCCCATTGATTATACAGCAAATAAGAAGGCTTGGATGACATCTTCAATTTTCGAAAATGAAATTCGCAAGTGTGATAAAAATCTTCGCAGTGAAAACTGGAAAATTTTGTTATTGATAGACAACTGTCCTGCCCATCCTGTAGTGGCTAATTTAACAAACGTAAAACTTGTTTTTTTGCCACCGAATGTGACATCTGTCTTGCAACCACTTGATCAAGGCGTAATTAGATGTTTTAAATCCCATTTTCGTTGTCTGTTAGTCTTGGAACTGATAGAACGCAGAGAAAAATCCACGGAAAATGCTTATGCTTACGACTCAAAGATCAGTGTACTTCATGCAATACGTTTAATGAGTGATTCTTGGAATTTGATGTCATCGTCTATGATACAAAACTGTTTTAAGAAAGCCGGTCTTGTGGAATACGAGTGCGAATCTGAAGAAGATGAAGAGGATAACTTACCTTTATCAGCGTGGCTAAAAGTGCAAAACTTGAACAATTTTGAAACGTGCGCAGAGATTGATAATTTTATAGACATTGATAATGGCGTCGCAACTTGGGTATACCAACAGACGCTGACATCTTAAAACAAATCTCTCATACACCAGAAGAAGATAATAGTAGTAGTGACTCCTAGGAAGAAAATAGCAATGATGAGAAAATCGTTACCTGGTGTGAAGCAGAAAGTGCTTTACATGTTTTAACAAGATTTGTGGAATCGCAATCTGTAAGTTCAGACGACACATTCAAGTGTCTTAGTGGTATAAGGAACAATTTCAAACATATGAAACATGAGTCGTGTGCAAAGCAAAGCACGCTTGATGATTTTTTTATGTAAAAATGGGAAGTTTTAAAAATAAATTTTTGTTCTTTATATGTATGTATGCACATATGTATTTATGTTACCCTATATACCTATGCTGAGAAAAATCTGAAAACATTTTTAATTTGCTCAAATTATGACCTTCTTGGATATAACGAATAACGGTTATTACGAACAAATATATGCGGTCCCGTGGAATTCGTTATAACCGAGTTCTACTGTACTTGTTTGATTAAACACTGGATCTTCGAAACAGGTTTTGTAGTTAGTCCAGTATTTTGATTGCAATATGATCCAAAAATTTTTCTTGCTTTTCTTTGGAATGTGATGACAGAAAACTTACTGTATCTTGCTTTGCTATTGACCATGTTTTGCAATCTTAAGTTAATGTCATTTATAGATAGTTTAAATACCCACTGTTGGCTTTTTCAGTTTTCTTCTCTATTTCTTGATGCATATCATTGTGGCTATTAATGTTGATTCCTGGATAGTTAAAATATCCACTTGCTCAAAGATATAATTATGAACGACCAATTTGGATCAATTCTGATGGATTCCTTTGAAATGCACAGTTTTTGACAAGACCCATAAGCTTAATTGCCTTATATTAGATAGTTTATATAGAGATTGTTTAAGGGGTTAGTGCCAGATAACTGGGAGGAGAACCAACCAGGGTCTCCTGACCTAACATCTAATCTTCACCTTCAGATGGTGGACCCCATTAGTGGATACCTGTATTCCTACTAAACAAGGATGGGCTTGCCATTTGGGATTTAGTTCAACAAAATTGTGTTCTTATTGGCTTAAACCAAAATAAAATAACTGTGCAACTATGATGGAGTGCCATGCCTACTGTTTTTGTCAGGAAACTGTAGTGAAAAGTCAAACTCCAAGTCAAGATTAGCTGAAAAGACGTGTAACTAGCAGAAGAATTGGAGAAGTACCAGATTAACATAATAGGTGTTACTGAAACAAAAAATCAAACAAACAGGTGAGATTTTTCTAAGCAACAATTATAAAAAAATGCATTTATTAGACTAATATTTTGATGGTTTTCTACCTAGCATCTTTAGATCACAATTATAACTGACAAATACAAAATACTGAACTAAATAATTGTAGGAAACCATTTAAATTGTAACTGAACTTGCATGGTGCTCTCTATAGGCTGGATAACCATAAAGTTAATTTGGAGAAGTCAGGCTATTAGATCTCAAAATGATCTTTTGATGGTCTCTCAGATCTTTTGGATATCAATGCAGTTGAAGTTAGGAGAGGGCTTCATAGCTGATGCCAATTCTAAAAATAGTCTCTCGGACCTACACGTCTTCTGTGTAATATCATTGTTTTCCTCCATCTAATCCTATGTAAAGGAGTATTCAGAGCATGGTCTGCCAATTTCGATTTGCCATACAGATAATTACAGATGTAATTTTTGTGTTCCTCAAGGAAAATGTTACATGATCTACCAGCCTGCCAAAGTAGGCTAAACCTGAGGCACAATGAACTTTATACACACCAGCATGTGCAAAAGGATAAAGTTGATCTTTAGGAGACTGGATGAAGGTAGCTAGCTGAATGGGATGTTTCAAAGTGTATGGAGATTGTATTATTATTATTATTATTATTATTATACAGGTATCTCCGTGGAGGCAGAAGACTCATCATGGGAGATCCATTATTCACTCAATACCTATCATACGTCTCTTTAAATTCATTCACTGATGAAACATTCGCAACCACCTCTGGCAACCCATTCCACCCGTTCGCCATCCTCTAAGTGAAAAATCTAGTTCTAACACCCTTGCTAACACCACTCATATACAACTTCCACTTATGACTGACCTCTTGTTCTCTTCTCTCTTGCCATGTACTGAAAAGTCTAGTGTCGATCCCATAAAACTCCTTTAATAGCTTAAATGCTTCTCTGATATTAAGTTATCTCTTATCAGCTAATTTTTGAAGCCTACAGTCTATTCTTATAGGGAGCATTCCACAGATCTAGTACAATCTTTGTCAAACTTTGCCCATACTGCTAGTTTGTTTAAGTCTTCTTGCAGGATCTCTGTGACACCTTCATTTACCACTGCTCTTCCCATTTACAATCTTTGTCACTCACCTCTGGATCTTCTCCACAACTTCTTCATCCCCATGGAATCTTGGAATCCAGATGTGGTCTTATCACCTTTCTATCCCTGCTTGTTAGTCTGTTCTTCAACAACCACATAATCTGATGTGCTGTTTTGGTTACCTTTGCAATATGGCCTCTGTACCTCAACTCCTTGTCGACAATCATAATCAAGTCCCTGACCTCTGTAGTTTCATCAATATACTACACAGCTTCTGATCTCTTCTCAAAGTACATCATCTTACAGTTTAAGTGCATCACCTTAAACTCACTGCCATTTAACTTTGCCCATACTGCTAGTTTGTTTAAGCCTTCCTGCAGTATCTCTGCAATGCCTTCATTTACCACTGCACTTCCCAGTTTAGCATCATCAGTAAGTAACTGAATATTTCTTGACAGATCATTTCCTATATCATTGATATATAAATTAAATAACAGAAGGCCAAGTACTAAGCTCTGTGGTACACCACAGGTTACTTTCCTTCTCCTGGACTTAACTCTCCAGAAACCATTGTTTGATATCTCTTCATCAGCCATCCTCTAATCCAAATCAGCAGATTCATATTGCCAAGTCTAACAATATCACAAAGTAGCCATTTCCTCTAACTCCGTTGTCACTTGATTATGTAAAGTAAGCAAATTACTAAGGAAAGACCTACCAGTAATAAAACCACATTGTCCCTTATGGAGTATCACATTCCTGTCCACCCAGTCCTAAATTCTGTCTTTCATCAATTTCCCCAATACCTTAACCACCACTCCTGAGATGCTGATTGGCCTATAATATGCTACTTCTGTTTTGGAGCATCTTTAAGCAGTGGGATTATTTTGCCCTCTTTCTACTCTATTAGTACTGAGGCTTAAATTAAACAGCTTGGTCAGAGAAGCTGATAATTCCCTTACAATTCTGCTAATACACAAGCTGATATGCCATCTAATAGCATGACTGTGTTTGTGTTGAAATTCTGCAATATTTTAAGTACCACGTTTTCTTCAATTTCTATTCAACTCTCAGTCAATGTCACATCTGGCATTGTAATGTCACCACTTAGATAGCATCCCTGCAAAATGCTCACTCATTAATTCAACTGTTTGGTTTGGTTCTTACCTCCCCACCATCATCATTATTTAGTCATCCTTCCATAGCCATTCCTCCTTTTACTTGCCACATAGCAAAAGCACTCTGTATGGTTTCTTTTGACTTGTCAGCTAGCTTTCTTCTCATAATCAGCTTTAGCCCTACTTACCATACTTTTTTGTGCCTTATACTCATGGACTGCTAATGGAAAAGTGACCATACCGATCACTTTTCCTTTATAATCCCTCCACAACCTTTTATTTGTGTGTAACTTCTGCTTACTTAAGCTATTCATCGACCTCATTCCTACCTGATTTATCCTTCTTACTTGGTATGCATTTAGATATTGCATTCTTCAAATGCCTCTTGACCATCTCCCATTTACCACCATCTCTTCTATCCAAATTTTTATGTCATGGCACTGCTGAAAGCTGACTCCTCAGCTTGTCATAATCTCCCAGGTCAAGACTACATTGGTTAAGTGTTAAGTTCTCTGATGCAGTGATCAGATCCTTGTTCAATCCTTGAGTAACTCTATCTAACAACCAGAATGTCACCAAATTTGGCAGGGAGACTAATCAAGACATAAGGAGGAGGATTCTGTGGGAAAAAAAAATTAGTTTGAAAAGTTACTGATAGGGGAAATATGGCACTGTTGTAGCCCAGGAAGCAAAGATTTGCATAAAATAAAGTTGAACACCTATTTTGCTGGTATCGTAAGAGCTATAAAGTAAAGGAAAAACTTCACAAACACATTCCTATTGATAGTAGTGTTCAACATGTGCCTCACTTTATCTTATCTCGCATTACTTATAAAGTTATTTTACCTTAATGAGTGCAATGCATCATCTGCACTTCATGAGTTTAGAACCTGCCGCAACTTGTGTAAAGGTCCTCTGTCAGCTAACACAGCTCATCATCATCAAATTCCTGACACTTACCCTCAAGGGATGTACAGGATATGATAGTACTACATGAAAAATTTACATCATTACTAATTTCCTATCTACAATTTTCCTCCAAATCAATCTATTACCTGTCAAGGCTAAAACATTGTCAGATCTTATATTTCTATCTTCTAAGCCACTTTTTACCATATCAATCCACCTATATCTTGGTCTTCCTCTGGGTCTTTTTCCTGCCAACCTGGCAGAAAACACTTGATGATTTGGAAGTTTGAAGAAACAGAATCTTTGGGTGTTCAACCTTCCAGAGGACAGAAACTATTGCCGCCACAGGTAATTGAAGAAGTTGCCACTACGACTGCCAACAGATCACACAAAAATGTTGCTGGTTTTGCAGTGCCCATGGAGTAGTGTGACAATTGGATATGCTTTATTCCACAGTATGGAAAATTTTGTGCAAAATTATTACACTCTATCCATACAAGATAAGCTGCATACAGCCACTGCTACACCATGATTATGATAAGTGACTGATATTTGCTCTGATGTTTCTGGTCATATTAGAAGTTGATGCTTGGCCTTGAAAAATTCTGTGGGTAGATAAGGCATCTTTTTTTATCTGAAAGGGACTGTATTTAGGCTTCACCCCATGTGCTCCAAGAACTCCTATTACACTCACTGAAAATTATCATTTGTGCGGCTTCACAGCAGATTTTATAATAAGGCCATTCTTTTTTGAGGACATCACTCTGACAGGACCAGTAACTTGTTCCATTACCACATGGAAATGATGTTATGTGTTGTCATTCTGCAACTTCAGCAATGACGATGTCTGGATGAGACCATTTTTATGCAAGATGGGGCACTCCCTACGTTGTACAGCAGTTTCTATAACGTCATTCACAGAAGAGTGATTAGTTGCTTCTTTCCAGTTGCATGGCCACCTCACTCCACTGATATTACCTCGTGTGATTTTTGGTTGTGGAGTTACCTGAAGGCCAACATCTATTGTGGCAGTGTCTTGAACCTGGCAACCTTTAAGGGATAACATATCACAGACTGTGACAAACATTCCTACTAACATATTATGTTCTGCTGTTGAAAATGGTGCATACAGGAAGCAGTGTCTGGTCCACGAGAATGGTGGCCACATTGAACCAGCTCCTCTTTCACGTGCGTGAACTCAGTGTGCCAGAGTTGCGTAACAGATTTGTGACAACACTTACACTTCAGTAACTGTAATATCGTAATTACTGTGCTAAATTATATTGATATTAAATATTTTATTGCTGTGTTATAAGTGCAACACATAAAGGTAATCTTTTATTTCATTTTAATCTTTGTTATTCATTTGTGTGTCCATTTTAATGCTTTTTTTACATTGCACAGCACCATATCCCCCCCCCCCCCCCCTCCCCATTGGTGACTTTTCAAACTAAATTTTTTTTTTTGCAGAATTCTTCCTGTCTTGATTAGTCTCCCTACAAATTTGGTGGCATTTTGGTTGTCGAGCTACATACAGCTTTGAATAGGGAAAGTTTAATTATGGCCACCCTGTATACAGTGGCGTATTTAGGTATAGGCCGGGGCTAGAGCGGCAAATTTTGAGGGGCAGCTGAAATTTCCAGGCTCTTATTTTTGTAATTATATTTATATTACGAATTTACAATATAAATAGGTTATTCATGTAAATCAACATGTTCATTAAATATGGGGAGCGGCACTTTCTGCGGACCTAGGGGTGGGAAATACCTAAATACGCCACTGCCTGTATATATACTCATAGTTGAAATCCCTCATAATAATTATTTGATCTGTACTCATCATGCTACTTTGCACATGCATATCTACATTCTCTCTTATATTTCCTGAATTATAGCAGTAACCAATTACATATTTAGTCCTGTTGGTATCTATCTCACACCAAATAGCATCAAATGTGAACTGTCCTCGATGTGCACTGATTCATTTGCAATCATAACTGTCTCAGTTCACCTCTATCATGCACTAGTAACTCTTTCATGTTTTCTCACATACCACACTTGTCACCTGCTAAATCATTTGTGCCAGCCAAAATAAACACCTCTTTATTTATTCTTTCACAGCATAACTTCAGTGATATCAGTGAATCATTTTGTATGGGAAATCACCATACAAAATCTGACACCACACTTTCATGCTTTTACTCTTCTATGCTCTTCTTCCTCTTTCCTTTCTTTTTCATCTGTATCATACATATCATTTTCTAGGCATTTCTCCAATGACACAATCTCAAGTTTGTTCTGTGAAGAACTCCATGTAAGTATGCTATCTTTTCCATTACCTTCTGGTCATTCTCTTCATTTATCCACCGCATTGTTTGTAAAGTCACTTGTACCGCATTGTTTGTAAAGTCACTTGTACCGCATGCAGCACTAACTGAACCAATTGTATTATCATGCATTTTATCTTTCAACTCACTGCTATCACTCCTCTTACTCTTTTCGTTTAGTCTTACATAGTGATCAGCATTCATTTCAGACAAATTATGGAAATCAACATGTTAGAATTTTTTATTTTATTTTATTTTATTTTATTTTTTATAGGACTGTGGGTAATCCAGGATCTTAACTCTAATATAACAACTCTCATATTAAATTAGGACATCAATTTTGCTGTAATAAAACTATCTATATGAAATTATTCTCTGATGTCATTAATAGAATATAGCTTTGATGTAGTTATTTTATTTATTTATTTAATTTAATTTTTTATTCTTTCACTAGAGGACAGGCCAGTAGAATAACTGTTGATCAAATCATTGTCTCTTTGGCATACTGTGTGTGAAATGTAGTGTAGCTTCTCTCTCTCTCTCTATATATATATATATATGTGTGTGTGTGTATATATATACCAGATGATGACCTTAATATGAAGGTCAAAAAGTCGAGAAATTAAAATAATTATTTCTGACATGGTTGTAGTTTCCATAATTTGTCTGAAATGAATTCTTCTTACTCTCTTCACACTTCTGGCATTCACTCACAAAACACTTTTGATAAACATGTTCTCCAGTTTTTCTCCTTCCAAAAATCTCTCGTTTTTCAAAGGCCACACATTTCGCACAATCTGCAGCGAAGGTCAAAGCTGTATAACTGAGAGGAGACCTCCACATAGCCTTTCAAGGAATGCGGAGAACCAACCAGGGCTTCTGACCTAATGTCCAATCTTCACCTTCTCGTGGTGCACCCTGTTTGGTATCTACTTTGATACTGAACGAACAAGGATGGGCTGGCAATTTGGGATTTAGCCGACCAAATTGTATTCTTATTGGTTAAACCAAAATAAAAAAAACGATGGTACAACATGACAAAATTTCATGCCGGCTGGGGCGTCGTCCGGTTAAACAAGGCCCCCGTTGTTTTCGCCAGGGAACCAGGGCGAACAGCGAAAAGTCAGCTACTGGAACAAATCTGAAAACAAACCCCAACTCAACATCACCAGAGTTAAAGATCGGTACTATCAACGTAAGAAGCCTGAATGGCAAAGAAATGGAGCTAGCTGAGGAATTAGATAAGTACCAGATCGACATAATAGGGGTGACTGAAACAAAAAAGACCAAAACTGGTGAGATCTTTCTGAGCAATAAATACAAAATGTTATATTCAGGCAATAACAATCAAGGAAAAGAAGGAGTAGCCATAGTATTCAACACAAAATACGAGGCTAATCTTCTTGAATGGCAGTCAGTCTCAAGTAGAGTAATGTGGGCAAATATGAGAATGGGGAACTGGACAATGAGACTTATTTGTGCCTATGGTCCCACAGAAGGCTCTACTAAGGTAGAAGTGGAGGAATTTTTTGAGGCTTTAGAAAAAGCAACTGACACAATGAAAAAGGAAAAGTTGGTCCTTGTTGGGGATCTAAATAGTAGAGTAGGAAATGATTCTGAGACATACAAAAATATTTTGGGAAAATTTGGAGAAAAGAGCAAAGCTAATAATAATGGCAAATATCTGTTGGATTTCTGCTCAGGACATGGACTGGTTATTACTAACACCATGTTCCAACATAAAAATGTGCACAAATTCACATGGAGAGAAGAGGCTAGGAATAAGAAAAGTCTCATTGACTATGTTATTGTTGATAATGTTTTTCTCCCTGGTACAGGACACCAGAGTGTACAGAGGAAAATTGAATTTCATATTGAAAAGAATAACATGTAAGAAAGTTTTAAAGCGAATAAAAGTTGAGCAGCTCTCAGATGTGAACTGTAGACTAAAATACAGAAAGATTATTGAAAAGAAAATGAAAGAGTTTGAGAACAGGAATCAAACCTTGAAGATTCAGTGGCAAACTCTGAAGAAAACATTGATTGATTCTGCCAGAGAGGCATGTGGTGAGGTTGTGTGCAAGGATAAAAAAATCAGAACACCCTGGTGGACACGGGAAGTTAAAGAGGCAGTGAAGGAGAAGAAGAAAGCATATCAAAAGTTCCTGGCAAATAAGTCAGCTTTTACTCTTACAGAATACAGAGACAAATGTAAGAAAGCTAAACAGTGTGTAAAACTAGCTAAACTAAAGTCATGGGAGGACTTTGTCAAGAATATAGAAAATAAATATCAAGAAGGTGGCAAAATATTCTGGAGGTTGTTGAAGAAGCTTATGAATGGAGGAAAGAGTGCTGTAACAGGAGTTAGAGATGATAAAGGTGACATGAAAACAGGAGAAAAAGATATCCTTGAAGTATGGAGTAATTACTTTGAAAAACTGCTAAATGAAGAGGCGTGAACAGATGGCATCAATGGCAATATCATATTAAAAATGAGGATATTAGGAAAGAACTTGACATTGTGTGCATCCAGGAATGCATTAGCAGAGCCAATCTCAGGTGGTATGGTCACTTAAATAGAATGGGAGAGGAAAGATTAGCAAAACAAGTGTTCTCTGCCAGGTTGGCAGGAAAACGACCCAGAGGAAGACCAAGATATAGGTGGATTGATACGGTACAAAGTGCCTTAGGAGTCTTGACAAGTAACAGACTGATTTGGAGGAAAATTGTAGATAGGAAGTTAGTAATGATGTAATTTTTTCATGTAGTACTGTCATATCCTGTACACCCCCTTGAGGGTACATGGCAGGAATTTGATGATGATGATGATGATAAAATTGGCCACTATTATTTTGTGCCTCAGTGCCATGGTGCACAATACTGTGTAAGAAAACAAATATCAAACTTTAAAAATCAGAATATTAAACACACTATCCTTACAGTTAATTATACATACACTCATAAATATAGTGATGCAAAAGGACTTAATTGACACTAAAGACTTCCAAAAATAACTTGAAATTCACCATTTGCTCCATCTTCTGCCCTCTTGTGTCATTCTTCAGAGTCCTCCAAAATTTCTGAGATTCCTGAAGAGATGATTCTTGAGGAATTTTTTTTTCTCAGTACTTTTAATATCCGAGATGGAAAGGGTTTTGCTGTGATCCTGTGTTCTGGTTGCATGAGGGATTAGGGTGTGCATGTATTATTTTATCTATTTTATATGGGCTGTAACTTTTGGCTAATGTTGTAAAGACGCCTAAGTTCTGTTTAAAGGGCTGTGTCAATTGAACAAATTGTCCTAGCTTAATAAGCATTTAGGGGGATGCCATACTTTTGGCAAGGGTGGTGGTGTGATTGTTTATATAAGTATCTTCCTGTATGAGTGGGTTTTCTCTGTTTGCAAAAGGATAATGAATCATTAGGAAGTTATGGTCCATAATAAGTTACATTTTCCATGTCATTACTATATCTAGATACAGGAGACAGTTATTACCTTCTTTTTCTTGTGGTCACTGCTCCTCTGAATTGGTAAACTCCTCTACTTGCTGTTGGGGTTGTTAAAACAAGAACAGCAGCTGCTCAACATCATTTTTCAGTTCAACTGCAAACCCATTGAACCAGCTTATTGTATTTCTCACTTTTATTCCATCTATCTCTCTTCTCTAGAACACCTTCCCCATAATGTTTCCCAACAACTTCAATCTCCAGCTCCTTTAACACCCCACCGGCAATGTGGATGAAATAGTGAGAGCAAATTGCACTTCTTATCCATATTATTCAATGGAAGTTACAGAATTGTATCCAGATTTAGCATGACGTCTATAGACGTCATGGCCAGTTTGGGGGGGGGGGTTAAGAAAAATGTCAGTAGATCTCTTCTTGGCTTTGTCGTATACTTCTTCCAGATCTACAAAACTTAAATACAGATTCTTGTTATATTCCCATGATTTCTCAACTATTAGTCTTAAAGTAAAACATCTATTTGGCCTGAACCCAGCTTATTTTTCTCCAAGATTCCCTTACACAATTTGTCTAAGCCTTTTCTCAAGCATACTTGCATAAATCTTACCAGGAATCAGTGGGAATCATCATCATCAAATTCTTAACATGTATCCTCAAGAGGTGTATAGGATATGATAGTACTACATGAAAAAATTATATCATTACTAACTTCCGATCAACAATTTTCCTCCAAACCAATCTGTTACCTAGCAAGACTCCAACATTATTAGAACTTATATTTCTTATCTTCTAAGGCACTTTTTACTGTACAGTCCACCTATATTTTGATCTTCCTTTGGGTCTTTTTCCTGCCAACCTGGCAGAGAACACTTGTTTTGCTAATCTTTCCTCTCCCATTCTGTTTAAGTGATTAGCCTGAGATTAGCGCTGCCAATGCATTCCTGGATACTGACAATGCTAAGTTCTTTCCTAATATCCTTGTTTTTAATATGATATTGCCAATGATGCCATCTGTTCAATCCCCTAATCTTTCTCAGGATTCATATCTGCGGTCTGGTCTTTGGTCAAGTGTTTTATTTTTGACCCAGCTCTCAGATCCATAAGTTAAAATTGGCTTGAATACTGTCTTGTATACAGCTAATTTAGTGTTTTGGCTAATTTCTCTCTTATTCCATATAAATTTGTTTAGTTGACTTCCTACCATTCCAGCTTTGTTGATTCTGTTGTCTATTTTCATATTTAGTTTACCATCTTCATTAAAAATCATGGCTAAGTAGCCGAAATATTTTACTTGGTCTGTAAGTTCTCCATTTACAATGCAGATGATATTTTCAACTTCTGCATATTTTCATTGTCTTTGTTTTATTATTGCTAACCTTCATCATCATCATCAAATTCCTGACAGGTACCCTCAAGGGGGTGTACAGGATATGATAGTACTACATGAAAAATTTACATCATTACTAACTTCTTATCTACAATTTTCCTCCAAATCAACCTGTTACCTATCAAGACTCCAACATTATCAGATCTTATATTTCTATCGTCTAAGGCACTTTTTACTGTATCAATCCACATATATCTTGATCTTCCTCTGAGTCATTTTCCTGCCAACCTGACAGAGAACACTTGTTTTGCTAATCTTCCTCTCCCATTCTGTTAAAGTGACCATACCACCTGAGATTAGCTCTGCTAATGCATTCCTGGATGCTGACAATGTCAAGTCTTTTCCTAATATCCTCGTTTTTAATATGATATTGCCATTGATGCCATCTGTTCACACCTCTAATCTTTCTCAGGACTCTCATATCTGTGGTCATCTCTGGTCTTTGGTTAAGTGTTTTACTTCTGACCCAGCTCTCAGATCCATAAGTTAAAACTGGTTTGAACACTGTTCAAACAGTGTATACAGATTAGTATACAGCTAATTTAGTGTTCAGACTAATTTCTCTCATATTCCACATGAATTTATTCAATTATTTACTCAACTGTTTGTCATAACGTGAAAATCTGATCCTGACAGCCTCTATTTGGCCTGAATCCAGCTTGTTCTTCACCAAGCTTTTCTTCCACAATTCTTCTCAACCGTTTCTCAAGTATACTTGCATAGATCTTGCCAGGAATACTCAGTAGGGAAATACCTCTGTAATTCTCACATTCAGTTTTATTTCCCTTTTATATATAGGTACTATGAGAGCTCTACTCCAATCATCGAGAATTTGCTCCTCTGACCAGGTCGAATATCATCTACTCCTGCTGCCTTTCCACATTTCAAGCCTTTGATTGCTTTTTCTACTTCTAGTATGGATATGTATTCCTGACTGTATGCCATTTGAGTGTTTTTTACCACTGTGCTATCACTGCGTGTTTCATTTAGCAATTTTCCGAAGTAATTACTCCGTACTTCAAGGATATCTTTTTTTTTTTTCCTTCTGTTTTCATGCCACCTTTATCATCTCTAACTCCTTTTACAGCACTCTTTCCTCCATTTCTAACCTTCTTCAACAACCTCCAGAATATTTTGCCTCCTTCTTGATATTTATTTTCTATATTCTTGCCAAAGTCTTCCCATGACTTCTGTTTAGCTAGTTTTACACAGTGTTTAGCATTCTTGCATTTGTCTCTGTATTCTCTAAGAGCACAAGCTGACTTATTTGACAGGAACTTTTGATATGCTTTCTTCTTTTCCTTCACTGCCTCTTTAACTTCTTGTGTCCACCATGGAGTTCTGATTTTTCTATCCTTGCAGACACCTCACCACAAGCTTCTCTGGATGAATCAATCAGGGTTTTCTTCAGAGTTTGCCATTGAATCTCCAAGGTTTGGTTCCTGTTCTCAAACTCTTTCATGTGTTCTTCAATAATCTTTGTGTATTTTAATCTACAGTTCATGTTTGAGTGCTACTCAAATTTTATTCGCTTTAAAACTTTCTTACATGTTATTCTTTTCAATATGAAATTGAATTTTATCCCTCATGACTAAATAGTGATCACTTCCAATTTCAAATCCTGTGTACACTCTGGTGTCCTGCACCAGGGAGAAAAACATCACTATCAACAATAACATAGTCAATGAAACTTTTCTTATACCTTGCCTCTTGTTGAATACTATGGTTACTCCTTCTTTTCCTTGATTGTTATTGCCTGAATGTAACATTTTATATTTATTGTTCAGAAAGATCTCACCATGATGCTGATCTTCATACTATACCTATTACAACAGTTATTGAATTTAGTCAGGGAATCTTGCAGAGTTGTAGCGAATTTATTCAGAGGTATGACATCATCCACATAAAGCAAAGAGCTTTATGTGGATGAGAAAAGAGCTGAGATTAACATCTCCAATTTTGATATCAGGTTTAATACCACTTTCCTTCATAATGTTATTCATATGATAATGAATAACAGAGGTGACAATGTACATCCTTGTCTGACACCAGATTTAATATTAAACCACCTTCCTGTACTTCAATTCTAACTGCTGACTTACAACTCAAATAAAGACTAAGTATTGCATGATATAATGCCCAATTGACACCATACAACTCTAGCGTTTTGATAGCTTTTCTCTCGCTACCTTGTCCTATGCCTTTTCCAGATCTGCAAAACGTAAATACAGATCTTTGTTATATTCCCATGACTTCTCAACTATTTGTCGTAAAGTGAAAATCTGATCCTGGCAACCTCTATTTCACCTGCATCCAGCTTGTTCTTTACCAAGCTTCCCTTTCACAATCCTTCTGAACCGTTTCTCAAGTATACTTGCATATATCTTACGGAATACTCAGTAGAGAAATACCTCTGTAATTCTCACATTCAGTTTTATTTCCCTTTTTATATATGGGTACTATGAGAGCTCTGCTCCAATCATCTATTCTTCTGTCCAGGCCTTCTGACCTATGCAGTGTAGCCACTATATGACTTTTATACCTCCATACCTGAGCATTTCTGGTCGAATATCACCCACTCCATACTGCCTTGCCACATTTCAGGGTTTTGATGGCTTTTTCTACTTCAAGTGTATATGTATTCAGTAATTCTTACATTGTTTGATTGCAATTTTTATAGATTTGGTACTATGAGAGCTCTGTTTCAGTCATCTGGAATTCGATTTTCTAACCTGGCTTTTAAATTACGCACTGTAGCCACTGCACCACTTTTGTACTTTCATGTTTGAGCATTTCGACGAAGCTCTTTAGTTGAAAAGACCTGGGTTTGATTTTCATCTATGAATTGAAGAACCATTATCTGGTCTCTTTTGACTAAAGGTGAATTAGTTGATCTCATATGGGGTAGAGTGGTTTTTCACCTGGAAACGTGTTTTTTTTGTCCCTAAGAACAGGCAAACTGGCCTCGTGAACACACACTAGATTTACAGCCATGAATACTGATGACATTATATGGAATAGATACGGTCCTCACCACATATTGTTATCACCGTAGTTAACCATCAATCATATCATGGTAGTCCATGATATGACTCATGGCACTTGAATTTGATATGTTAAGAAAATGAAGCTTGGATGCTTATTCAAATGTACATTTATTGCATTAAGTTTTGAAGGTGAAAATCCATACATGTCATATAAGATGACTCCAGATTTTACACTTAATGATAGCTTCTTGCACATTAATTTTTGCATTTAATATAATGTAGTCATAGGAGTCACTTTAGATATTTTCATTACTGTAATTTATTTTATAAATAATATCATCCCATGTGAAATGATTGATAAAATAGTTTGACATTTATACTGGTCTTCTGGTTCAACTTATTAGAACACAGCTACACAGTATGTTACTCCAGAAACTGCACGATTGCTTGAGGATGTTTTCCATTGCCAAATTCAAAGGTTCAGATTTTATATCTGGAGTCTAAGATTTTTTAGCAGTGTTTTTTGATTTCAAGTTTTAATTTCTTATATGCTGACATATATGGTAAACATACACTCTTTACATAATTATGTTTTTCTTTTCTTTTCATAGAATTTCACTCACTTTGTCTTGAACATATTTGCCATGATTGATTTTAAAAGTGTAACAATAGTACAGGCATAAAAGACCAAAGGATTGACATTGCAGATATGGCATCATGAGTTGAAATAGTGCAGTATGATCTATCATTACTAAAGTCCTGCCAAGGTTTAGTAAAAATATACAAAAATTAAATATAAAATAAATTTTAAAAAATTAATGTCTTATAATAACAACTTCCTTGTCCCTACTTGTTAATCTGTTCTTCACTAGCCATGTAATCGTATGGGCTACCTTAGCAATATGACCCCCTCTAAACTTTAATTCTGTCGACCACTACCTCTAAATCTCTAGCTTCGTTTATTTCTTAGAGTACAGTGCTGTCATTGTGATACATGGCTTGTAATCTCTTTATCCCAAAATACATAACTTTACGTTTATCTACATTAAACTGATACCCATTAACTATTACTTTGCCTAATTTCCCATAATCAGCAAACTGAATATTTGCTTTCAGGTTACTTCCTATATATCTACAAATTAAACAGCAATGGTCCTTTTTTTGCCCCGATTCTGTCCCTCCATTATACCACTTTTTGATATCTGTCTACCCTCTTATCTACTTAACTAGTAGATAAGAGGATTTGACAGAATACCACATGGAACTCTGTTATGCCTTTGCAAAATCATCCTGTAGCAATTTCCTTTATCCAATTCAGTCTTTACTATATTATAAAAAGTTGGTAAATTACTAAGGCATTACTGACCTTTCACAAAGCCATGTTGATCCTCGTATCATCATCAACAACCATGGGTCCAATGCTCGTAGGCATCTGCTGCCATCTTGATATGATTCTTCCATTGCATTCTATTTTGTGCAAGATGACTCAGTTTGTGTATAGAGTTTCCGCACCATTTGATGATGTCATCGCCCCATTCTCTGTTTGGTCTTTCTCTTTTGTTCTTTCCTTCAGTCATTCCAAACAGCAATGTTTTTAATTTTCTCTCCTCATTCATTCTACATATATGGCCAAATAGACATAGTTTCCTTTTGATTATTTTCTGGATCCTCGTATAGTATCATATTTTTATCTATCCATTCTTGGATTCTCTTTTTTATCAATTTTTCTAGTACTTTTACCACTATGTCTGAGATACTGATTTGTCTGTAATTTGCTACTGCAGTTTTAGAACCTCCTTTATGCAAGGGAATTATTTTGCCTTCTTTCCACTCCCTTGGAACTCTACTAGACTTGAGACTTAAAGAGCCTAGTCAAAGGCTTTGCCAGTTCTCTTGCACCTTCTTGCAATATCCTAAGAACCACCAATTCATCCATGAATTGGTGGTTCTTAGGATATTGCAAGAAGTTCCCACATCACTGTTCCCACATTAGTGTCTGTCACATAGGTTAAAGCAGTAACCTCACTAGGATGATATACCTTTGCAAAGTGGTCACTCAGTAACTCAACTATTTTTTCTGCTTCTGTCTCTTTGTAACCATCATCACTCATTAAAGTTAATCTTCCATAGTCATTCTTCCTCTTACTTGCCACATTACAAAAGAACTCTTTGGGATTTCCTCTGTCTTGCTTGGCTAGATTCTTCTCATAATCTAATTTTGCCTTCCTTGCCATGCTGGTCTTCTTTCTCTTTATATACCCTCCACAGCATTTTCTTCTTCTTCAGCTTGTGCTTAATGATATTACTCATCCATTTAACTCCTACCCGATTAACCCTCCTTACCCTAGGTATACAATTTAGTACTGCTTCCTCTAGGTGATCCTTAACTATATCCCATGCACTACTAACATCCTTACCCTGCAATGTTTTATGTCATGGTACAGATTTAAGCTTTTTGCTAAACATATTTTAATCACCTGCCTTTTTGTTCCACAAATATCCCTTCTTGATAGAATATTCTTCATGTTTTGCAATCTCCAAAGTCAAAACCATTCACCAATGAATATAAATAAGGTCCAATGCTCCCCCACCCATAGTCCTCGCCATCATTTGGTCCCTTAAGTAATTATCTCTTAGCAGATATATAAATTTTATTTACTAAAATAAAGAGCCAAAAGGCTTCACTTCGGCGATGCAAAATTATATAAATTAAGTGGATGTTAAATCCAACATCATTTCAAAGCTGAATACAGAAACTATAAAAGTTTTGTGCAAAAATTGACCAGAGAGCTTGCAGGAATACTCACCACCATAATATGGTGGTGAGTATCCCATATCTACAAGAATTACTATCATCCACAGAGATTCAATCACACGCAAGGCCTGCCAATACAGCAAACTAAAGCTGAAGACTTCGAGACAACTAAATCATTTGACCTTTTTAAAACACTGCCGGGATAATGAGGTAATCCCGAATTGTGTAAAATTCAAGCACCGTTTCTCTTCACAGAAGGCTCTCCGCATTTATAACTGTGCCAGCTTCGCCCTACTACGAGAACAAATCACCTCTATGTGTGTTCTTCTTGCCGACGTAAACAAAGCTATTCGGGCGCTAGAGGAGGAGCTTTCTGGCATGCTGAACCACGACCTTTGGATGATTCTCTATGACGTCTCGTGTGCTTTGACAGCAAAAGAATTTGAAAAGATACGAAGTCGGCACATCAAGAAATTTGAAAACTTGAAAAAGGACTACTTCTGAACCTCAACTACTTCTCGACACTGTAATCAACCTTTTGTCCACCACTTTGAAGCCTGAAGTACTCAACACACTGGCACGTGGCCACAATTTCGCCATAACTCCAAGGAAAATACCGACCGAAGAAATAATGATTCAGATAGAACGTGGTATCCGTAACCTTCCAAACCATATCGCGAACAACGTCAGACTGGATGTAGCCGGTGTCCTCACCAAAGCAAGACCACCGAAAACCAACCTATCTAAAGGAGAATATAAAGCGCTAATAGAAATGAAGAAAAACAAAGAAATAGTAATCACCAAAGTGGATAAAGGAAATGCCACCGTAGTTCTCAACCAAACCGACTACACAGGTAAGCTTAATGCTTTATTGTTAGATTGGGCTACCTACCTCCCTATTGAGTATAATCCCACCAGCTCCCAAATTAGAACACTCCAAAGGCTCCTTAAGAAGGTCACTTCTTGGCCTGTGGAAGTTACCAACAAACTAAAACCTTTTAACTTCAGGACTCCCCTAATTATATGGACTTCCAAAAATACATAAACAAAATGAATGGCATTGATTCCCCCACATACAAATTAGCCAAACATTTAGCCAAAGCGCTCACACACTATACTGGCAACACACCATCATGCATAAAAAACTCAGCCCACTTCAAAGCCAGTATAGAAAACCTCTCACTCCAACATACTGACTTTATGGTCAGTTTTGACGTCTCCTCCCCATTCACAAATGTCCCACTCAAGGAAACCTTAGAGCCCATCCAAGCCAAATTTCCTCCCAATATCTCAGCCCTATTTCAGTTCACAATGAACACGGGCTATTTCGTTTGGCAAGGAAAATTCTACAAACAGATAGAGGAGACTGCCATGGGTTCACCACCCTCCCTGGCCAACTTTTTATGGAGACTTTTGAAGAGAAAGCCTTAAACTCAGCCCCACAGAAACCCAATATTTGGCTTTGCTATGTTGATGATGTGTTTGCTATTTGGAAAATGGCTCAGAGACACTCCACTCCTTCTTAACACACTTAAACAAGTCCACTTAAATCCAGTTCACCTTGGAAAAAGAAGAAAACAACAGACTCTCTTTCCAAGACAATCTAATCACTCACCAGCCTGATGGATCCTTGGTTTTCTCTGTTTACAGAAAACCCACCCATACAGGCAGATACATTCACCAGCAATCCCCCCCCCCTCACAACAATATGGGGTTGTAAAAACACCATATAATAGGGCAAAATTAATCTGTTCAGATGACAATGCCCTAACCACTGAACTAAACCACATCCTTAACACTTTCTTATCCAAAAATCCAAAAAATATTAAAACCTCCCCCAGACCTACCTGGTGTATACCAGGTCCCTTGCAGTTGTAAACTGTCCTACTTTGGCCAAACAGACAGGACAGCAAATGTCAGGATTTCAGAACACAAAGACTGCATCTGGTTTCACCAGTACAGTCACTCTGGTCTGGCAGACCATGCTCTGGATACCTGCCACAGAATACGTTGGAAGAAAGCCACGTTAATACACTGCAGCAAATTTAAATATGAAAGACTGTTCATGGAATCAGCCTAAGCTCTAAAAAAACTTCCTAAACCTCAACAAATTTGGGTGCATGAGACTGCCTCAAATTTGGGAAGCCTGCATCGTGAGAACTTCAGCCCACCAGCCAAGACAACCCAATATAGCTCGCTAGGGGGCACCTTTAGGACTCAAGGAACAACGTTAGTTGTCTCTCTTCTGCCTCATTTGCTTTTTTTTGTAGTGCCTGCGTGCATGTGTCATAGTTATGTTCCCATGAAGATGGTAATGTGACATTGCCGAAATATAGAAAGTATTCATTAAAGTTTCTTTTATTAATATTCCAGTCTATATTGTAAATTCCTTAAATAATTTATTAGTCACTAGTCAAAGGGCATTTTACCTTAATTTTGCTGGTGGGGAAGTTGTAAGCTTAAAGTACATTCAATACATATTTATTTTAAATGAATTTATTAATACAAAATTCTACTTACAAACTTAAGTATGTACTTAAAACATTAATCTGATACTTGACATTGCAGATATTTAACTAACTTATTATAATCTGGCACGTAACTGGAATTTCCGGTTCTTAGGCAGTTGTCTAAATGAGAATCATTGAGATGTGATCGATACATGGATTTCAAATACTTCATATTTGAAAAAAAAAAGCACAGTAAGAATATATTTTAAGAACACATTTTCTTAAAATAGGGATAGCTATTTTTATCAACTAAATTCCAAATGTTTCCTTATTTTGATGTGATCTTAATATTATATCATTTTATAATTGTCACTTTGTCACTCTAGAAAAGAATTCAGGCTACTAGCCTAGTGCGACAGAAGTGCATAACCTATAACTGGTGATGTGCAGTTTGCATGTGTACTATAAAATTTGAAGGTTGTTCAATGCTTCAATATCTGGTACAGTGGCGGGCACTTTAAAAATGCTTCACAGGCACTTGGGTGTCTGCAAGCCCTGTGTTGCCGACCCCTACTCTAAAGAAAAAATAGTATGCAGAAATTTAAATATAAAACATACAAAAATTCAAAACATTTGGTAAGTTGCTCAAAGGTCAAGAGATAATCGAGCATTATGGTGGGGACATAGACACACATGATTAATAAGAGCTGGAAAAACAAAATTTTCAGATAAAAAATTAAGGGGATAAAAATCCCTTGTTGTTTTACAGCCAGTAAGCGAAATTCTAAGATCGAGAACCACGATCTATGAGTTTCATGCTGAAGAACTATCGGCGAATCCAAATGTAAGTGACCACTTCGTATTACAACACCAAGGCAACTCGAAGCAAAGGTGGAGCAAGTTCCCTCACCATCCTTGATATTTTCTCATAATGTAAAAACACAGCTCCTAGGAAATGTAATACTATCATTATATTATATACCGGTTTCAACCTTTTTTGAGGTCTCATCAGTGAGTAGGTAGACCTGGATGATATCAAAGTTTAAGTGAAAAGAACTTACATACCTTCACTATACAAATGCCGTCAGGTGTGCCTATATATTATAACTAAGATGAAAAGCCAAACGGCTGTCTGGCTTTTCAAAATTTTCAGATTTTCTGACCAAGGCTTTGGAGCCTGTTGCAGGTGACTTGTACTAAACTTTGCATTGCAATGAAAGAACATAGTGCTTTGTGATTAACCAGTGCACATTATTTCTGGAATAGTTAGTCATGAACCACTATAATTATGTCAATTTCCATCACAGCAAAAGTTGGATTGTGTGTGTGGGGGGAAGAATTCCACGATGAATGATACAATCATTATTGGTGTTATAATTAGCCACTTTTCATTACATGTCAAAAAACAAACCAGAAATAATTAATTGTAACACAAAAGCAACAACAAACAAGTTGATAGTCTGTCAACAGTGAGTTTGTGGAACCTATTGCTGAGTGCACACACCATTTTATTTTGATACAAATGAATAGTTTCATCACTCATATTGACTTTTTTTGCAACCGTCTGACATGTTTTTGGCTTGATTCCAATTCAGTAGTATGTGCATTGCATCATTAGTGATATTTGATTGTCCCTTACAGGGTGTGATGACTCTTGCTAAGCATTTTTGTATGTTCACTCACTGTATTTTCTTCAGGTGTCATATTTTGCTGGTTGTTAGTATAGTTGATGCCAAGTTTACTCTTAAAGTAAACATGTTCAAGAATTAATGCGCGTGCGTGCACTGCTTGGAAAGAAATAAATGGACATGCCCCATGGCCAAGGTGTATCGTGCCATACAACCATGTTGCAGGTCTATCTGTTTCACAAATTGGGTCATCCCAGGTCAATAGTCAGTGATATCATACTGAGATGGAAATGCAAGAAGTCAACTGTAAGTGCTAACTGCAGTTGACAATCTATGACACTCATCAAATGTGACTGTTGAGTGCTACAAAAGATAATATGTAAAAAAACTGTCATTTGTCAGCTGACACATTGAATGCAGAGTTCCAAGCATCGATTGGAACACTAATATGTACAAAATATTCAGAACCAAGGCTTGCAACATGGGTTTCTATGGTAGGACCACAATATGCAAGCCCCCACATCACCTGAATGAACATGCAGCATTGTCTTCACTGGTGCAAAGAGTGTGTACAGTGAGACTGGAAACTGGGAAAACTGTGTTATGGAGCAATGAATCATGCTAAACTATCTACCATGCAGATGGATGTGGCTGATGCAGTGAACGTCTCTTACCATAGCGCATAATCCCAACTATGAAATTTAGAGGTAGTGGTATGATGGTATAGTTCTGTTTATCCTGGTTTGGTCTCTGAATTTGTTTTGTGGTACCATAAACATTGAACTCAGAGAGGTATCTGAACATTCTGGACAATGCAATCTTCCTACTTTGTGGAGTTTCTATGAAACTGACCATTATCTCTTTCAGGCAAGACAGCTCACTGTGTCATAAGGCTGCTTGCTGCAACTGCATGGCTTGTGGACATGAACATCACCACATTTAACTGGTGTCCACAGAGTCCCGATCTCAACCCTACTTTGTGAACACCTGTGGGATGAATTGAAGCATCAGGTGAGTTCAAGGGACATCTCGGTCATTGCAGTGACAGGAGGTCCTACATCTTATAAGGTGGGAAGCATGACTGTTTGTTCCTCACACTATGGTGTCCATTAACGTCTTTCCAAGCAGAGTGTGTGTGTGTGTGTGTGTGTGTTGTCAGTTTTTACTGAGCTGCACTTCACATTTGCTAGGTAACAGCTAATTCAGCATCATTTGTGCTTTGTAAGTGTATCAACAGATGTGGTGTTGTAGTGTATCCACGATGACTTCTAAATAATATTGTCAAAATATTAACTTTGCAAAAACTACATTCAATATTTATACTCCTTGTTTTTTTGCAGTAGTGTTTTTTACATTAAAGTTGTAGCAGATAGATGCTTCTTAGTTTCTGTTGATAATTCATTTCTTTATGTAATATTTGTTCTGTTCTGTCACTGGAATAGGTAAACAATGTTAGCATTGTTTACCTATTTTCAAAATATCTCTACATGTACCATTTAACTTCTGAGATGATAATGCTGAATGATTTGTAAATGGCATGTAACTTGCATGAGAAAATTAATTTTTTATTTAACATATAAAACTACATCATGAATTTCAGTTGTTTTTTTTTTTTTCATATACAAGTTAAATCTTAATAAGATATAATTTTGAGATTAAAATACAATTTAATATTATGATATACATCTAAAGAAATTTATGTTTTAGTGTTTGCAGTATTTGACAGAACATGCGCAAGATGTGAAGAAGATTGAGAAATTGACCAGTCAGTTGATGAGACACATGGCCTCAAAAGAAAAATAATATTTAGATATGCAAATAATTATGGGTACATATTACACAACTGCCAAAATACTCTTTTTGTATGCTAAGATTTGATTAAAGTTGTATATGCCATAAATTTGATTCCTGAATAGCTGATTATTAAAAATTTGCAAAACATGCTCTCTCTCTTTAAAGCAAGAGCAGCAAACATGTGATTATATCAGTATTGTAGTTTGTCTTTTATTGCTGAAGGTTATAATTGTTAATAACAATACCCCCCCCCCCCCAAAAAAAGACAGAATTTAGGATTGTTGCGTGTGATATTTAAAGCCACAGAGAAGAAAATACTTTCTTCTCTGTGGCTTTAAATATCCATTCAATATGAGACTGCAGCTTTAAGATCAGCTATTATTAACCACTATACCATAGAGTGCATGCATTACTCACTTACTCTTGCAGATTTAATTTATTCTGTTCTAATAGAAGCA